>NC_136778.1:1881360-2481360 GCF_947034865.1 Barbatula barbatula
TGTACAATGCTTTGGCAATATTGTAAGAACACGCAATCATGGCAATAAAGTATCTTTACATTGAAAATTGAGAGAGAGAGAGAGAGAGAGAGAGAGAGAGAGAGAGAGAGAGAGAGAGAGAGAGAGAGTCCCTGCGTTCTAATAGTATTCGAAAGTAGAATTAGTATAAATCGTAGTATGTTGAAAAGAGTATTCCAGGATTCCCGGATGATCTACTACTTCCGGCAGAAATCCAGAGTGCAGAATGATGCACACTTCTATGTCTGATATTACCCACAACTCACCGCGAGTAGGCGGAGTTTAGTGACGCTCCACTGCATTAATAAATGATATAACTTATGCGTCACTAAATGAACAAATGTAAGTATACAGTAAACATACAAAATAATGAATTAATAAATACCTTAATGGAAAGAAGAGCTGCATTTTGATGCTTCTGACTGTTATTGGCCACACTATTTCTAGGCAACAACGGACACTTCCGCTTCCTGTTAGTATGTCCCAGTGTGTGCAATCTATTTTGCCACGCACTCAAAAGTACCTATTTATTCCAACACAAAAACAGTGCCTACTATTAGGCATAGATACGTAGGCGAATTGGAACAGTCATACCGCATTCCCAGGGCTCCCTCTAGTGGACTGATAGTTTTATTGCTCAAGCCACAATTCAAGTGTCACTCAAACACACACAATGTATATATCTCTAAATGAAGCGACATCATATATTTCAGTTGTCTCATTATACTTTATTAAACTCTACATTACTCTATATAAATAATGTCATGTAAAGCCACACCTGTACACGTTTTAGAATTGTGTTGCATTTGTGTGTGTCTGTAGGCAGAACTTGACTTGTGTGCATTTGTCACAATGTATTTTTATTTATGTTCATGTGTGTATTAATCCGTTTGTGTGTGTGCGTGTGTATGTGTGTATGTGACGTTCTGTTCCCTTGTGTTGGCCTGAGGGCACCTTCACAATTAATGGAGAGAATCTCACGGGAGCTGCAGTCTCCCTTTTTTACATGAAATCCTCCTTTTCCCCACCCCCCTCACCTCCTCTCGTCTTTTTCTTTCTTCCTTCACTACTCTCAGCTCCTTTCTTCTTCCTTCCTTCACTTCTCTTCTCTCACCTCCTCTTTACTCCTCTCGTCTTTTTCTTTCTTCCTTCACTTCTCTCAGCTCCTCTCTTCTTCCTTCACTTCTCTTCTCTCACCTCCTCTTTACTCCTCTCGTCTTTTTCTTTCTTCCTTCACTACTCTCAGCTCCTTTCTTCTTCCTTCCTTCACTTCTCTTCTCTCACCTCCTCTTTACTCCTCTCGTCTTTTTCTTTCTTCCTTCACTTCTCTCAGCTCCTCTCTTCTTCCTTCACTTCTCTTCTCTCACCTCCTCTTTACTCCTCTCGTCTTTTTCTTTCTTCCTTCACTACTCTCAGCTCCTTTCTTCTTCCTTCCTTCACTTCTCTTCTCTCACCTCCTCTTTACTCCTCTCGTCTTTTTCTTTCTTCCTTCACTTCTCTCAGCTCCTCTCTTCTTCCTTCCTTCACTTCTCTTCTCTCACCTCCTCTTCACTCCTCTCGCCTTTTTCTTTCTTCCTTCACTTCTCTCAGCTCCTCTCTTCTTCCTTCCTTCACTTCTCTTCTCTCACCTCCTCTTTACTCCTCTCGCCTTTTTCTTTCTTCCTTCACTACTCTCAGCTCCTCTCTTCTCCCTTCCTTCACTTCTCTTCTCTCGCCTCCTCTTCACTCCTCTCGCCTTTTTCTTTCTTCCTTCACTACTCTCAGCTCTTCTCTTCTCTTCTTCCTTCACTTCTCTTACCTCACCTCCTCTTTACTCCTCTCGCCTTTTTCTTTCTTGCTTCACTTCTCTCAGCTCCTCTCTTCTTCCTTCACTTCTCTTCTCTCAGCTCCTCTTCACTCCCCTCGCCTTTTTCTTTCTTCCTTCACTTCTCTCAGCTCCTCTCTTCTTCCTTCCTTCACTTCTCTTCTCTCACCTCTTCTTTACTCCTCTTGTCTTTTTCTTTCTTCCTTCACTACTCTCAGCTCCTTTCTTCTTCCTTCCTTCACTTCTCTTCTCTCACCTCCTCTTTACTCCTCTTGTCTTTTTCTTTCTTCCTTCACTACTCTCAGCTCCTTTCTTCTTCCTTCCTTCACTTCTCTTCTCTCACCTCCTCTTTACTCCTCTTGTCTTTTTCTTTCTTCCTTCACTTCTCTCAGCTCCTCTCTTCTTCCTTCCTTCACTTCTCTTCTCTCACCTCCTCTTTACTCCTCTCGTCTTTTTCTTTCTTCCTTCACTTCTCTCAGCTCCTCTCTTCTTCCTTCCTTCACTTCTCTTCCCTCACCTCCTCTTCACTCCTCTCGCCTTTTTCTTTCTTCCTTCACTTCTCTCAGCTCCTCTCTTCTTCCTTCCTTCACTTCTCTTCCCTCACCTCCTCTTCACTCCTCTCGCCTTTTTCTTTCTTCCTTCACTTCTCTCAGCTCCTCTCTTCTTCCTTCCTTCACTTCTCTTCCCTCACCTCCTCTTCACTCCTCTCGCCTTTTTCTTTCTTCCTTCACTTCTCTCAGCTCCTCTCTTCTTCCTTCCTTCACTTCTCTTCTCTCACCTCCTCTTTACTCCTCTCGCCTTTTTCTTTCTTCCTTCACTTCTCTCAGCTCCTCTCTTCTTCCTTCCTTCACTTCTCTTCTCTCACCTCCTCTTTACTCCTCTCGCCTTTTTCTTTCTTCCTTCACTTCTCTCAGCTCCTCTCTTCTTCCTTCCTTCACTTCTCTTCTCTCACCTCTTCTTTACTCCTGTCGCCTTTTTCTTTCTTCCTTCACTACTCTCAGCTCCTCTCTTCTCCCTTCACTTCTCTTCTCTCGCCTCCTCTTGACTCCTCTCGCCTTTTTCTTTCTTCCTTCACTACTCTCAGCTCTTCTCTTCTCTTCATCCTTCACTTCTCTTACCTCACCTCCTCTTTACTCCTCTCGCCTTTTTCTTTCTTGCTTCACTTCTCTCAGCTCCTCTCTTCTTCCTTCACTTCTCTTCTCTCAGCTCCTCTTCACTCCCCTCGCCTTTTTCTTTCTTCCTTCACTTCTCTCAGCTCCTCTCTTCTTCCTTCCTTCACTTCTCTTCTCTCACCTCCTCTTCACTCCTCTCGCCTTTTTCTTTCTTCCTTCACTTCTCTCAGCTCCTCTCTTCTTCCTTCCTTCACTTCTCTTCTCTCACCTCCTCTTTACTCCTCTCGCCTTTTTCTTTCTTCCTTCACTACTCTCAGCTCCTCTCTTCTTCCTTCACTTCTCTTCTCTCGCCTCCTCTTCACTCCTCTCGCCTTTTTCTTTCTTCCTTCACTACTCTCAGCTCTTCTCTTCTCTTCTTCCTTCACTTCTCTTCTCTCACCTCCTCTTTACTCCTCTCGCCTTTTTCTTTCTTGCTTCACTACTCTCAGCTCCTCTCTTCTCCCTTCACTTCTCTTCTCTCGCCTCCTCTTCACTCCTCTCGCCTTTTTCTTTCTTCCTTCACTACTCTCAGCTCTTCTCTTCTCTTCTTCCTTCACTTCTCTTCTCTCACCTCCTCTTCACTCCCCTCGCCTTTTTCTTTCTTCCTTCACTTCTCTCAGCTCCTCTCTTCTTCCTTCACTTCTCTTCTCTCACCTCCTCTTCACTCCTCTCGCCTTTTTCTTTCTTCCTTCACTACTCTCAGCTCCTCTCTTCTTCCTTGACTTATCTTCTCTCACCTCCTCTTACCTTTTTCTTTCTTCCTTCACTTCTCTTTTCACCTCTTCTTTTCTTCCTTCTCTTCTCTCCTCTCAGCTCCTCTTCACTCCTCTCGCATTTTTCTTTCTTGCTTCACTTCTCTCAGCTCTTCTCTTCTTGCTTCACTTCTCTTCTCTCACCTCCTCTTCACTCCTCTCGCCTTTTTCTTTCTTCCTTCACTACTCTCAGCTCCTCGCTTCTTCCTTTACTTCTCTTCTCTCACCTCCTCTTCACTCCTCTCGCCTTTTTCTTTCTTCCTTCACTACTCTCAGCTCCTCTCTTCTTCCTTTACTTCTCTTCTCTCACCTCCTCTTCACTCATCTCGCCTTTTTCTTTCTTCCCTCACTTCTCTCACCTATTCTTCCTTCACTTCTCTTCTCCTCTCACATCCTCTTCACTTCTCTCACCTCCTGTCTTCTTTCTTCACTTCTCTTCTCTCACCTCCTCTCTTCTTTCTTCACTTCTCCTCTCGCCACATCCGTTTTTCTCTCACTTTTCTCAAGCCGTCCACTTCTCTCACCTCCTCTCTTCTCATCCCCTCACTACTTCGTTCGCATTCTCACTTCTGGCCTCCTCTATTCGTGTTCCCTTACGTTTTTTGAATTCACCTCTTCTCCTTATTTCTCGTCTTGTCTCATCTCTTCTCCTTTCATCTCCTCTTTTCTCCTCTCACCTCTTTTCACATTTGATCAAGTTTCTTATTATTTCTGATCTCTTTTGGTCCCTTCTGCGCCGTTGCCTCTTATTCTTGATTCTATGTTTGTTACAGACATTTCTATGAACTATTTGTATTCTGGGGTAATGTTGTGAATCTCTACACGCTGCCGCAAAACATGCAACACCACACAACTTAAGAGCACAACAACCCACATCACACACGCAGTGTGCATGTATAAATACGTTATCGGCATGTGTTCTGGCTTTTGTTTTTTTATCTGTAGGCCGTGTGTGTTTTCCGCTGTATGAGATTGCATATGTGTGCCAGTCTGTTAAAGCACAGGAGAAAGCTTTTGGTTTGTTCAGATAAAGACGCGCTCCCACCGCACAGACGGATCTCCTCAGAACAGAGAGATACGCCGGGAACGTTTGATAACGTAAGAAATTCATCTTTAAATGATTGCATCACCATTTCTTCCAGCCTGATCTCTTTCTCTCTCCCACTTGATATCTTCTTAAATCCAGCGAGAACTGAAGATTTCATTTCTCTCTCCATATGTAATCAACATCAAAAGCGCACACACGTTGTCTCACTCCCAACGACACTTTCGATCACCTCGCGGGGTCTCACCTGCGTCGTCAATTAGAGTGTTTCTCGGCACAATGCATTATGGGAAAGAGTTCAGAGCTGTCAGACATCATCACACGCGAGCGCGCACACGCAGCAGGAGTAATGTGAGGCATCTACGGTGTCAAGCGGTCTGTTTAATGTGATTCTCTCTCTAGTACGCAGCGTGAGGAGCTTCCGCCGCTGCTGTTTACCCTACAATAATACAACAAGTGTGTTTTTGAAGTGTGACTGCGATGTGCATTCGCGCAGGCGGTAGGGGGCGGCGCATCACACTTCATAAACTAATTTTTCTAGTTCTAAAGAAGCCGCAGCTTGTTAAGAGAGACTGTGTTGCCTGTGTTTGACCTGCAGCAGGTTAGTTTGACACTATTTCTTGTGTGACCCAGACTGCGGAGGAACCGCATAGGAACCACCGGGATAGGAGGAGCTACCTGACTGACATTGAAACCGACCAATCAGAGTCTTAACATTGATTGTGTTAAATCAAAATAGAGTTGTTTGGCTCCTAGGACAAACATGTTAGCCTTAAGGGGATATATCACACCAAAATAAAAATTCTTTCATCGTTTACTCATGTCACTTTCATCCTGTATGACTTGTATTTAGTTTTATTTTTAGAACACAACAAACTGCACTGGACTGACTTACTTAATATGGACACAAAACCACTGAGACATTTCTCAAATTATCTTCTTTTGTGTTCCACAGAAGAAGGATTGACATACAGGTTTGGAATAACATGGGTGAATAAATGATGACAGCATTTTTATTTTGGAGTAAACTATCCCTTAAGGATATCTAAAAACTAGATTGCGCCAAAACATTGACCAAATTTGCATTTAGAAGATGAATGCATTGAAAAGGTATGCTCTTCTACTTCAGCCAATATGATGTTAAGATGTTTATAAGGCATCATTCTGCAGTTCATCTTCTCATTAGATTCGAGAAAACGAATTGCTGTTGGCCATTTCAATAGAAGGGCTCAGTATGTCTCTGACTCCTTGTGTCACTAAGAATGGTCAATGAATTAAACAACGCTGTGCATTTCAAGTCACCTTACTGGGACTCGAGGACCTGGAATAAATTGGGAAGCTCCTTTATCAAATGTAGTTTGCCAGATTACAGATACAAGTTCAGCCCAAAAATATCTGTCATCATATGCTGTTTATACTCGCCCTTAAGTTGTTCCAAATCTCAGAAAAAGATATTTCAATATTTGGAAGAATGCTTGTAACCCAAAAGTTCTTGGCCTCCATTGACAACCAAAGTAGGAAAAATTGCTTTATAAATGTCTCCTCCCACTGCGTTTTGATTGGTCGACAATCTGCATTGACGGAAAACAAACTTGCTGAAGACAAACATTATTTAATAACATATTTTATTAGGTTTAGGGTAAAGCTTAACAAATATTTAACTGTGATCATTACTTACAGGCCTACACTAAATGATAACATTAATAAAAAGTGGGAGGAGTTGGATCTGAATCAGCCCCCTGGATCTTGTGTTCTGCAGTGAGGACCTTCTCGCTTTTAGGAAAAATCTTTTTTTTACTTTAAAAACTACTGTCACAATACTGAAAGCATTAGGAGGATCAATAGTTATAGATCCTCAACATCAATAACTCGCATGGGAAAGTTTTGTAAGTGTTAACATTGTACATTTGTCAAATGCTTTTATCCAAAAGGTATAAAAAAATTATACAGTATTTGGGAATCATCCCACAAAATCTAAAAAGGGGTCTAGTATGTTTAAAATCCGTGTTTTGTCTCTGTATCATTAAGTTTATTATATTAGAGTTGTTTTTTCTGAATGCTTGATCATTTTCTTCTGCATAAAAGTGTGTGTTTAAACTCTGACAAACCGATCATGAATTGGCTTCTCTTATGACTTTTTGGGAATTTAAATGATAATAACCTTTATTTAAAATGATATTTTGCTTTATAGGTGTTAGATTTCTGAAATGAGTGTTTTTCTTTCTGATGATGTGTCTTTGCTTAAACAACACTTTTATAAACCTTCCCCAAACCGTCAGTTTGAGACATGGAGTTTCGTGAGTTATCACGCTGTGTGTGTTAAGAATGTGATGTGGTCTCTGTAGTGAGTGTTAAGGTCTGCGGCGCGTAATTAGAATATCGGCCCCTGTGTTGTGACTGGCTTCTTTGAGCGAGCTCACCTGTGTGCTTCCTGCTCATTAGCATTCTCATGCATATTAATAAGGAGCAGAGGCACAGCACGTCCTAGCTTGGCCGCAGGGCATCATGGGAGATTACTTGCATGAGTAATCCCGCTGGCTGGAGTTGGTCCAGAACTCCACAGCTGTCCGTCAAAGCGCAAGCGGGCAGAAGGGCATCTGGGTGTGGCGGGGCAGGGCAGTAAAGGGCTAGTGTTTAGAATGGGCTTAGCATTAGCTCAACAGGGACAGAATGAACTTCCTCTTGCAATATAATGAGATCACTTTTCTTCCTATTTTGCTGATTAGCTTCAATTTAGTTTGAGATTTCGCACTCTGAATCTCTGAATATTATCTCTTTAATATGTCTTAAAGCACATCATTTTCTCTCTTACATAAACCTCAGGGACCTGTTGAGATCTCTGGTTCATTCGTTCAAGAAGGTAAGTCTAGTACAGGACATAGCTTACAGCACGTCATTTTGCATTTTCTTTGACCCCGGAGACCTTTCCGAAATCTCGTATTCAAATGTATAGAAAGTTGAGTGCAGAAAACATGCTCATGAATGTGTATATTAACTGTTATTTCCACCACATCTCCTGATCAACCGCAAAGTCTCAAATCATGCAAAGTGCAACGAGATTGGATTGAATGCCATTTAACTTAACTTAAGTGTCAGAAATCCCATCAGCAGCAAAGTGTTTTCCCCTGATAACCACGTTGCTGTTAACATGCAGGTCAGGTGTCGTTTAGCTCGCTAGTTGTTGGTTATTGTAAAGAGTTACACAATCAAGCATTTGTAGACTCACTTGGAAAAAAAGGAACTTTTTATTCATGCAGAGCAGTCTCTAAAGTTATCAACCTGATCATTTGGGAATTCATACATATTTTACGAGGTGGCTAATTTGTATGAATTCATACGGTGTGAATCTTACAAAAACATACGCTAATTAGAAAAACCAACACTGAAGCCCCTCCCCTTAACCCCACCCCTAAATCTTACGTCAACGTTGCGAATGCAAATCGTGCTAAAATGTACGAATAAGATACGAATTAGCACCCTTTCAATTACGTAGGAATTTGTGTTGGAGTTATAGAGCATATCACACATAATTGAAATAGCTTTATAGGCAGATTTAAAAAAAGTATAAATAAAGTATAAGACCATTTAAGACTCACTTTATTTAATAAAAGGCAAAATACTACATGATAAAGTGCCTAATACTGTGTGAAGCAGTGCCTGATGCTTAGGGTTGAGACAGACACGTTATCATCTAATAAAAGCAAAGACGACATAGAGAAGAATTGAAGGAGGGTCAGTTTGAAATGTCTTTATTGTTCATTTAGTCCCTGTGGTACAGAATGTTTAGAATGAGAAAAGCAGCATTACACTGTCCTGTTCCAGCACTTTGAACTCTTTACATCATCATACATGTGAAAGTGTAGTGTGTGTGTGTGTGTGTGTGTGTGTGTGTGTGAGAGAGAGAGAGAGAGAGAGAGAGAGAGAGAGCGGGCATCAGATACTATGTGAATACTAATTGAGCTCTCTTGGCAGGTCAGAGTCCCTCTCCTCTCGACATTTACCCATCTGCACACCAACACACGTGCACTTACACACTCACACAGCTCCTGTGGATTACCTAGGCCGCAGGACAGAGCCGTTTCTATGGAAACATCATAGCTTGCCGCATGAGTTAACTATACACCTCTTGTTAAGACTCCCTTCCAGAAGTGTGTGTGTGTGTGACTCAGGTGATTACTGTATGTGTTAATGAAGGACAAAACGCCTCGCTTTCCTGAAGTTTTACAACCGCAACACGTGTGACATAAATGCTGATATTACATGAATATGACAAATACAATCATCTGGAAGTGCTGTCAAATAGAGGTTAACAATGTGTACTATACATACTGTATATATGGTATGAAATAACTTACTGATATGTGACCCTGTCTTTGAAAACCCAGCTGATTTCATTTTGTCTTTCTTTCTTTTTTTTATATAAAATCTTAAAATTGTACATGATGTAAAGATAATGTGAAAATATGCCTTTTATACCTTTATTATTGACCTATACAGTACAAGGCCAGGCGAACGATTAAAACCAATGTTAGGAATCCAACTTATACATTGTTTTGTGCAAAATAATAAGCCATAAAATCATTAATTTCAGTATTTGTCATATAAATTACCAATTAAATACTGTATTTCAAAATCTTTCATTTAGTCATTTACAGCAATAAACACATTATATCTTTTTTACATTGATTTTGACAAGGTCACTTATGCTGTTGCAATATTAGGCTACCATATAACAGATTGCAATAAATTCAATAGTATATAAATACAAAAAAAAAATTATAGATGACAGGGATGACAAATGTCCTTTATACTGTATGTGAATTATGCAAGGTTTGTAACTGCACAATGTTATTGTAGTTATTTATATTAACAAATAGTCACTGAAATATGAAGGCAACAGGTAAAATCAAGGTTATACTGCATTAATACACTGAGATCATGTGACGATGACAGTAATGATCAGAAATAATGAGATTTATCCCGTGTGTAAACCAAACCCTCAAAATATTTTAGAGACACATGGCATTCACATTTTCAGATGTTGACTACTACTTTTTGTCTGAAAATGATAATGTTTATATGAGTTTGAGTGTATAACAGGGTATCTGCCATCGTATGTGTGTATGTGTGTGTAGGTTACCATTTGATTGACAGGTGAGCAGAGTCTCACTGCTCTGGGCTTCATAATCAGCAGCTTTATTCCGAGCACAAAAGATTGTGGGAAGAGAGGGATGAGAGAAGCCGAGAAGTGCAGAATAGTAAAATTCCCGAAGGAGAGGAGGGGTTGCCTTCTCTTCTTTGTTTATTTCTTTGCTTTCTTTTGAACAGGTTCTCAGTGTGTGTGTTTTCGGGAGTGCAGGTAGTGTGTTTTTGAGTATGTGCGCTTCTGTGTGTGTTTTTGAAAAGACTGTTGCTCTCATTATGACTGATAGATCAAAAGCGCTATTAATTTCTGATCACGTCTTCCCCGATGCTGTCGCTCCAGCTGTTCAGTGCTGCTCACAGTGATAAAACAGCCTCTCTGATTGGACAACCTGTTAGTCAGTCAATCAAACTTGGGGGGTGTGTCTTGGTGGAAGGGGCTCCGTGATATTTTTGTATCTGAGGTGTTGAAGTTTAGTTTTAAAGCTCAGTCTTGCTGTTGTCAATTATTATGATTCGTGAAATTGAAACCTTTCTCAAGTTTCATAAACCCGCCTCGAGTCGTAACGTATTAAAGAGACAGTCACCCAGATACGAAGATTATTATTTAATCAACCTCATGTTGTTCCAAACCTGTATGAGTTTCTTTCTTCTGCGGAAAACAAAAGAAGACATTTTGAAGAATGAACAACACTAAACCCCATTGACATTTCTCAAAATATCAAAATAAATGTTTTGTGTTCCACAGAAAAATGACTTGAACAACAATTGTAATTTATTTTTTGGGGGGTGCAAACCGTCCCTTTAATAAACAGTCTTCCCTTGTTATCATGGTACAATTGCACTTTAATGATTATTGTGTTTTCAAGAAAATATGTGCTAAATGTAAAATAAAGTCATTTTGGGATTAGCGCTTGACTTATTGAGTTGATGTTACTCAAACTTTTTGTCCTCTTCAGGCTGAAATGTGCAGCGAGGTTTGCCCGTGAAGGTTTTATTACAAACGACGTTTCTCAGAACCGCTGCTAAAACTCATTTTCTTGAGCTGCGTGAAGTCAATAGCTTCACTTCTCATTCTTTTCTGGTCATTCGTTTCTCTCTTTCGTGGATTTCATCTTTGTATGTTGGGAGCGTTCCTCGTCTGTCGGACTGTTTATCCGTCTGTCTGCGGGTCTCTCCTTCCATTCCTGGCCACCGGTTTCTATAAAGATTTCACAATCAGTTTTTCAGTGATTGCTGTTTATAAACCACCATAAAGAACATAACGCCTACCTCCCCGTGAGCATTATCAACAGGAACATCGTATCCGGAGTAACGTCGAGCTTTGTTTTCAGAGTCATCGAACTTGCTCATTCTAAAGTTGTCCTGCTCGGGAGATTCATATTTACCAATAAGACACTTTCCCATCATCCCTTTCAGTCTGTCTCTCTCTGTTCCGGTGTTGTCTTTGGGTTTTCAAGCGCTGTAGTGTTTAAGTGATTTCCTCGTGTTTGGCTCCTGGTTAAGCTCATATCCATAAACAAAACGAGCTCGTTTAACAGATTACAAAGGAATTACACGATCAAAGAGTAAAAGTCAGCATGTATAAGAGAGTGGGTGAGAGAGTGTGTGTGAGACAGAGATTGTGAGACAGTAAGAGAGAGAGATACACCTCTTGCTCTGCTCTATCTGATATCGGAATCCATTTTGTGCTGAATGAACGTAACAGCTAATCCCACCCTCTGGTACAGGCCTGAGGGTCTCTGACAGTCACACACACCGCAAACAAACTCTGGATGTACATACACACACATATGGCTTCAAAGATGAGTTTTTGCATTCTTTGAGTTGTATACATGAATACTGACTGACTCCAAATCGGGGCGTTGCTAGACCTAAAGCTCTACTGGGGCAACCCCCCCCCCCCCCTTTTCCTTAAAAACGTGCTGTGTGCAAAAAGTATGCAACACAAGGCACTATACAAACTTCACTTGCTTAAACTACTATTTCTACAGTTCAACAATACTGGGGAAGGTAAACATTTATTATTTAAAAAATATTGAAGTATCTTTCACACACTTAACGTAAACTTTATTAACATGCACTGTATGGAAATAATGAAAGCAGAGATATTTTTTTCTTGCACATCTGCATTCATTACACGATAACAATGAATAATGACATCGTTTCAAGAAACCTGTCGTTAAATGACTCCAACTAATATTAAGAACACATTTTATCTTTTAAAAGAACATTATTTTCAGGTTTCCCAGCCAAGGCCAAACAAAGTTGGTTCATTTTTTGAACAGCTTTAACCTGTACTGTCTATAATAGCACATAGCCATAGGTACTGCCAACTTTCTATGTGTTGTCCTAAACTAGAGCTGGTAAATTGAATATTAATTGAACATTTTTAAAAGTGCAGAACACAAATGTTTTCTAAGCAACAATGCAATTTGACAGACTTGACAAAGGTTTTCCTGAGACATTCTGCTCTAATGTCTGAGACCCGACTGGCTGTTTATCAAGTCTTACCTCCATCAAACTCATCATCTCCTTTCTGCTCCCATTTCCCTGTATTGTGCAAACAAAATCTGATGTCCATCTACAGTGGCTATTAATGATCGACTCGGAATAAGATGATCGTTATTATTTAGAAACGTACTTTAGTTTCATGTTTTCATAGCCTACCTCAGTCGCATGTCGTCACCCTTTTGCGCCTGCGTGCTGCAGTTGTTGCAAGGAAACACACAGATGTGTGCAGACATGTATTTCTCTGTGAAAGTACGGCACGAGTTTTTGTTTTACAGGAGTGAATTAGGTTACTACGTTGCATATACTGTAGATCCCCAAGTAAAAGGGGTCTAGCGACGCCCCTGCTCCAAATGTCATTATAGTGTATTTGTGTGGGAAAGGATGTAAACTGCACAAAACATAAATCAAGTTCTAAAATGTCTATGATGGTCAAATATTCACATATTTTAAAAATGTGCTATGAATCGTTTTTAACAGTGATGGCATGGAAGAACCATTTTTGGTTCACCAAAGAAGCACTTAAAGGTTCCTATAAGGACCATTTCTTAATTTTTTACTAGTCTTGAACATTTTTCCACAACAAAGACATTTCGTGAAAGAGAAAAGTTTAAGGAACCATTCAGCCAAAATGGTAGAACTGTCGTACCTTTTTTTCCAGAGGTATCTATCTGATAATCGCTTTTCGATTACCAGTTTAGTGTCATTGAACTTGTTTACATCAGTGCTCATTTTGAATCGGTTTTAGAACTTTCAGGCAACTTTAAGTTGGTTCCTCTTTTAAATGATGGTGGTCCTCTGAGAATCTCCAAATATTGGTAGTTTGGCCACTCTGTCATGATTATACTTAAAATAAAGAAAGTGATGCTATAAAATAAAAATATTTGGTTAACGAACCTTTTAGTCAAACATTTTCTTGTTTTCTAAGGTCTATAGAACCACTAAACACTTAAAATTGCTTGAATGTTTTTTTTATGGAACCATATAACTTATAAAGAACCCTTTGAAATCTTTGTTTTTAAAAGTAAAAGTTTTCCTATACCTCATCTACAACTTGTTTTAGTAAACTAGCTGTTTAACTAATGTGTTAAGGTGGTTAAATGATGAAAGCTGCTGTAATGTTGATCTAATGACAGCTAATCGAGCTCATTTGGTAAAACTGGATTAACTCAGATAAGGATGTTTTTATAGAAGCAAACTGCAAGTCCAGTCTTTCTCTGACATGCTTATTAAATGCGAAAAGTAAATTCGATTTACGCCAGGTTTTCCTCACTGTACTTCTGGTAAATATAATGAAGTATTGATCCATAACCGTGTGTAAAATGGGCTTTAATCTGACTGTTTTCAACCATTCCTCAAACTGTCCCGTTCAGACTGGGTAAATTCTGACATGATGCCGGTTGGTAGGGGATTTGAGATGAATTTTGTTTAATGTAGACAGATGCACTGGTGGAATGATGCTTATGCGTTACGTTTCTTTCAAACTGGACCGAGAAGCGCGTCTAGAAGTTTGTGAGTTCACCGGACCGTAACGCTCCGTGTGTAACCGGCCTTTGACTAGGAAATAATGACGGAAACAAATGATGACAGAAGTTAAACACTGTGCCATATAGCAGATGTTCGTTTTTTAGAAATATATGTATATATTTAAAACGTTCCGTGAGATCAACAGCATAGGCACATTTTGACCTGATTAACATTTAACATATTTTTACAAATCGTATAATTTTTGCTGAGACGAGAGAACAACTTTGGAAAATTTGGTAAGGATGTGTTTGCCTGTGTGTGTCTGTGTGTGTCGTTAAACCCTGCCGTTATTTTGGCAGATTGCTCATTTCGTCAACGTTCATTTTCTGGTGCATCTGGCACGTGTCTGGATTGAAATGAATTTTTAAGATTCAGTTCTGTTCACTCAAGGAAATATAACAAACGGCCGATCATTTGGCATTTTTAGACATATGCATAAATATTTATCATATTTATTACAATATGATTGCATTGTATAAAACTGCCCTGTAAAATGTACATTGTTGGTATATATTTGTCAAAACTGTGTAAAATTAATCAGTTCTGCCGAACCTTTTAAACCGAATAAAATGTATTAATTTCTTTTTTAATTATTAATTTAGCGCACATCATTAAATACACCACGCGCTGAAACTGACGCTGCGCCCCTCCCCCTCCACATCTATTAGCATATAAAACTCTGCGTGCGCGCTTAATGTAGGTCACATCGATGAGGACTGCGCATACTTTGTAATTATAATGATCTGGTAAACACCTTATTCCGTGTTTTGCAGACTGGAGAGCCGTTACTAAACGGACGCCGAGGCCATATTGAGCTCCACAACTACTTCATTAACTAGTTTCATTGGGTGGCCGGTCAATAGACAAACGCAATAATTTAACATAATGAAAGTGCACAAAGCGTTAACTATTCATGAAACTGTTGATTTGCATCATCAGTTTCTGTAATAACTTCGGTGATTTTTGATGATGTCACATCATCACTGGTGGCATTAATTTGCTCTGATATAAAATGTTGGATGACTGGTAATTTTACGACACATTATTGTTTTGTTTTTAAGGTTGGTAAACAAACATAATTAAATCTTCCCACCTTAGTTTAATTTCACAAATTGACTTTAAAGTTGGACAAATGAATACGCATGTCACACATAGTGCTTTAATCTTTAAACTTTGATGCATTGGCTAAAGATGATCTTGTAACTTTTCCTGCGAGATCTTGTCCGTTTTTAAATTGGTTTTAATCCTAATCCCTCTGGTTGGTGACAGCTGCCATTCAGTTTGCGACGCTTTTAATCCAACGTTAAATCAATTACAGTCAACTCTGGGCCAAACTGTACCAGGACAGACACCTCCTCTAAAGTTTCATATTGCATCTGTTATTTTTATTTTTCATTTTCTATAGATTGCTGTCGGATTTATGCCGCGGAACCATCTCGAGGAATATCCAGACCGAACAGATGGACTCGATCCCTGACCAGTACAGCGTGCATATGTGCGTCCGCTGCTGTGCGCGTTAAACCCCATTAAGACCCGTCTACCGTGCAACTGGTGCCTCGCTCAATCCCGCGAGCTCTCAGACTACACAAGCGAGTTTATAATCCCTCACGTGAGAGGACGGGTTCTCTCGCGCTCACATCGTGTAATTTACAGCCTGCCTGGAGGCCTTATATTATAAAACCGTGTTATTTCACAAGTGCCTCCCGTATCATTTTCACATGGAGAGCATTATCTACTTTCAGCTCATTGTAATCCAATCTCATTACTCAGCGTTCAATTTATGAGTCATTTTGGGGAATTATAAATATATATTTATTAAATTAAAATTATGTGACATTATTGCTTCATTTTTTTGCCTTAGGATATGTGTAGGCCTGCTCAATATTAGCCGTTTCAAGTCGCCCATCAAACGAAAATAAAACGAGGCTTCCCTTATCTCACGTTGTTTTCCGAGTGAAACATTTATGAAGCGGAATACGTCAGTATATGTGTATGTTTGCGCGTGGATCCTCCCTTCGCGAGACACGCCGGGTGCTCGAGGCGTCTCCGTCCGCCCTTCTCATGCGCGAGCCCAAGGTGATGACGGTAATTTGGGTTAAATAAGGGTAGCATGCGCTTTCAAGCACTCAAACACTGCCAAACCTCTCGAATAATCAAAACCAGACTCGAGCATTTTGCTTCTGGGAGGAGACATTCGGAAACACTGAACAATGTGAATGACTGGGACGGTTTAACACACACACACACACACATGCACAACTGCACAAAATCGTGCTCTTTAAACTGCTTGTTCAACTTCAGTATGTTCAGTAATTTATTTGGCTCGAAAAATAAATAGTCAGTTCAGATGGAAATCCTTTCGTATTTGGTAATTATATACCAAGCGGTGAGTGAGATAGGTGTCCGTATTCCATGCACCTGTGAGGCTTATAAAGCGTAAATTTGACCGACAGGCTGTTTTGAGCAATGACCCCCCCCCCCCCCCCACGCGTGCTTCTCTCATTCTTAACACGCAAAAAAACCTTACAGAAATACTGTCAATGTGCAGATACATAACTGGTGCGATTACTGTTAAAAACAAAAACTATCAATATATAGTCATCGAGGTGGATTGCCTGGTAATAGATTTAACCGATTCAGAAACGACCACACAGCCAGGTCAAATGATTTACCAAACTATCTTCAAAATATGAGGACTAAAAATATTTTAAATAACTATTTTGAAATTATACAAGAGACCAATAGCTATACTTTTATATTCAAAAGCTTTCGCGAGTCTTTTAAAGAATGTGTACATTATTTTTTGAGTTTTGTTTTAGCAGCATTCTGTTTCAAAACATTCGATTCAATAAAAATATTTGCCCTTTTTGATCTGATGAAAGGTTGCATGAAATGTTCATTTAGACGTGGCATTTGATCAGTATTTATTATCGCTGTTATTATTTTAATTTGGTTTGTTTCATACAGTTTCTAATTCAATAAAATAAAACGGATCGTATTAAAAGCAAATCGAATAATGCAACAGAATGTTTCATCGTTAAATTATTACGTCGACACAATAAATCGAGTTAAACTCACGTGTTGTTGGAAAAATATCCAAAATGCAGGTAAATGGTAAAGCCGCGATGAAAACGGAGACAAATAAAACTGGCCGTGCTAAGAAACACAAACGACCTTAAAGAAACGTCCACAAAAATCATCAAAAATGTTGAAAGCGCACTTGGTTCCTTATTAGGCGAAGATACAATATTTATTCCGTGTCTCCAGGGATGAGGCTGCTCTCTCTATTGTCCTCCCTTTCCTCAATGCTGATGCTTAATTTTCAAAACTTCTATATTACCAAGGGACCTACGACATCAGCCGGAGAAATACCCAGCAAGTACAAAATCCGAGCCAGGGAGCGCTTTGTGCAGAGGGGAGGCATTTCAGCCGCTTTTACCGACTGCGCAAGGCGACACATTTCATTTCCACGCGCTATTTTGGGGATTTTTCTTTCATTCGTCAGGCAGCGCGAGGAAACCGGGTTATTGGATCGCGAGAATGTCAGCCACATTTCCGGGACTGGTGCACGATGCGGAGGTATTTTCAATTAATTTATTACCCGACATAAAACACATTTTTAATTGAATTTAGCGTGGCGTCACATTGAGGAGAATTGCGATCGTTTGGAATAGCAGAATTATTATCACTTGTTACTGCAGCGGCTGAGATAAATATAACGCGTTGGTTGTTCAGTTTTGTTGAAAATATATTTTACGGTTTGGGTTTGTGACACATCGAGTCTCCACCGTGATTACTTTCCCCCCCAAATAATAGAATTACGCGTAACCTTAACCTCGTGCTTACCTGCAGCCAAACGGGCGTTCGGTGTTGGGACAAAATGTTTTTATTAGGTTTTGCACAGAGAATAGAGTTAAATAACACACTCAATGGCAAATGATAGACAAGTGAGGGAGGAAAAAGCGCGGAGAGCTCGTGTAGCAGTTTGCAGTGTGTTTCACGCACTCCCTCCCAGGCACAGAGAGATGACATCGCCGTCAGGTACTTTTCTAAAAGACACTTTGAGCTGCTGTGTGTGTTTGTGTGTTTGGGGAAGGCTCGAGTTTCCGCCGCGTGAGAAATGCGCGCGGATCGCTGCGAGCGCGTGTAAATGACATCCCTCATATTTTCCTCTTTTTTTCCCGCACAGATACGTCACGACGGATCAAACAGCTACCGTTTGATGCAACTCGGATGCTTGGAATCTGTGGCCAACTCATCTGTCGCTTACTCGTCGTCGTCTCCGCTCACGTACCCAGCTACCGGAACCGACTTTGCCTCAACGTATTTTCCCACGAACCACCAGTACACGCCCTTGCACCACCAGTCTTTCCACTACGAGTTCCAGCACAGCCACCCGGCCGTGACCCCGGACGCGTACTCGTTAAACTCTCTCCATCACTCGCAGCAGTATTACCAGCAGCTCCATCACGGCGAACCGGCGGACTTCATCAACCTTCACAACGCGCGGGCGCTCAAGTCCTCCTGTCTGGACGAGCAGCGACGGGAACTGGGCTGTCTGGACGCGTACCGCAGGCATGACCTGTCAATCATGAGCCACGGCTCTCAGTACGGCATGCACCCTGAGCAAAGACTGCTGCCCGGGGCGGGTCTGGGGCTGCCGCCACCGGGGGCCGATGACCTACAGGTACACATCACCACCGTACAAGCACAAAAACGCACACTTGACGTGCACCTCGACACCTTCGGCGATGTAGGATAGACACTTTCACAGTGTGAACGGGGAAAATCGTGGCCTGAGGGCTTAAACAAATATCTTTGACGTTAAGAGATTGAAACGAGGCTAAAAGCACGATGGCCTGCACAGAATTTCCATGACGCAAAAACAATAATTTATTCCAATTTTTTTTTTTAAATAACATACTATATAAAAAAACGTTTGCAGGCATCACATCCAAGTTCCTTTAACTGGCAGATTTTACATTTTTAATATAGTGAATATTGAGAAGTTTGTATTCGTGTGCGCGTATGTCGGGCCTCACGGCTGTAAAGCCGCTGTTTCTTTTCCCTCCGTTAAAAGGCGGATTAACGGCTTGAAAAGTGCGAACAAAAGGCAAATCCTTCGCAGTAGAGCACCGTAGTTTATCCAATTTGGGACTTAATGTCAATCAACTGGTTATTTATGCACATACATCTGATACAGCTCAAGTTTAACTGGTGAGTCAAAATATGTTAAGATGAAAATAATGATATTTATACATTCCTTTCATAACATGCGGCGCGGGGCCACTCCAGTCAACCACAAAAGATTAACGTATGAAATGAAATACATTTTTAAACAAATGTAGTATTTTTGTTGAAATTTTTTTAATTTAGTTTATTGCACAAAAATAAATGTAAAAATAACTTTTTCAAATTAAATAAATAAAACAATCCTAAACACATTTACGCAATTATAAATATATTTAATTAGGCTATAAAAAATATAAGGGCCTATATAGAATTTACAATATAATTTAGTCAACAAAACTCGCTTTAATGACAAGCCAAAAAATAACATTTGTTGCATAAATAATTTTGGGTTGTGCGTGTTTATTGGCTGGACCTATTACATTTATTACATCGAAACATCAACGTGCGTGCAATATTAATATCAGTTTTTCGTTTAAATAATTTTTTATATACTAAATGCAATATATATGTTCTAAAAACAACTTTACAAAACAAATGATTTATCACTTATGCAAATAGGTGTACTATATATATATATATATTTTTTTTTAAATAGTACGTTTCATAGACAGTCACTAAGTGTATTTGTAAAGGGTTTTTTTGCACTTAAAATCGTAGACGTGTTGGTATTGCTGTCGCGTGCTCAGGAACAGTCTGCACACGCACACAAAAAGGCTCACAGGAGAACAGACACAAAAACACAGAAAGAAACACATACGTGCCGTGAAAAGGTTTTGGACCTTTCTTTGGTGCTGAATGAAACCGTGGGCTCGGTGAGGGCCGCGGAACAGATGCGGGCAGTCTCGTGCGCACAGGCGCATCTTTGAGCCGCTAAACAGATTTGGCACGCGGAACAATGGAAGCTGCCGCACCTTTAACACACACACGCGTAATTTATGCCTGATCCGACGGGTTTGTATATTGATTTTATAATCACGTTAACTGCGAGGGAAAAGAAAAATAGAGCTGGAGTTTGTTAAAAGGTTACAAGAGCGCGCCAGTATGGTGTCCATGTGGATGTGTGCTTGTGTGAGTTCATCACGGTCTTTGTTGTGTGTGTATGTGAATGTGTGTGTGAGCTTTTTGTGAGTGATTCTGGCCTCCAGACTGGTCGTGGCTTGCGAGACGGATTAACTCTTTTCTTTTGATACAATTCAGTGTTCCTTCGGCTGATGACATCACTGATAAACGAGAGTAAAATAATAATCTGTTGGTTTGACATCATAATGTAACAGGTCCCGTTATCTACGGACTTTATTCGTTTACATCGAGGCACGTGGTCTATATTTAATGAGTCACATATGCCTAGTCAAAGAAAAATCTGATCAATATGTTTTACATTGGTTGATTATTGATGATAAAGTTCATGTGTATGTGTCTGTAGGGATCTGTAGACGCGCAGTGCGGGCTTGTGTTAAATGGCCAAGGCGGAGTGATAAGGCGAGGTAAGACACACACATACACACACACACACGGTGTATGAGATACACACATTTAATGCATTTAGTCATTTTATTTCTCTTTCATTTTTATCTTTCTAGTGACTCCATGTCTGTCAAAAATATCTAGATTTTGTGTATTCAATCACTTCTAGAAATATTCTAAAAGTGATTGCAATAAATACAGTTATTTTATAGTATACAAACTGTATGTTTTAGAAAGGCATATTGCGTACATTATAACTGAGTTTCGAAATACAAGATGAATGGTATATTTATTGCGTCTTCTTGTAAAAATAGTAACAATTCAATAAAAAATAGTGAAATGTAATTCCCATTAAGTTTCCCATCAAAAAAAAGCGTCGGCTAAATGACTAAATGTAAGTTCAGTTAGGCTATGAGAAACAACTGCGTGTATATATCAAAAAAGGCCTAAAACTTTAAAGTTGTATTTTATTAAAGAAAGAAGAAACCAAAAGGAAAACAGAACAAAAAAACGTTGTTGTTTCATCATTGTGATAAATACACAGTAGCTTGGAAAATATAATATGTATTTATGTAATAAATATAATTTAATATGTTTTATTACTCAACCGCAAATAAAAGGTGCAACATCTGTACTATAATTATATTTTAACAACGCAAAAAACTTTACATTTAGTAACTCGCTTTTATTTTCTATTATTTCTCGCTGTTGATTTTGAGAGAACATTAAAAATGGATTCAAATCATCTATCTGGAGTCTTGTTTATTATTAGGCCCGAGGTGAATCGCCACACAGGTAAATCTGAATTAGCCATTCGGTGATAAAAAAATTAATAAACCAAAAGCACAATTAAAGAACTCCATATTTCCTTTAGTTTGAACCCTAATAAAACACACACGCTTCTGAAGGTCATTCTCCATCGAGAGAGCTCTCAGAGCAACTTATGTATTCAGTCTCTCTCTGCATTTTGGAAAAAATCACTCGACTTATGAGGATAAATCGAACCAGCGAACGTTCCTTAATATTTTCTTAATATCAGTCGCATCTTTGTCTCTTCAAAGCAGACGCGGATCCGCGCGCATGTCAAGTTCACCATAAAGCGCGCGGCATCTCGGGCGCTTAATTTTTAATAAACTCTGTCTAGGTGTTGGGCTCGCCATCACTTCCAGTTAATGGTGTGCAGGATTTAGCCGCGAGCTCCGCCGCACGAACCATCACAACCAATAATCATTGCGTTACCTCGCGCTCCGGTATCGATAGCTTCTCGCGCCTCGGGCGCACGCTTTGATATGTTAATGCCGCGCGCCTCCGAATTCAGTTGAGATCATATTAATGTTGTTCACACTGACTGCAGCTTTGGCTTCGTTGAATATTCAGATAACCTTTTTCAAAAGAAATCACTCAAGGAACGGGAATCCTACTAAGAAAAGTCGTCTGCGTTTTAATCATTGTTATCCATCTCTTAGCTTTTAGGAATTTGATCAAGCACACGCGCACCAACACACTTTACACGCTCACTATAATATCTCAAATTGCATCTCTCTCTCGCTCTCTCTCTCTCTCTCTCTCTCTCTCTCTCTCTCTCTCTCTGTCTGTGTGCGCGCACGCTCACGCATGGTGGTTTTTGGTCATGGGGTGATGCGCGCTAGACGCGCTCCGTAAACACACACCATGCACCGCTGCAGTTGTAATAGAAACAGAGAATGACATTTGGCCTATGTCTTTTTTCCTTTAATTTTCGTGGCAAACTCGCAAAAAGCGCTTGATTCGCTTTGTGATCGCTCGCGCGCCGCCTCGGGCTACTCTCCCTCGCGCTTAAATACCCGCTATCGCCTCTGGGCCCGGCGCGCGCGACCAGACTACCGGCAATAGCTCTTTTTCAATTGCCCTTGGCAACATAAAATACAAACTACTTTGAATCAAAACATTTTGGGTGGAATTAATGTGAAGTGAACTTGCGTGCTAGCAGAGATCTTGGGTTTGTCAGAGCGCTTTAGGGTGACTGATGAGGAGCAGGTTAGAGGCCCACTCTCCAGACAACTCACACACACACACAGAGCCAACATGTAACATACTTTCTACACCTTGACGGATCCAACCTTTCATATATAATAATAAATGAACTAATTCAGGGTGAAATCACTGGACATCTGCAAATATGAACGGCTATAATAACAAAATATCATTTCTGTGTTTTATATAAACGTTGATTTCTGGAGCTTGCAACCCAGGTTTTCAAACAGCCTCTGGTCACATCCAAACGTTTGACATGTTGTTTGTTGTCGTCTACAGGTGGCACGTGTGTAGTCAATCCTACAGACTTGTTCTGCTCTGTACCAGGAAGACTTTCTCTACTCAGTTCTACCTCAAAGTACAAAGTGACCATCGCTGAAGTCAAACGCCGCCTCTCTCCTCCCGAGTGTCTCAATGCCTCACTTTTGGGTGGGATTTTAAGAAGGTGAGAGATGCTTTTAACCCACCTGAACTCATCTCTATACTGGAGCGCACTAGACAAAGATTGAACTTTGGGAATTGTGCACGAATGCTAATACAGGCATCTATATGGATAACTATATACGTGTACTCAAAACATTGAGTTTAGGACGATGAAACATTATGTTTTGTGGACCAGCTGCAGTCATGCGGGTAGTTATTTTCTGCATCTGCATTTTCAGGAGGTCATGGCAGGTTCGGGTTTTAAAATGCTAAAAGCATAAATGTATTTTTGAAAAATTCCAATAGTGGGTAATGTAAATCGAACCAATTCTTGTTAAAGAATCAGTATATGTTCAGTGTAGTTCATTGGTAAAACCAGATGCAAGACCTCAGAACGAGGAATAAGAGATGGAACATGGAGTCCTGGACACTTAATCCAGAGATGAAGAAGAGAATGTGGCTGGATGTGTTTGAGAGAGAGAGAACGGAATGAGAACAGTGGAGCTCAAGTTTCATTATTGATGAGGACACAGACTGGAGAGCAGAAATGAGGCCAGAGAAGAGAAGACACACACACACACACACGTACACAAACACACACGTACACATTCACACAGCACAACAAAGGTTCACCTGCAGATTATCAGAAAGTAATACAGCACACAGAGATTTGATTCTAGTATGTTCAGTCCATATAAAGAGAAAATAGCACGCTGATTGTTAAATATTTTATTGTCCTTCACACTTTAGGAAAACCATGTGCTGTATGTGAGACAAAAAACTGTGCACATTCAGTGATGAAAATATATTTTAGTAATGAGAAAAATAACAAATTGTGTCATAACAAAATAATAATTTTGTTCATATTTTTTGATAAATATCGTCTTTAAAAATAAATAATTTAGCTTCTCCGGTCATCATTATGAAATATATTGAGGTTGAATGATATATGTGAAATGTGAGAAACGTTCACTTTGCCAATAGGCTTTGTTTTTTCGAGATGTTAAGGATGTGCGAGGTCGGGAAGGTCTTCGTGTGATATGTGTTGTTAATAGTCTTTCTTCATCTGTGTGGTCCAGGGCCAAGTCAAAGAACGGCGGTCGATGCCTCAGAGAGAAACTGGACAGACTGGGGCTCAATCTCCCAGCAGGCCGCAGGAAAGCAGCGAATGTCACATTGTTGACCTCTTTAGTGGAAGGTACACAACCATTTGAGCTTCATTGTTGAATTCATTTTTCAGTTGGGAAAGACTCTCAGATATCAAAGGATTCAATGTTTTTAAAGGGAAAGGGTTAATACAGCGTTTTCATCGGATACGAGACTGAATCATTCTTAATCTTACATTAGTCAAACCGCATAGTGCACACGGAAGATGACTTTGTGTATGCAGGTTTACTTTACAAGCTTATAAAACGTACAAAATGTTTTATTATTAAATCAATTTCTTAGAATATGTCATTCAGTCTCCTTTATGTAGTATCACAAGGTTTTGTAGGACCTGTTGAATGCATTTTCATAATTCAACTTTGGGTTTTATGTGTAAGAAAGTACATCAGAAAAGCTGATGATGAAGCCTGGTTATATAAATATTTTAAAGGGAAGAGAGATGAATGTCTCTACTTTAAAGAGTGAGTTAGTCCTGATGGAAGCGTTTGAGAATTATGTATGTAGTTATGAAAAAGAACTGATCAGAGTAAGTGTCAGACTGATGCAACTTCTGTATATTTTTACTACGCTGTATTTAGAGAATTAACCGGTTCCTTTGCATAACTCATCGACTCTTTTCTTTTCTCCTGTGTGTAGGGGAAGCGCTGCACTTGGCTCGTGACTTTGGTTACACCTGCGAGACTGAGTTCCCAACCAAAGCCGTGGGAGAACATCTCGCCCGGCAGCACACGGAGCCAAAGGAGCAGAACGCACGCAAGAAGATGGTGCTGGCCACCAAGTAAGAACCTAGAATTACACATGACAAAATATCCTAAATTGGAATTTCGTCCTTGTACATATATACACTTTAAAACGGATGCAGCGTGCAAAAACGCATCCCAGACAATGAAACCTTGTATAAGACTTTTATTTCTGAGAATTGCATGTGTGACAAATGAACACTGAGATTTCATTCATGTTTCATTATTCATTAATAATGAGGGATGCTGCTGCGGCCGAGACAAAACCAAGATTCGTCCTTGTAACTGAGTTGTGTATGGTTGTGTGTCTCTACAGACAGATCTGTAAGGAATTTCAAGATTTATTAAGTCAAGATCGATCTCCACTCGGCTCCTCTAGACCAACACCAATTCTGGACCTGGACATTCAGAGACATCTAACACACTTCAGGTAGAAACACACCCGCCTGACCTTAATAGAGTTTGTAACTATTTTACGAGGATGCTCAAACGTATGTTTTTAGGAAAAACAATAATGAATTTTGTTCTGTGATCTATTTCAGTTTGATCACGCATGGGTTCGGTACGCCAGCGATTTGCGCCGCTCTCAGCACCTTTCAAACGATTCTCAGTGAAATGCTCAATTACCTGGAGAAACACTCGGCCAATAAGAGCACAGGAACACCTGACGCCAATCAGATCAACTCCAATTCCGACAAAACGCTTCGCAAAACCTCAGAAGCGACAACTAAAGACGGTAAAATAGAGAAAACAGAATGACTCTGGAGTTCTGATCGGAGCCCTGATGGAAGGGCCTTGTCCAGGGTGCGGCTTTGACGGGCGGAGTCAAAGGGTTTTTATTTCATATTTCTTTATTTATATAAATGACCTCAACGTTCCAGTAAGACAGGCTGCCTTTGTGTAGAAATCAATCTCATTATTCTCACTGGCCGATATTTAGCCGGACATAACTCTTTTCCTTCTTCTTTATTTTATAAGTTATTGAAAAGGTTGTTTTGCTTTTGGTTTTGTCTGTATGTAAAAGAATCATTTTAAAGATGTAATATCTTTGATTAAAAGGTTGACATTCCATTTCAGCTAAGACCTCATTTGAGGTCTGTTTGGAACTGTAAATTACAACGGGTAACTTTCCACGTTGCCGTTACTTACTGTATATTGTGCATGTTAAACTTTGTACACCATCTGAAACGGACATTTCAGCGGCCACTGTTGTTCCGGAACATGAATTCTTGACTGCATTTGTAAAGAAGTTATATATAAATATATGAATTCAATCGTTTCTTGTAGGCTTTGAACTACATATATGAAATAACCCTACATGCAAACTACAGGTGTTCAATAAAGCATATTGCTCAAAGTCTTATATTAATTTATCTGATCAGCTTGAGTTTGTTTTTTGTTTGTCTGTGTTGAGTAGGAGTCCTATTGTGTGTTCATTTGCAAACGTTTTAACAAACGTTTAAACATCATAATCTAAACTTCATAAATGAGCCTTTTTGACACATTTTCTTTACCAAAAACGTTCAATGAGTCTGGCTGGAGTTGTGGTCATTTTACAAAAGCACAAACACATCTGGCAGCCCTACACTCACCTACATTCCTCTCTAATATCTCATAATCCTATTATCCAATAATTCACTCACTCAGTATTTAAAATTGCTTAGTCCTCTTTCAAGAGATATACATTAATGCAGAGTAGTTTTGTGTCTAACCTTTCCATCAAATGTTGAGAAAAGAAGTCAAAGTGAGGGTGTATACTAGGTCGCCTTTGTATTTTATGGAATATAAAATATAGTCACATTAAAACTCCATTGATTCCTTGGCCTAAATCTAATTATTTAGACGGCTATGGGATGAATGTTAAATGTGATGAAAATAATTGAGGGTTCTTGTTTATTCTTCACGTTGAATAAATAAGAATCCAAAGCCCACAGATCATTAACAGCAGAGAAAGAGCAACATGATGTTGCCACAGCAAAGCTTTGCCAAGTCAATAACTGACTGACAGATCGATGCGAAGCTTTCCGCGAGATAAAAGCGATTCAGATTCATAAGCAATTTACATTTGATCAGAAGCGGCTGTCTGATCTCAGTACGGCGGACATTTCAATATTCAAACTTAACGAACACAGCCGAGATATCTCGACAAGAAAACCCAAACAACTTTTACTCATATAGACCTGATTAATGCATTTATTGATCACGGGTTTGCTTTTATCAGTTTGAACAGTTTTCAACACGTGAGGATATAAAGCTTAATATGGAGGAACATTGTCTCGACCTATATAGGCCTACGCGGTGAGATGAGCTATATATGCAAAAAAGTGTTCTGATGTTGTAATATCTTAAATGTAGGATTCTTGTGCATATTTTAAAATAGTTTAAACATTAGCATACTTTTTAAACCAGGAAATGTTTTAGTCCTTTTAAAAAGCAGCATTAAAGGTGACCTACCCTAATCCCTTTAACATGATTACATTACTTTTATTAAAGTAAGGACCACCTAAAATGTTTCGTTCTTTGAAGCATGTAGCCTAACTTTCCTAAATGAATTTAAAGGGGCCCTGACTTGTGCTTTTCACATTTGAGCTACCACTACTATCATAAGGGCTAACTTAGGCCTAACATTTCCTTTTTTTTTATTTTGTTTACTTTCTATATGTATATGTTTTTTACTCAATTGGCACAATTGCGTCAGCTGCGCGGGAGCACACGTGACCTCATGAAGGCTAAACTGAAAAAAAGCGCAATGCATAAATATAAATACTTTTAAATAGTTAATGGTTAAAAATATTGATGTCTTTTATAGTTTGATTTTAATTTGTCTACACTGGACACAGGCGGGTTGAAAGCCATTTTTAGAGTGTAAACATTTTCAGTGTTTAAACTTACAGACAACTTCTTAGGTCTGATAAAAAGTGTTTGTGAAAGTTATTATTTCTAATCATCGTAACATTTCTGCTCATCGTACAATGTCTGAAAGAATCTAGTTTCAAACATTTGGTTTAATACCGGTAAAGACGTTTTGCCCTCATCGATGAGTCTTCAATTTGAAATCAACTAATCTTTATTATCGTGTTACTCGCGCGCCATCTTGTGGCCAAATTGTGTAACTACAACATGCCTGCGTTGACTCATATACTTTCAAGGTAGATGACACGAAGCATTTTATTTTTGTTAATTATTTGTATTTTTAAAACAATTGGATGGATTACACTCCAAATTTATAATATGGTTAAAATGTGTCCTATATCATGTTTTAAATTGTGGTGAGAATATGAGTACAATACAGGATTATTCATATAATAAAAGTAGTGTGAGTACAATTGTATGTAACATGAGTTGAAAGTAGTGATGTGCATACCTATTATGTTATACAATTAGTAAAACAATATTTTCGTTTTGTAAAATGTTATTATTTGCTGGCCAATCATTTGTATGTTTCAATGTCTTTGTGCACACGTGTGAGAATATGTGTGTGAGACTCTGTGTTCATTTTGTGTTCAGTGAGAATTTTAATATGTGATAATGTTAAATTCAAATCAAAGTGTGTGCAAAATGAACCTACTTTCTGTCAAACTGTCGCGACATCTGTCATGGCCTGTAGACATGCCCGGAGTGAGTGTGTCTGTGAAGGTCTGGCACTCATTCTGAGGCAGAGGGGCTGCTGAAACATTAATAGAAGATTATTTTCACTCATCCATACAATGAGCAACATCTTAATGGCCAACGCAACAGATCTTAATTCAGAACACTGAAACTGGGTCGAGCTCAGTTTGTCTCAGTGTCACGGGCAAAGATGTTCCACAATATGTTTCTTTAAGATCTGTCCGGAAAAGACTGGATGTTGTAAAATGTGGACTTTGCAAATTTACTGTCAGTAAGTTATTAAAGCATTCATGGCACAATATTGTGTTTGACAAATTATGGCACTCTTGTATTATTAAAGGGGTACTTCACCCAAATTCTGTCATCTTTTACTCACCTTCAGTTTTTCCAAAATCTGTGTAAATTCCCGATGAACAGAAAGAAAGAATGCTTATAACCAGAGAGATTTTGCACCCCATTCACTCCCATAGTAGGAGAAAATACAATGGTAGTCAAAAGTGGCCCAGAACTGTTTCAGAACATTCTTCAAAATGTCTTATTTTGATAAAGTAATTCTCCCTACGGGGGCAAAATATGTCTGGTTACAAGCATTCTTCCAAATATCGTTCTCTGTGTTCATCAGAGAAAAAAAGACATTTAAACAGATTTGGATCAACTCAATGTGAGTAAATGATGACAGAATTTTCCTTTTTGGGTGAAGTATCACTTTAATGCAAAAATGTCTCACAATACATTAAGACGGTCATGCCTTTAAAAGATATGTAAGTGGTTCGGACAAATAATTTTGTATCATGAGAGAAAAGCAGATTTAAAAGATTTAAAAGTCTTAACTGTTCATTTGTAAAATAAATACACATTTCAACGTATTAAGTGACCACACGGTAGTGATTATTGTCATGCAATTGAACAATTTATTATTACGACAAAGTTTTAATTCATTATCAATCCTATCTTGCAGAAGCTCGTTGAAAGCAGGTGGAAAAAAAGGTGGCTTGTTTTTTATTATCGCGATAACCGAGAGTGAGCAAAGATGGCGATACTAAAAGCGTGAAAAGGTGAAATCGAGTCATGAGATCATCAGTCTTTAGGCTTGCAATGACGTCAGCAGCACATCATCTATGTTTGGGATGACACACAGCTCGGTTGTTCCTACTTGTAAGTTTTCGCTACACTTGGGGTTCAATTCACACAACACACGTAAAAAAAGCGGTTGTCATCTCTCATTAACCTTGTTTGGCGTGTGTTATATATTCAATAATAAACCACAATCTTAGTTTAAGACTAAACATGGTCAATGACTCTGTGCGGGGCCTAAACACTGCAAAAAACAATAGCAAAGTACAGGACTGAGATATGGAGTAATAATCTAACAGAGACGTATATCTGAGTGCTAGTCTAGATCGTTTAGAAGAAAGAAATTGGAGTTAAAATACGTTTTTCTTTATCCGTTAGAGGTGTTGGCCTATAAACCGAGATGATGTTCACTGCATAAACCAGTAGGGGATTTTTCTGTCATAAACCACAATAAAAAGTAGTAAAGTTTTTAATTTAATAAGTATCATCATTGACACGAGTTGTCTGTTTTACAAATCTCAAGTGTATATTTCAAAACGTCCTGCGGGGGGCGCACTAGACCACTTTTCTTCGCCGCCGAAATCTCTATACTGAGCTCCTAAACCCACTCCCTCGGGTTTGTCTTGAGATCGTGTTTGGGTCATGACAGCGGTCTGATATAAAACAGCTTTAGTTGTAAAACCGAGCAACCAATATTTCATTCAATACAAGTACTAGTACGCTATGTTAAGCTTTGAATAGGCCTATGCTTAAACCAGAAATATGACAATACGGAAATCGTTCATAAATGGAAATTTAACACGATCTGCATAACTTTTTATGATTCGTCTGTACACGTGGTTTTGGTTTATAGTGTTGCGCTGACTGTGTATTTGTTAAACATTGACTGCACCAGATGATGGAGCTCAAGACCCCCCCCCCCCACCACCCCGCAGCATCTTCACACACAACTCAAAGTCGACTCACTTAACATTAGACATTCACTGTATCAACGCCTTTACAGCTCATACGCGCACAGACACAAACAGAGTTAAAGGAATCACAGATTATTCTATGAGCTTTGCGTTTTGAGCGAGTGGGCGAGGTAGAGGGAGAGAGAGAGCGAAAGAGAGAGGGAGAGAGAGAGTTGGGATCTTCACTCTTCACATGAATGCACTCGTTATACAGGGATCAGCGCGCGAACATGCTGTGGAAACTGGTGGAAAATGTCAAGTATGAAGATATATACGAGGTAACGAGGACACAACCTGCACCAGCATCTGTATTTCTGCACTGTTTGATTTAAAAAACGAGACAAAACAAATATAGCGTTGCGTTTTGCGGTCAATTTCATTTTATTATTGTTATTTTAAATACATGTGTTCTATTTATAGGCACGAGGTGCTGCTGTTTGCTATATTTTAGTGATAGAAATATTTGGTTTGAAAATGTCATTTCTGAGATATATTTTGTATTACCTTAGCTATGCATGCGCCTTACAAAAACCTCAACAATTTCCGCATGTTTTCCCTTTAAATATCATTTTAGATTTTATATTCAGTGTATTTTTCTCTTTTGTTATGTAAGAACAACATTTTTGAAAGAGAAAAATATTGAATCCCACTGTGCATGGGTTCCAAATTAATTCGTTTCAATGCTCATGCTTGTCTAAATATTATGAACAAATTTGTAAAGAAATGTAATGTTTTATATAGCAAAATCAAAAAAAGGTGAATAGGACCAATTCAGTCCACGCGCCTGGATAAATCGCATTTATTTGATATTTTTATTAAAAAGAAAGAATCACGTTCTCCCATTTGGAGATGTAAAGGACGCAGTGTCACGCGTGGGAGTCCGGTGGATTCCCTGAATGAGCTCCGGCTAGTGGGAGATGCTCGTGGTGGTTTTTCAGGGGGGAAAATCCTCGCGGGATGTCGACCCAGAGAGTCACACATGGCTTTTCTCTCACAGTCACCGTCACGCGTGTAATTAAACACTTCGACCCCAGTCCGTGAAATCGCCCATTATATGAGCGCTTTAATGGAGCACAATTAGAGGAGGACTTTAAACTGTCGCCCGGCGCAGGACAGGAGCAGAAACTGTCTCATCAGCCAAAATCTACATTCTGAACTTCCCCGGTGGGACATGTGTTATAAAGGTACAGCTTTCACTTCGACGAGGCCTGAGATTTTAGAGAACAGTGGCTATAAAGATGAAAAAGTATGGAGAGAGATAAATTTGCTTCTTCAACACAAATAACGCATTTTTACGCAGAATATCTCAACTCTGGCTTTTATTTGGGAAAGGGAGACATTTTGTAACAGTGGCATGTGGTGGAATCTTGCATTTATTTATAGTGTGAGCATAGGGGGTATCCTGAGTCATATGGAATCATTTTATACTTTGAGTAGCTATATTAAGTATGGATAGCACAGTGGTCGTGTGGTGTGAAGTATAGTGTGAGTAGTCAAATATTTATGGAGAAGTTTTAGTATAAAGTGAATATGTTGAGAATGAGGCCTCCATCCCATCTGCTCTGATTAAAGCAGCTGATTCTGGCGATTCGTTTGTTCTCTCTGAAGATAAATGGACTCGGTCTGCACGCAACAATAACATCAAGATAACAATAGCAAAAGAAAGAGTTCCAGACCCGTGTTTGCCGGACCTCAAACAGAGAGGGGAATAAAACAGAGGCACGAGTGTTTCCTCCTCCTGAATGAACGTCACTTACAGCAGCAGCGCCTTCACGCTCCGCTGCTCCCCACTGCTTTAAGTATTCCCGCAATATTAGAGGAGTCATGAATAACAATTATTGTGAGGAGGTGTAGCGCGGAGCGCGAGCGGAGCACCACACTCTGGATCAGAGCGCTGGATCTGGGAGGACAAGATCTACATTTGGAGGAACAGGGAGATTATTTTGCTCGAATACTGAAGTTTTGTGGGTCATGAGGAGTTGAGAGTGAAGCGCGCTTCTCTTGGCGATTGTCGTATAGTGCTGTCGCGTGTTCTTCTGCTATCTGCAAACTCGCGTGTTTTTCTGCCCAGATGTTAGTGCACACGTATTCTTCCACGGTGAGTTTGATCGCACGAGGGCATATATATTGGCTTGTTGCTAAATAGTCAAATGCATTGCGCGTATGGATAGCCTTTTTACGCATTGCATTTTGTGTTGCTTCGAGTTTTAAAATGTGTCTGAGGACCTAAAAGTTGCTCAATCCGAAAAACATACGAATAATCTGGAAGATTCACACACTCACTGGTGCTCGTATTTGACCTCAAAACATATTTTTGATATCGTTACGCGTTCCTAGAAGTTTGTAAATCGCAACGCATGTAAAGACCCATCTTTGCATAGGTTTGTGTGTAATCCTGTTTATATTTTTTTCTGATTTGAAGGACCGCCATGACGGGGTACCGAGCCACAGTTCCAGACTGTCCCAGCTGGGCTCGGTGTCTCAGGGTCCGTACTCCAGCGCTCCGCCGCTCTCTCACACCCCTTCCTCGGACTTCCAGCCGCCGTATTTTCCCCCGCCCTACCAGCCGCTGCCCTATCACCAGAGTCAGGACCCGTACTCACACGTCAGTGACCCGTACTCTCTGAACGCCTTACACCAGCAACAGCAGCACCCGTGGGGCTCCCGTCAACGACAGGATGTGGTCTCGGAAAGCGGAGCTTTACTGCAGCAGCCCAGAGCATCGTTACCGCAGCTCTCCGGTCTGGACCCCCGGCGGGATTACTCGAGCGTGCGCCGGCCGGATGTGTTGCTCCACTCAACACACCATGGGCTCGAAGCGGGGATGGGAGACGGTCTGTCCCTGCATGGCCTGGCACACGGCATGGAAGATGTGCAGGTTGGTTAAGAGTTCATTATTGTCTTTATTTTGGAATGCGTAAAATGTAATAAATATGGCGTTTTTTGTTGTTGCAGTTCAGATTAATTCGTATGAATTGATTTGGTTTGTAAAACTTTTGGGGTTTAAAAAATATTTAAGCAGGGCCATTTGGCTGTTTGTTGTTGTAGCCGCGCAATCAGCATTTTCTCATTAACGAATCTTAATCTAAATTTATTTCTGAACGTTTTTGGGACAACTATTACTTTTATAATTTTTTCGTTGTGGACCTCAATATTTAGAAGAATTTGCTGTATTAATCACAAATCTGAATTTAAAATGACGTAAAAACAACATTTAAAATGATTACATTGAGTTTAATAAATTCAACGCGTAAAACTGCTGTTTATTATAAAACTCTCTGAACACTTTATAAATTACTTTGTTTCCAATCATCTGTTTTCAAACAATATGTCACTGTACACATAAACTATTTGTCAATGGGGGGTTTCTTCATCGTGTACATTTCAGGATAAGGCCTGTCCAAGTGTAGTTGACTGTATAATGATGATGTTACTCCCTTCTGAGATTTTATTACAACAATATAAAAACTGACATGAAACATGTTCTAGAGACGGGAGGGTAGAGTGTCTTACTTATAGTGCCCTGAGGTAGAATATTTTATTTTGCATTGAAATTAATCTGATATAGTTTTACATTTTATTTTGAAAACTTAAATGGAAAATGTGATTTTGCATGACTTTCTATTTCCACAAGGCATATGTTGAATTATAAAATTAAATGTTCAATTTCTAATAATAAATAATTTTAATCATATTTATATTTTTATCAAATTGTACCTATTTGTATCAAACCATTTGTACCGAAATACTTTTTTCTTGCACTTCAAATGAATTGTTTGAAAGGATACCCGGTGAATTCCACTGACATTTTGTACTATAGAACTGAACAAAAAAGCAAACAATTGTCATGTGTTTTCTCACGCTGTGATTTTATAGGCTCTGGATGACAATAGCGGGATGCACATCCTGGATCAGTCCGTCATTAAAAAGGGTAAATGATAAATCATTTGATATGTGTACTGCAAAAAGAGTGAAATGTAATGTTTAATTAATGTTGCGTTTCGGATTACTGGCTGTTAGAACGAATTACTGTTTTATAGATTTAGGGCAAATATCCTTTCAGGTGAATACACCTCGCCACATTTATTACGCATGCGCAGAACTTCATCAACGTTTCAAATGATGTCACCTTGTTCTTTTTTGGACGTCAACCCCGAACAAGTGCAACTTGAGGCCATTCAGTTTTTATATGGTCATATATGATTATAATATATTTTCTATTCTTATTATTCTTACAGATACCACGGTGGATGTTATTTATTGCAACTATAGCTCACATTTATAAATAAAATATATCGCAATCGTTGTTTTGTAGATATATTTTCCTTCACGGATTCAATTTTGACACATTTACTCTGAGATACATGCTTCATTTTGTACGAGCTTTATGTCAGCGTAAGCTCAAGCAACACTCCCTGGGCTCGTGTTAATATTTGTCCGTTGTGAGGGACATTTGCCGGTAATTTAGTTAACGGAGCACGGGCCTCCCAGAAGAGACTGCCTTTAAGTGGCCGCTGTGATGGATGACTTTCTGGGCGCAGATCTCGTGAGCTCGTTTAGAGCTCGTTTTCTCTATTATCCCCTGTAGAGATCTCCGGGGCTCGAGCGCTCGTTACCCCATTAGCGCTTAAGTTAGTAGACGTCGGCACGTGCTAGTGACTGGGGGTGGAATGAAAAATAGGTGCTTAATGTAATTAGTTGGCACGCGTCAATCACCGATCGATAATATAATAAATGCGAGTGTAAATACTCTGCTGAAATGTCACTGTTCTCACCGGCTGCAGTCGAGGTAAAGCTGACAGGACTGTGACTATAGATGCCCTCAGGATAAATAACCATGGGTGTACTGTAGTAAAATCTAGTAAGGTATTTTAGCAGATTTATTTCTAATTGCAATACCATTGTTTAACTGTATCATATAGATTTGTGGGTTTTATTGTTTTACTACAAAAAAGGTTGAAGTTAAAAAAATTATACTTTACGTGTAAGGGAAAAAGAAGAGATTAGGATATTAGAAATGTAATGCTCAGAAAAACAGAAAAACATGACAATGACACAGATCTGGATTATCTGTTTGATAGTAAAAGTTCACATCATTTTCAATAGAAAATTTCAGAATTAGACAATATGACAATAGGGGAGCACGCGCTGGCAGCTCCGGGCGCGTGCGGGTTGACCCGGACCAGCCGGAGGCTTGGGTGTACGGCTCCTTATCCAAGATTTCACGTTACCTGCATAATCTCACAGGCCTTTGACATTTCTTGTTTTATCGTTCGCGTCATTTAAAACAGAATTAGGTCAATTTCGTTTCTTATTTTCATATTTTTCCGATAGCAACGTTTGACGTGGTTCGATAACCAGGAACGTCGCATGCTTTGGGTTAAAAAGCAATGCATAATGTAAACCGAACAGATGTTGTTCCATCTTAAAAATTTTACTGAATTGTCATTCCAGTTATTGTTTAAGCCTTGTAGAACTCAGCTCAATAATTGTCTTTTCGTTACACGCAGTTCCCGTGCCACACAAGAGCGTCGCTTCTTTTATGATGAACAAAGATGGTCTAATCGGCGGGGTCACCGTGAACGTCAACGAGGTCTTCTGCTCGGTGCCCGGCCGCCTGTCGCTTCTCAGCTCCACGTCCAAATATAAAGTGACGGTCGGCGAGGTCCAGCGGCGCCTCTCTCCGCCGGAGTGCCTGAACGCGTCTCTTCTCGGCGGGGTCCTGAGGAGGTGAGAGCATCACTGCATCCGTTAGGATTCACGCAGGATCAAAGATTACAGGAAACATGATTATGCGCAGTTGAGAACTTGAAACATATGCAATAGCTCCACGTCTAGACTAGCTGGTTCTGTTTTCAAGTAATCAGAAATACATTTACAGAAAGCTTTTTTTTCATCTTCAGTTTTTAAATGTGCATGTTTGCATTTAAAGCACACATAAAGCATGTTTCTTTCTGATCAGAGCGAAGTCGAAAAACGGAGGAAGATCACTGAGGGAAAAGCTGGAGAAAATCGGCTTGAATTTGCCTGCTGGGAGACGCAAAGCAGCGAATGTCACTTTACTGACGTCTCTGGTTGAAGGTAAAGCAAGACATCTGGTTCTTATTTTCTTTTTTTTCATATCAAATTTTACCGTGAGGTATTTGAGAGTTTAGGCCCCTCAGGTTAGCAAACAAACGTCGAATTGTGATGGAGCGCCTATAATCTAATATTTCTGTTCGGGTTTTTAAATAAAAAAGTTATGGTTTATTCGTTTAATCGGAAGTAACACTGCAATTTAAGCCATTCTAAATTATAACATGGATTTATTACGCAGCTCTCAACACAGACTATAAACAATATAAATGAATTTTCATTGCCTTGAGAGTTCTCTATAATCTGGCAATTATGAGAGCGAGAACACTAATCTGTTTAATTTTATCTATTGGCGGTGCACATTTATATAACAAATACAGAAACACTGGCTAAAACGACATTTTTAACCAATGCAGCTAATTTGATCTAATAATGTTTTATTGTTGCTGTCACATTGTTTTTGCCTTGCAGTTCTTTATTTGGTTATCACCCCCTCTCTAGTTCAGCTCTAAAAAACGAATATGTGGAGTAATTCCTTTTTTACTATATTATGTCTCTTTTTTAATTTCCAGGGGAAGCTGTACATTTGGCTCGGGACTTTGGCTACATTTGCGAAACTGAGTTCCCCACGAAGGCCGTGTCTGAATATCTGAACAGACAGCACACGGATCCAAACGAGCTGCACTCGCGGAAGAACATGCTGCTCGCCACGAAGTACGTGCGCAATATGCAAACGTTTGTTTTTTGTTGACGTGAAAGTCGTGCATTGGTTGCTTTCATAACAAGCTGGGAAAATGCTCTCGCCGCCCTCATCTGAACAAATGCGTAGCCACAATTCGAGGCGCATGTTGAATCCATCACGGATTTTGGGGGAGCGTGTCGTTTTGATGGCTGTCCGCTTAGTGCCTGGTGCGTTTTGACACATTTAGCTGGTTTCTAATGAGGCGGTTCGGGTCCAGCAGAAACGCGCGCCTCTTATCCATCTCGGCCTGGCACCGAGCTAGAAAGTCATTATATTTAAGTGAAATGTTTCAAGTCTTAAAGTGCCAGCTTTCCCCTTGAAGTTTTGCCTAAGGTCATCCCTCCCTCCTCCCTCGCCTCTCCTTTCACAGTCTGTCTGTCAAAGTCCCGTCAGTCAGCCCGCGCACCCGCCCCTGCACGCGCCTCGGGCACTCGCGTTCTGTCGCTGTGGAATGAGAGAGGGAGAGAGGCGCACCGCGCTCTCCCGACTGGACAACAAGAGTGTTTGTGGTTCTGAGCTGGGACTGCGAATGTGGGTCAAAATGTGACAAGCCCCGACATCTGCAGATGCCCTAGCAGAGCCCTGCAACGCTGACAGTTAGAGGCATTTGAACTGTTTGTCACAAATGACCTTTTAGGGATTGAATTGTTTTCGGATTCTTATTTGTGGCTGTGTAACACAAGAACAAAATATTATTGTTCTGACACAAACAGACAAAACATTGAAATCCCCTTCGGTTCATGCAACTGGAAAACGTCCAATTGAATTGATTTTAAATTAGCTGCTTTAACCTCCAAGTATCAGAGAGCAAAAGAACTGAACAATAATGTTAATTCTTTCATTTTTATTGTGGTTACCAGATACCGATCCACATTAAATTGTTAGTGTTCAGAGAGACATGGAGGTCAGATGTTGGAAGGTTATTATTAGTATTCAATCAGAGGTCAGGTCATATGGCCACATAGCTGGAATTGTGTTATTTCTTTTAATAATCATTGAAAGCATGAATATACAGCTTCTCTTTCGGTAGCTACGTGAAACATGAACCGAATAATCCACAGCTGATAAAGACAAGCTGCCAGTAGACAGAAAGTTAAACTGATGGCTAGTTTAGAAGTATACTAGATTTGCAATCTTCTGTATGCCTGGTAAATAAAAAGTAATATGTGTCAAATGGCAGAGAGTTTTAACATTTTTGAAATATCCAAATGGTGAAGTATGGGCTCCTTTGAGCAAGCAAAGCGGGTTTAGAGAATGGATGAGTGGAAAGTCTTTGTGTATTGGTTATTCATGAATGATGGGTTTTTGAGTTGCTCCTGCGTGATGGCTTTGATATTATGTATGAGTTCTCTCTATAATCAATGTTTCACACTTGGATAAAAGAATATGTGTATCAATATATTAAGGAGAGCGTAGGAATATCCATGCCAGCATGGTTCTTTGCTGTTTTTATAAAGAAATCAAAGTCTATTTCATTTCACTGTTTAATTCAACTTATGCCTTAAATTCATTTCTTGAAAAATGTATGCGGTTATCCATGAGCCATGGGTGGCCTGACGTTGTCATGTGAATGAATGCATGCATGATGCAAGATGGTAAAAGTATTGAACGGGAACAATGTGCGTGAGTGCAACTTGAAGGGATGGTACACCCCAAAAATACCAATTATTTCATCGTTTATTTACCCTCACGTTGTTCAAAGACTTTCTTTGGTGGAACACAAAAGAAGATAGTTTGTAGAAATTTCTCAAATGTCTCAGTTATTTTGTGTACAATGTAACTCAATATGGGCCGGAGTTGTTTGGTCACCAAAATATTTATACTCTGCAAAAAGAAAGAAGTCATGCAACCCCAGTCCATCATCTCTTTCTCTTCTTCTTCACAGGCAGTTGTGTAAGGAGTTCACAGACCTGTTGGCTCAGGATCGTACTCCTATAGGAAACTCTCGGCCTACGTCCATCCTTGAGCCTGGAATCCAGAGCTGCCTGTCACACTTTAGCTTCATCACGCATGGCTTTGGTTCTCCGGCCATCTGCGCCGCGCTCACAGCTTTGCAGAACTACCTGAATGAAGCCCTTAAAGGTCTCGACAAGATGTTCCTGAACAACCCCACGTCCAACCGACACACGGCCGCCGACGGATCCAAAGGCGCGGAAAAAGAGGAAAAACACAGGAAATGAGTTGGAATTACAACAGGATATCAAGAGAGAAGGGGCTTCGAACAAAGTCATTGGAGACGTTCAGAGATACTTTAAACTCTAGTTTTGTGACATTGCGCTTTACATTCTGGTGTGAAGGTGCAACGTGGAAACACATCGTGGGAAAGCAAAAGGGATAAGAGACTGGAAGACACATCTCTGCTGTGACTCGTTCGCCAGCCATTTTCATCTCATTCGTGTGAGAATGCTCGAGGAGTGCGTGTGTGCGTTTTTGTGTATAAAAAGTATGAGATATTACATGATGTTAAACACATGCTGTATCACACAGGCTGACCTTTACACACATGAATCCGATCATTTCTTTTTGAGCTCATCTTTGTACTCGCCCGCATACAGGAGCACAGGGTTGGTTCGGATATCGCCAAAATATTTTAGTTAAATACGATTATTGAGCAGTCTTGGGATGTTAGTGGCTTATGTTTCATACATCATTTACAAAATGTACAGGTACAAATGCACCGTTATGTTTAATCAAAAAGTGGCTGTTAAATGATGACTTGCTCCACAGAGATTACAAAGAGAGACTAAAAAGAATAGATTTTATGGCATTGTTTAATACATGCAGTATTATAAGCATTAGCCAAAAGAGCAGTGAGCAAACCACCATGCTAGTTAGAAAAGTGAGATTACAGATGTTTATTCGGGCAGAACTGCTTAAACAGATAAACCATCTCTCACATTTTATAGCGTAATAAATTACTCAGCATTGATACTGAAATTCTCAATCAGACCATTAAGCACAATGCAATTTTTAGCAGACATTTTGACATGGTTATTCTGATCAGAGATTTACATTTAGCATGTTTTCCTGAAGCCACTCAGAATCAGTTTACTGTGCGGTTACATAAACAAAATGAAATCAACTGCTGCGCAAATCGAAATCGTTTTTCGAAACTGATGTTGCTTGTCATGCTATTCAATTCTGTGAAATAGGAAGACATTTTCATTGTGTTAACATGGCAATTAAGTTAAAATCATAATCGTTTCTTTGATATTTTCTCGGTTGCTTGCCCACGTTTCATTTCTTTTGCACAGACTTAAACCAACAATGATAAAATCATACACTTTATAAACTAAAACAATTAGCTAACATGAAGCCGGCTTTGATCGAGTGTCATTGAAAACATATAATCCCCGATTTAATGACTTTCTCAGGCTGAATAAAACTGGGATAAGGAGTTGACCCCGCGCGCTGGAACACTGCCATGCGCATACATGTACCTTTACGCGCTCCGCTCACCTGCCAGCGCGCATTCGACATTCGTGGGCGAGCGCTTGTCAATGAAGTTGGAGTACAGCCTGTCTGTCAAAGTTAATATTTGGTTTACTCTGTGTGAGAATGGTTCTTTTATTTATGTTTGTATATATTTATTTATACTTAATTTAATGGACGTTTGTACATAGGAATAGACTTGAGTCGTCTGTTTGTGACTCTCTGTGCGTGGGTGAACGCTTGGTTTAGATAGCATCTTGTATTTTTTGTTTCATAGATACGGTGTTATGTGGTGAAGGGTAGAAGTTGGTTCATGTCTGGTGATTTTCATTTACCTCGAATTAAAAATAAATCGTGTTTTATTGTAGATGCTGCTGTGTGGTTAAGTTTCATATTTTTTGTAGCTGCTGAAAAGACGATTATTTGATTCTAGATAAACAATAATGAAAAGGGGGAACAAAGTGCCCAAATCAAACAAACATTTAAGTAAAAAGACAACAAATTGTGAATGGTTATTTTACGTAATTCATATGACATTAATCACAGTAATTATTTACTCTGGTTTACTCTATTTTTAAAGAGACAGTCAAGTAAGGCGAAATAATCAGCGGTTTCTTCAGCATCCGAAGTGTGGAGGAGGATTTTATTTTGCTTTGCTGAGAAAAGTGAAAAGCTTTTTGCCACCATCTTGTTACCGGTTATTTCTTTTGATAACACGGATTAATCTAGCTGCAGCAGAATCACAAATGGGAAAAATGTCACAAATTGCAGTCGATTAAATGTCAAAGCTGTCACATTGATATAAAAACAAGATTACAGGTCTGATACTGCAGAACTGAAAATACACTCAAAGCGTCAGATATTTATTTGATCAAGGTTGGTGTCAAAGATGCTGGTGGGGAATCCTTTCTAATAGAAGGAAAAACGTATTATTATTATTATTAGTGGGCTCTTATAAACACAAACTGAACCAAAATAAATCAAGAAAGCGCGCAAATGAAAAATGGAAACTAGAATTCTCGTTAAAACCAAACAAGGAATGCCAACATTTTATCGAAAACAATCGCTTGAAGGCAAGTGTCCGCGGCCATGGCTGTAAAGTGAACTCATATCACGGCCCCAGGTCAGACCCCCGCGAGTCCCCGCGCGCATCAGCTCGCGCTGGTGTATTTAATGCGGAGGAGCGCGTGGCCCGCGGGTTCCGTCGCGTGACTCCTCATGCGTGAAGTATTGTGACCCAGGTGCAGCACCCGCATGTCCGCGAGCGACGTGGATCTCGACAAGATTCAGAGATTTTTCCTCGGCAGAAAAAAAGACCAGCCTCGCTCTCACCCACGGGACCTAAAACAACACAAGCCGAGATCTTTCATCTTTCCCTCCAACCAGGTTCTTATTACCCTCTAAAAACAGATGCCTGCAACAGACGCCCACAAGAGCAAATTATATATAATTGGTGTTTACAGTCAATAATAATAATTGGCTTTTTTCAACAAAATACTATTTTAGTTTTTATTAACGAAATAACAAAGTTATTATTTAATCATGGACCTACAGTCAGTAAACCCAGAAGACAGCAGCACACTTGACATTTTCTACATTTGCTCAAAACATCCCCAATAAAACGATTATTTGGATTCTCAAGGCCTTGTTGGGAAATAAGATGAAGCAAATGAAAACTCAAGCGCGTTGACATTGAACATTTGTTACCGGAACGCAAATATCGTAACATTTTATGCAGGCTTGGGTGTTACAAACTAAAACCATCAGTCTCATTTCAAGTCCCATCATCATAAGTCGACGGACAACAGCCTTGGTCCCCGTGCTCGCTGTCACGCAATGGACTGTTAAAGTGGTTTATCCAGACACGAGCCAGGCGCGTAATTCTCGCTCGAGGCTCATGACCGCGGGCACCGCGCGTGCCCAACTGATCAACCTGGATATTTCATTATTCATTAATTTACTGTTTAACAAATCCCGCTCATTATCGCGTGAGCGGCTGGCAGGATCCAATCGTTTGGTGTCAGGCGTGGAGAATTGGCCCATTTGATCCCGAGCTGTTTTTTCTGCGCGCGTTATTATTATTTTCAACATCCCGAAACGGCTTGAGATCGTCATGAATAATAAGCAGCGCGCGAGCTTGTCAAAGCCCGTTGAGCGTGACACAGCCCGTGGAAAAGTCGAGGCGTTTTTAATATAACCCACTCCCACTGCCCCCGCTTCACTCACTATTTGGTAAAGACAAAACAACACGGTGATAAACAAACGGAAATGTGCGATTACTACGGCAATGACACGCGTCCACGCTGGATGAGGAGGACGTCAAATTGTTTCATTAAACAGGTTAAAGGTGACAAAAATGTCAACATTTACCTTACAAATATATGACAGAAACAGCTTCCGGATAGAGCGTCGGATTCAAGAGATGCAGACGCTGTAAACCGTGCTGCGTAAATTCACTTTATAAGGGCACTCGGTTGTGAGAATCATAATCGGGTCCGCCATACTAAAGGATTAAAGATAACACAGTATTTGTTTTAGTCAAAATCAAGTTAAAACATCTAAGCCTACAAAGGAAAAACAAGAGTCAGTGATCAAATGGCCACGGCACTACAAAAGATAAATAATAACAAATCAAATAATAAACTGCAATTTTACAAAAGGTAAACATCATAACTCTATAGACATTTTGTAAACGTTTTTTTTTGGTCTCCAACATTTTTCATCCCTATATATCTTAGTTTTTCAGAATGTAAGGTGTCTGGGAAATTTGGAAAAATGGGCACAATTTGCTTTAAAAGGTCAAATTAAACTTTTGTCATTTTCTCTCATTACAGTGTTTATGTGATAAAGGAACAGCAACATTAAAAGAACACGTTGATATTTTCAGTGAACTTTCTCTGAAGGGCTTTACATTAGTTACACACCCAAATCCAACACAACAACATCAATCAAAAAAACTCACTCTCTCTCTCTCTCTCTCTCTCTCTCTCTCTCTCTCTCTCTCTCTCTCTCTCTCTCTCTCTCTCATGCACGTAGCTTTCATGATTGTACAGAATAGAGAAGATCTTTTACAGTGCCTGGTTAATCATTGTTCTATTTCATTAACTGACCATGATGTCTTTAAAGGCTGTAGGATACAGTTGTGTGCATAACTTCAGTTCGATTTAATGGTCCATTGAATCAAAACTTTATCAGACCTCTTTTATTCAAACCTGCTCTCACCTCAGGCTCTCAGCCCAGTTGCTCTCTGCTGTCAAGTTTGTGAGCAAGAAGATCAAGCTATTCATGTTTTTTATGGAATCATAATTTATTTTCTTGAAACACGCACGCACGCACGCACGCACGCACACACACACACACACACACACACACACACACACACACACACACACACACAGACTCATAAAACCCTCAATGCTTGCCATGGCAGGACTGGTTTTATTTGATGTGTGTTGATGGTTTTACCTCATTGGGTTTGTGTGAGTAAATGATTGATTATGTTTGGCTTTGATGTCTCAAACACACATTCACAAAAACAAGTATAGTCTTTTTCCACCTCAAATGTTTACATTTACAACACAACCCAACAATTGTACTTCATAGTACAATTTCAGAAAGGTTTCAACAACGCAACTCGTAGAACTAAATCCAGATTTCAAATTAAAAATACAATGTTTTACTTAATAATAAGGAAACTCAATACATTATCAATGATTCAAACATCAAGCAATTAGAGATGGATTCAGGTTTGGCATAACATGATCTTTTTCAAGTGAACTAGTCCCTTACGTTTTGTTACCCACAAATGGAGAGCGAAAATGAAAGACCCTAGAAATCAGATATCATCTACCCTCCACTCACCTGTGTTTCAGGTCTGTTTGTTTCTCGTCAGACCTGAAGTACTTCATTTCCCATAATGCATCACTTTATGGACTTTCTCCATGCCTTAAACACACTCATGTGTGTGTGACTGCCTCCGGGTCTAACTAGCTAATGCATTGGTGATCTTTCTCTATAATGTCCCACACACTGTTGTGTTTTGCTCTGGATTTAATGGGCTCTGTGGGTGGTGGGGGGACTAAAATGAGTCTTGGCTGTATTTTGAAGAAGTCAAATATTATGGTTATTGTGCGATGAGCTTTACTGTGTTTGTCTGGGACACTCTGTTGAACATACATTTACAATTATAAACTGATGAGATTAGCAGACCTCTCTCTCTCTCTCTTTAACACTCTTACCTCTCTCTGCCTCTCTTTCGCTTTCTTTTGGCTTTGCTGATGTGACCTAAATCCATGCCCTTGGCAACTGTTATTTACACATGGATGAACACACACACACACACACACACGCAAGGCACTTTTTGGAACTCTGGCAGGCTGAACATGTTAGACTTTTATGTGTGTCCGTGAAATGAGTACGACACAGATGCTATAGTGATCAGTATGTCATAGTATTGCATATACTGCAGGTATATAGTTTACATTTAATCTGCATGGCTCTTGGAACATGAGTTGTGTGTTTATTTCGCTAGCAACAACAAAATTGTCTGTTTAGGAACACAATAAAAAAGATTCATGCTTACATCCTAATGTATATGAAATAAATGATCTGTCTGACTGTCTGTCATCTATCCCTGTATGGGTAGTTGATGAATAAATCTTACATGTGTCCTATGGTATGACATAGCAAAATTTTTAACAAACGATAAATATAAAGTTTTATATTATTGATATAATTGTTTATCATATAAAATAGTATAAGAGAGATTTATCTTCATTGGCAGTTTTTTTCTCCAGAATTTTTAGCCGTAGGACAAATTTGCATATCGTTGACAAATAACTCGTAAATAAACAAATCTCTCTTCTGCTATTTATATTAAACATATTAATCACATAAATTAATATATTAATAGCAGTATTTTTTCAAGATTTTTGATTTGGCACAGCATAGGGACACATGAACGGATTTGTCAACTATCACACATAACTTTCTATGTGGGTGTAAGTTTGGCAAATTTGACAAATAAAAAAATGTGTTTCATAAAACTAAAGACTAAACATTTTAATCTTCACTTTTGGAAAGAAAATTCATGAAAATTGTGCGTTCTCTAAATCTAATTATGTCAACTAGTTTGTGTGAGGATTCAGGGCAATAAACTTGTTAAATGTACTTATTATTAGTAAACATAAAAAACATTGCATTTATTTACAAATATAACTTAAAATCTTGTGGGTGTGAAATATATTTATACAGTGGGAATGTGACATTTTTGGTAAGGACATGAGAACATAAGTCTACTATAGTGTGTGTGTGTGTGTGTGTGTGTGTGTGCGCGCGTGTGTGTGTGTGTGTTTGGTTATCAGCAGTGCTGATGTCCAGCAGATGTATATCTTTGGAGACGGCAGGACCGAACATTGATTGGTTGAGACAATGTTTCACAGGACGAGACACTCATGAGTGTGGACAGCATGTATGTCTGTATCTGTGTGAAAGTGTTCTCTCTCTCCTTCGCCGTGTGTGTGAGATGAGGATATCTTGTGAAAGGCCCATCTGCCCTGGTGTCTGCCCACCAGTCATACTGCCATCGCAGGCACTGCAGCGGACGCCTAAACTCTCTCTGACAAGGACCCCTAGAGTGCAGAATGCCACCCAATATAAACAACACTGGCACTGCTCTCGCATATGACAGCACTCTGTGAGTGTGAGAGAGAGAGAGAGAGAGAGAGAGAGACATCTTTAATTCTCAGAGTTTGTGGTGTCTTTTTATGTCCTTGCATCAATTTCATATTTTTATATAAATATGATTTCTCGAAAGTTAAGCAGAATTAAGCATTTGTGGCAATACTTATAAGGTTATTTGTTATCATAGGTAAATGGATTGGTTAACATGGACTAATACTGAGCGAAGCAGTTTTCAGCATTTATTAATGCCAATACAATTGTTAATTTTAGTTACTGTAACATTAAATAATATGAACTTTTAGATTTTTATCACAAACTAAAATTAATAAATGCTGTGCAAGTATTGTTGATATTGGATTAACTTGCATGGCCAATGCATTAACACGTTACCAAATAAAACCTGATTGTAGTGTGTTTGCATTTGTTATTTTATAAGACAATATTTAATGCGGAAAACAACATACATTTTAGCACTTCAAATCTACAAATATAATTCAAGGCAAAATATACATCAGAAAATATTTACCAATCACTTTATTTAAGATTTCACTATAGTTCAAATAAATGGACCACCTTTTGTATTCTGATACTCTCTCAGTAATAAGGACAATAAGATGCATGCTAACAGAAACTAGTTCTTATAATTACTAAATACAATTATTTAATGAAAACTGATCTCTTTTATAAGACTGCTTTTATAAGATATTTCTCTTTATTTCTCGCATGTAACAATATTACACCAAGGTACACTGCTTACCCGTCCTAAAATCACTATAATACACAGCTACAATGGCATTATTATTGCATTATTTCTCGCATGTATCAGAATGTGAGTGTTCACTGAGTTGGAATGCCGTGTTTGTGTGTGATTTGCACATTCAGGTCACTCTCTGTCAGTCTCTGTCTGAACTTTGATTGACAGCTGCAGTTATGTTCCCCGGGGGCAGCTTACTTGCTTCTACATGCATCTCTCTCTCTCTCTCTCTCTCTCTCTTTCTGTGTGTCCATCCTTTCCTCGTTTTCCCCTTTTCGTGATTTCATGAGCGCATGCGTTCAGTGTCGGTGATTGATATGTTCCTGCATTTAAAACAATCAGCTGCTTGACTTCTGCTATAATAAAACATGCTTAAACATTTCAGAGCCCCGCTGGGGAGACTCGCCATCATGATTAAGAACTCACAGAAGGGACTTAAATACAAGATAATTATGTTGGAATATCACAACCAATCAAAGTTTGTTCAGCGAATGAACAAGAACCCAGCAACGTCTTTTCTTCAGCTCAATAAAAAAATAGGGTCAGATTTTTTTGTGTTTACGTAAAGAAGCTTAAAAATATAAAACAAATGAAAATGTAAAAAATATATAAATATGGTTGAAATATATCTAAAAAAAAAAATTTATTGACAATTATTGTTTATTATTTTCACTCTTATTTTGGTGTATATATGAAAATCATACAGGGGTATTACAGTACCCATCACATATAACTTTGATTGCGTGGTCCTTTTTAAAGTCTATGCGTGAAGATTTTTCATTTCGTTTGTCAATATTGCTGCCAATTTGTATAAGCTATGATGATGTTTCTTTTTCATAAACATTAGTTTGATGTGATGAATTTGCTTTATACTTAGACGTATTGTTGTGTATAATTTGTGTTAAATTGACTATAATTGTAGTTGCTTTAAGAGGTCAAATCATGAAGTGAAGTTTTTACCCTTATTCTGACCTTGAGGTTAAAGGTGGATTGCCATGTTACTTCCATCTAAACAACTTCTTTAAAGAAGTCATGAGTAACAATGCTTTGAAATGAGTGTGCCATTAATAGCCTTTTTGCAAAACTGCATGACAGGTAGATAGCAAACTCACGAAACAATCCTATATAACAGAGAAGATTTTTCCTTAGAAATATACAGTATGTTTGCCCTGTGGATACTCTTTGGACTCAAAAGAACATTTGATTTCTTACATATATAATATCATTTCAAAGCAAACTGTATTTGTACATTATCAACAAGTCATGGATCAGTCTGATTTGTATCAGTAAGACGCTTTCTGTAGATCTGAATGTAACTGGAACTGATCAGATAAACACAGTCTGTCAGATAAGCAAGAACAACACACATACACATACAATACATACATGTCCTTCTGTTTTTGGGGCATGAAGTCAGTGTCCTCATGCATAAAGTAACAAATACGGTAGACAATGTTTTTAGGCGAGGACAAGCTCTCTCTTAAACTCTAGAACTCATTGTATATATATATATATTCAAGCGTTGTTTTTGGATAGAGCATTGCTGTGTGGATGATCTGGGACACTGCAGACACCGGCTCAAGTATGCAACCCGTCCACACGTCTATATGGTCTTTTATGGTAAATCAATAGTTTTATCATAAATGAATAAAGTCTGATCACTTAGAAAGGTCATCACTACTGCTCTAACACCAACAATACTACAGTATAAGGGTTTGAGCAATAGTAACAGTGCACACACCACTAACAAGTGTGCATAAATGTGTGAGCGCACGGGTGTGCAGCACGTGTGTCTAATGTCTTAATAAGAGCTCGGTCATGCTTCTCTCTGTTCTCTGTGATGTGTAATTGTCTCGGTCTGCTCAGGGTGAGAGTCCGATCCCAATCCCGAGCGTTACAAGAGGCCACAGTCAATTCTGCCGTTAAATCCGTTAAGAGCCGAAAATTAATTACCTAACCAGAGCAGGAACGATTCCAAAAGAAAGAAGAGACGCAGAGACAGTCGACAGAAGGAGGTGAAGGAACGCTACGAGTCACCAGACTTCACGTTAAGCTTGACTGACTAATTATTGCTTATAATTTGCGTTTGGATTAATTAACTAATTAGCCGGGAATGTCTGAAGGCGTCGCGCAGTCTGTGCATGTCAGGCTGAAGACTTTAATTATTGTGATATTTTTAATTAGAATCTGCAGCTGAGTAAGACACACACACACACACACGTGTGTAACTGTGTACATATGGACACACACACACACACAAATGTGTACACTAACACACAAACAATTTATACGAATGTACACAATTACCGAGGGGTGTAAACAATAAACAAAAAAGTTTGGATACAATACACAATATGGGTTCAAGAAAACAATATTTTTTGCCGAAATGTTGACAAAATGAAAGTAAAAGAAATTGTTTTTAAAAGAAACACTAACAATTTTCAATAGCATTTTTTTGCTGTACATACAAACATAACACTTAAGGTTTGTTTGAGCCATCTGTGTATGCGTTTATACAAATTGATTTGATCTGTCAATGAAATATAAAACAGAATTTTAACATAAAATCAAAAGCAAAAAAGGAAATAAATGAAATCATAAAATAGTACAAAACAAATGTTGATGACAATAGAATTAAACAAACATCAATTTGTAAAAAAAGCCTCTACAATATATATTGTACACATATCGTTCAATTACTGAACTTCAATGTGAAAATACACGCAACCCTCTGATCCTTATAATAATTGCATCATTTTAAACAACATATATTTCTGTATCATATATGTTGCAGCTCTCCTATCATCATACTGCATGAAGAAGAAGCGAGAGAGAGGGGGTGTTGTTTTGTTGTTTTCCATCATCCCGAACGACCCTGATCATTTAGCACAGTGCAGGTATGATGCTGATAGCTGTAGATAATGAACACGCTGATGCCAGGTTAAAATCGGACACCGCAAACATCTCCAGCATCCTTCTTTCTCTCTCTCTCTCTCTCTCTCTCTCTCTCTCTTTCTCTCTCTCTCTCTCTCCCTCTGAAAGGAGGGAAATGTGCATCGTCGACAGGATTCTCCAATGCATCTGACTATTTTCCATCACAAGGGGCCAAGTTTAGTAAACAGGCAAGACTAATGAGACACTTTGAGCTGCAGAGCGAAGCTTCAGCCTGAGGCCCGAGAGCCCGCTCGCACCTGATGGAGCTGGAAGACATCAAAGCAGAGGATTACAGCAGCGCCAGGGGCCACATTCACAGACTTATTATACGCCTCGTTCCTAATCCGGTTATCTGCAGAATATGGCTGTGTTTAGGAGGCCTTGGCCCTCACACACGCACACACGCAACTACAGATCCACATATAGAATGCAAAAAATAAATCACAAATGCACACAGACATCGACAACCGCACTTCCGCAAACACGACGCATTCATCGTAAAGCTTTCCAAATGCTTTATGTGATAGTCATCCACTGTTCATACATGATGCTTGAATTCTTCATAAGGTCATGTTTCTCTTAGACAGGAGGAATCCATCTGTCAGAGCACCTCCTGGGTGTGTTTGTGTCTTCTGAAGTACTCGCAGCCCTGGGCGGATTTCGATGTGTTTTTGTTGGTCAGTTGGCGATGTGGTCCACTTTGAAGGCAACGCAGGATGCACTTGCAAAATTAAAGACAAATGTTTATTGGAAGAAAAAAACATGTCAGTCGTCACATTTTGTTCACAGAAATACAAAAAAAATCAAATAAAAACAAAACATAAAATATAAAGAATATATAACTAAAATATTACTAAAAATGTAAGTGAAATAAATTGCGCTTGAATTATTATAATAAATATTTTTTGTTTTATTTATATAATATTAAAATAATACATTCTATTAAGATAAATGTTACATATAACAAATATTACTTTAACATAAAGACAATTAAGCATATTTCCTTTGTTACTGTAATGTCCTAATTTTTTATTTGGAGTTTTTCGTAATTTTCCTTATTCGGAGAGGTAATTCTTATTAGATTGTAATTATTGTGATGCTTTTTTTATATATAAATTAAGATATATTTATTTTATCATGAGAATGGGGAGTGCCTATATGATCACTACCATTAATAATCATTATTGTGATGTCACAATGGCAAAAATGTGGCAGGTCAATATAATTTTCCTGTATGTTGGGGTAAAACGTGACCCAGACCCAGTTTTTGACAACTTTTAAATTCATCCATAACCTCTATTGTAAAAAATCAATGTACGATTGAAGTAAATTGGGAGAGGGAATGAATGCAGATAAACAGGTAAAGTAAAAGTTTAGGGAGGAAAGAAGGAAATTCTGTCACACTGTGATTCAATCACTGAAAACTCATAATCTGTGTGTGTGTGTGTGTGTGTGTGTGTGTAGCCTGTCTGCATGCGTGTGTGTGTTTAGCTGCGAGGAAGGTCAGGTTCTGGCAGAGTTTAATCCTTGGATTGGCGGTTCTGCCCTCTGGTCAGTGCTGATTATCTCCCATAATGCAACGCTGCTCTCTGATAATGATTCCATGGACTGTTTGAGGCTTTCATAAATCTGGTTTGGTGGAATTTTTTGGAGATGTTTCAAAACCTTCTAATTATTGTAATTTTGTACATAATTTACATATTTTGTATGTAGTCCAACGGGCACTTTGACGGGGTCCTTAAGTGACGTTGTAAAATGTTTTGTTTTGTCGAACACTGCCTAGCATGCAACTGCCTATAAAAATGTGAACTTGTAGCCATTATAAATTGCGAAATATCATCGTGCTACATTGTTGTCCCGAAGCCTCCTCACTGCATTTGTCACATTTACTTCACTCAAGTCAGCATTTTGAAAATCATATAAAAATGCCTCTTGTCAAACGTTTTGATTCTTAAAGGGACAGTTCACTCAAAAAACTAAATGCTTTCATCGTTTATTCAAGCTCACGCCATTCAAAACCTTTACGAAATCCTTTTGAACACAAAGGAGGATATTTTAAAGAACCTTGGTAACCAAACATGGCTTCCATTGACAAATTGACATTTGTAAATGTTCCTCTTTTTTTCTTTATTCCATAAATATAAAGAAAATGTGCATATGCGCACAGTATAACTACAACAACACAGCAATAGTAAAAGCGGTGCACAAATCCAAACATAGCCATTCTCACGCACACACCTATGAGTTCACAGGAGCGCGGCGAAAACTAAATGAACATTTCTTTGTCATTTTTGTCATGTAAGCACCTAATAAAAGCCCTAATCAGGGTCTAAAGGGAATTGTGCCACGCAGAAGAGGACAAACTACCTGCTGCGTGTGTGAATATAACTGTATCGGAGAGGCGGTCAAAACACTCTGAAACTCCACTAGCCCAGAGCAAATGAATGACAGAGAGAGAGAGAGAGAGAGAGAGAGAGAGAGAGAGAGAGAGAGAGAGAGAGAGAGAACGTGTGTGTGTGGGTATACACAAAGAAAGAAAGAAAAAGAAAGCAAGAGAGTTAGGACAGAGTGAATCGATGAATAATTCATAAAACATTGTTGTAATGTTCAGTCCTAACCCGCAGGCCCGGTTTAAGGTCAAGGATGGCTACAGTGTGTGTGTGTGTGTGTGTGTGTGTGTGTGCATGCGTGCGTGTTTGAGCTTTAGAGTCTACAAAGCCAAATGGAATAATTCACAACTGTACTGTATAATCTTTATACAGCCAAGATTTCAACCTCACGTTCAGGTAAGTTTTCGCCAGCTCTGCTTTAGCTCATGTGTCAGGTTGGACTTTCGAGCCTTTAACCCCAAGTGTTAAACAGACGCGCACAATTAATCCTACATTGTTTCTGCTATAGACCAGGAGCTTGTTCGGGTGCGATCAGACTTTTTCACCTCAGGGTTAAAAACAGGCAATAGAATTTCATAGACTCATCATTAGAATTGAGACTGTATTGGTTAACAAGAAACCACACAGCAACACCCTGACAACCAGTCATATAGCATTAGAGTGGCAAGCTTCGCACATATTTGTAAATGGATTTATGTAAACATTCATTAAGGTCAAAGCTAAGAAAAAGAGGTTCTAGGAACACTTATCTACTATTTCCAAGTTACAAATGTTTTATTTCTGAATGTTTTAAACGTTCAACTAACAATGTAAGAATAAAGTTTTATCCCAACCTTTTAAGAACATATACGTAAAAATGATATTATGTTGGTTATTTTAATGTGTACCGCAAGAACATTTATGTATAATTTTGAGCTTATTTTTAAGTAAATACATTTTAAGTAATCTCATTAACGCTGGTTTAATGAACAATGTTATTTTGATATTTATTGATTAGAAAACCTTTTTTTAATCTCTAATACCAAAAACAAACAGAACATTTGATTTTCTGTTCCATTTCCCAGCATTCTTCAAAGTTTCATAACTCAATTTATTGCATCAAAACATCCAGCATTAATATTTCGCGGCGCAAACAAATGAATGCTGTTGTAATTACAGATCTGTGGTCATTCTGAAGAAACACGTAAACAACCAAGATCTGATTACAAGTGTGAGATTATTTTTCTTCTCATTACAACACAAGCAACACATAAAATGAGCAATGCAGAAACCTCCGAGCTACACATTAACAACACACACACACACACACAGGCAATAAGGAATGCAATAATGGCAACAAACAACAATAACAATAATAAAATCTTTGGAAAACGTTTCATAAATGATCAGCGTGTAATTAGTGTAATCTATGATGCGGCCGTCTTGTGCAGAACTGTTTGCGCTCTCCTCCCTGCATGTGTGTGTACATGTGTGTGTGTGTATGTGTTCTCACGTGCCCTGCAGGGCCGACCTTCCAATCATTATCTGTCTGTCTTATTACCCCGCCAACCCAAGCCCACTTTTAAATAAAATATGCAAAGGTTTCTTAAATGATGACCCGGGGCGACGTGGATCTCTTTGCTTCTGTACAGGCTGTTAATCTGAGAAATGCAAATTCTCTTCATCTTCCTATGCTGCTTTATTAACTTTTTGGAATTTAAAATTCCACGAACAATGAGTTCTGTCAGCTTCTGGAATTATATTTTCCTCTTTCTTTTCATGTGCGCGCAGAAGCGCATTTCACCAGGGGAAATAAGACGGTTTCATCTCCTTCCCTCCATTTAATTGGCTGTTTTGCAATTATTAGTTTTTGCCACTAAAGTCTTTTTTTATTTCTCTTCCTGTTTTCTTAAAGCAATGGATGTCAACACTAGTTTGTTGATCCGTGAAACATGAACAGGGGTCACCATACCTGCAGTTTCTGCAAGTTCTCTGCGACGGGCCGGTTCTCTTCTGTTCAGATGTGGAGTTTATTTTTGTATACAGACAGTATATAGCTTATGAATCCAACAGAATCAATCATGCAGATGTTTAAAATCACAATGATATATCTCCTCGTTCTTACATGAATTAAAGAAAAGAAAAAGGAATATTATTCATTTAAAAAAAGTATAATCATTGTTATAGGATTATTTCCTTTTTTCTACCATAATGTGTTATTCTGATACTACTGGCCATCTGACAGATAACATGTGTATAAACAACATGTCAGAATGTACATGAATAATATATAAGTAAACTTATATTTACATTATATAGATGCTTTTAATTGTTTTACCATTTTATTCACCTTTTGATTTTTAAATAAAAATCCTGCAGTATAACAGATGACTTAAAAGTGTAAATATAACAATCGTACTGTTGACATTTAAGATGTCAGACTGTTCAGTAAAAATCAGTCTTTTAATGATTTATTTATTCATCTCTATATAAATATATAGAGAATGTGTTAAGTATAAAAAGTACATATATTACCTGTAAGAAATCAGACTTTTGCTTTTCCCGACCACCTCAACACTCCTAAATCAATTTTTTTATTTTTGCATAAATAGTGTCTATATGGGGCTGTAAAGGTATCAGTGCATCTATAGCAACCCAGTATCACACCAAAGCACGCCGGTCCACTCAAAAATGCGTGTCAGTGTCACGCTTTGCCTTTTCTAGGCATGAACAGATGTATGAACGAGGAGTAACGTTAGCAGAACGGGCTGATTTTCGAATGTTTTATCATTCATGACGTGTACTGGGGTATTTTGAATACGTTTTAGATGCATTTTAGCACGTAACCCAACCCCACCCCTACACCTAAACCTAACAGTTTCTATATTATATCATATAAAACACAACACAACACATAAAAAGTAGATACAGCTACAGATGCTATTTATTCAAAAAGTGCAATTATTCCAAGTGTTCAGAGCCTAAAGAACATCCGTCGTAAAAACGGTTCTGGTACAATTTCAAAAACGATTGTGAAATGGCATTGGCTCTCATGTGTCTCGTGACTGGTTGCATCATTACCTTCGCATATGTTATGAAACACAATTGGCTATCCTGCTTCGATTGCGTCACGTGCTAAACTTAAATTATACGTTCCTGGAGCCCGGTCATCTGTGACTAAAACCTTTTTTGTATGATATCGTGCGACTATAATAGACTTGGAATGCAATCGTAATGTTTTTATACTGCTTTTGGTGTGTGTTTTATTAAATGCTAGTGACTGACTTCTATTTGCTTGTTGCGTGTTTTCTGATCGTTGGGGGTAGTTTTAGGGTAGGTGTGAGGTTATGTGCTCTAAAATATATGTAATTTTATATATAAATACATTTGCCTATTTAACAAATCGTTTCAGTTTAGCAAGTGCACATAACTGAGCGTGTCATGGTCACGCCTAAAGGATGCAAAGCGTGACACTGACACACATTTTTCGAGAGAACCAGGGTGTCTATTACACGCTTTGGCATGATACCATGTTGTCTATAGTTACTTTTTTGGTTGTCTATCGTTTTATTTATCACGCCATTAAAGTTACTTTACAACGTGAGTTACAAATGTTAGAAGAACGTGAAGCCACACTAGTACACACACACAATTACATATTTATACCCAATCAGATCACAGCATCACCTTTGATATGCTCATGATTGGCTGACAAAGAAAAAGTGTCTTCTAAATTCTCCCAGAATGCACCTCACCACACCAGGGCTTCATTAAAAGGTGGCTGCAGGGCGGAACCATGACTGACCACAGGTGGTTTGAATGCTCTCTGTCCGGAGGGATTGTGTGTGGAAGAGAGAGAGTGGGGGGTGGGTTTGTCTGATCTTGGGTCCGGTCTAAACTCAAAGGATTTAGATGTGAATCGTCTTACCCCACAAACATTCTACATTTATGAGAGTTTCACACACACACATGGGGTAGATCAGAGCTCATGACCAGCTGTCAGTCTGAACAACTTACAATAAAATGTTTGTTTACGTGAATTATGATAGCAGACATAAGTGATTATGTCCTCATATAATGAACATTATGGGTTAATTTCCTCTATGATAATGGCAGATACCACAAATAATTATTAAGATATCGCCTGTTGTATGTTTGTGCAAAGAGTGCTAAACTGTTCCATATCATAATACAGCTAAATATCCTGTTGAGATGGAACCACTTTTGGTTATTTGTGTGTAATTTCACACATTTAAAAAAATCGGGTAATTGGGTGTAAAATGAAAGAACCCAACTGTTGGGTTATAAATTAACCTATGATGGGTTGTTTCAACCCAAAATGCTGGGTTGTTTTAAAATATTGTTGGGTCAAATACAACCATATTCTAGGTTAATTTAACCCAATCGTTGGGTTTGTTCATATTTGACCCAACGATGGGTTGAAATAACCCAACATATTTCAGAGTGCAAAAAAGAAACGTTTCACCTAAAATTTTAGAAAAATATGTTTTATCTTGTATTCAACCGAAGCTAAATGACTTTCTTTCTCCTGCAGAACACAAAATAAGATATTTTTAAGATGTTGGTAACCAATCAATCAACATTGAACCCCATTGACATCCCTTGTATGAACACAAACCACCGAAACATTTCTCAAAATATCTCCTTTTGTCTTTCAGAAAGAGTGGTGCATACATAATAATAAATTTTTTACTTTCGGGTGACATTAACTCACGCTTGCGTCATTGTTCTGTGCGAACTTGAATGTTTTTATATAAAAAAGGTCATTTAATAGGTCACACTTTAGCATGGGGGCAATTCTCGCTATTAACAAACCATTAACTACAACTTTTTACCCATTAACTCTTAATTTGTTTCTTATTAATAGTTAGTAAGGTAGTTGTTAGGTGTAGGTATTGGGTAAGAAAGAATATGGTCATGCAGAGTATGTGCTTTATACGTACTAATAAACAGCCAATATGCCAATAATAGGCATGCTTATAAAAACAAGTTAATAGTGAGAATTGCCCCCTATACTGAAGTGTTACCGAAAAATATATTGAATACTATTAAATGTTTTTTTTATCCGAAATGTGTAGACGCGTAAAGAAAACAAAGAAAAGAAAACACACTTTATAAAATGCAATGATTTATCTACTTGAAAACCTGCCAAAGTTCACTGCAGGCAGCATCTTTACAAAACTACTGACAGCATAAGACATTTGACTCGGGTGTGTGTTTAACCTGTATGCTCATTACTGTAAAAACCATAAACCATAGATTCAATACAATTCATCAGAATCTTTCTTGGTCGAGAGATTCAAGCAAGAAAGGAATGATTTTCTTATATCTTAGATTGTTCACATGTGCGTCATGTTTGAGTTTGACAAGCGTTACGACATTAATGAGGACGCACCTCCGTTTCTTTCTTTTCTGCAACAGAAGTACTTCAAAGCATCATCTACCTTCACATTTCTTTTTCAATTATGCATTTCTTTTCCTTTTGTTTTCGAGGGCAAAATGAATTGTTCTGAAAGTGCTTACGTTAAGATTTTTGTTTTACCTTAGTTGTGAATGTTGCTTGTGTGTATATGTGCGTGTATATGCGTGTGTGCGTGTGCGTGAAGTGCTTGGCTTAGGAATTTCTCAGTCTTGGATCTGCCCCCTCAGGGTGAACAGTCATGTCAGGATTTGAAAGAACAAAGACACTGAAACATACACACACACACATACAGTAGTAGAGATAATTGCCTTAGGTGAGCTGTTTTGATCCTCAATAGTGTGATGAGACACAGGTAATCCGGCCAAAGGTGTGTACACGTGTGAGACATCCCCTGAACATCCTGACAGCTTGATTTTCAAAAAATGAATAAAAGTGATTAATGTGATTATGAAGTTCAAACACAACCACAGGAACTCAGAAAAACTCACATTCTTCATGTCTTCGTCAATCACGTCAGATCTTCACATACATCTTAGTTTATTTCTTTCATTTCTTACCTACAGCGCATTGTTATGGCAACCTTCATTACCACGACTACAGTAATGAAAGCGACCCGCTGCGAGTTTTCCCGGAGCAATACAACAAAAAAGAAACACATCACTAGCCCAATATAAATGTATAAAACAACTGCAGAAAAATCACAACATTTCTAATTTCTAATCAAATGTGCAAATAACGGAAAGACAGCATATAATCCAATGACACAAAGCAGAGTATTACTAGAACCTAAAGCTCTTCTGTTTGTGTCAAACTTTGCATTATTATTGATCAATTATTATCTAACTGCAATTCAAGAAATATTTTTTTCCTTGGAAAGTTTACAATATATGCATCAAACTCAAAATACTTAGGACATTGTTCACATTGTAATTTCTTTTCAGTTAGTTACACAAATGATACTATTTAACAGAATTTTTAACCAGAGTTTATTTGCCACCATTTTGTTGTATATATTACTGTATATATAATACACAATATTTCATTTCAAGTGTTAATAAGCTTCTTGTTGCATACCATAATCAGTTAATATATAATCGAGTAACTGATCAAGAGAGAAAAGATCAAAAATATATCATGAAAATGAGGTAGTATATCAACTTGAGGTTTCTAAACATGTTCTGTATGATTACAAACAAAACGATAATTTGTGTTTTCAAATCACTCCCAAACTCCCGATTCTCCCCCCTGGCCACCACGGTTTGGACAAACAGGCGGTCGCCGCCTGAGCCAGAAGTGATCCCGTCAGATGACTCCAACAGCGTCACAGTGTTTGCACTACAAAAAGTCTTTACCCAAAGTTATCTGTGCTTATTGAACTGGCACATGATTGGAAAAAGTCAAACTACTTCTCTGCACTTATCAATGTCAACTACATTAATGTCAAATGAATCATTAACGCAGAAGTTCACCAGCGCAGAAGGACAGAGCATTATTATGGTACTATCCAGAGGCCATTAGCTCTGTTGTCTCCCGTTGAATTGTGGGTAGATTTAAAGGTGTAGAGTTTGTGTCAATCTCTTGAGACGTGTGCTGAAACTGAAATTCCAGTGTGATGCATTACAGAGCAGAATATGATTTAGCAAAACTCAGCAGGGAAGAACAAGAAATAGAGAGATTATACTTCCACATTACTCACAGTATTTTAACCTGCACTTGGTCCGTAAAGACCTACATAGCACCTCCCCTTACTTCAACACAAGCATAGTACACTTGTTTGGTCAAAACGTGATAGCAAAGTAAATTAATATTTATAAAGTGTGTGTGGAAGAAGCAGAACTGCTGATCACGAGGTTCATTTTTTTCATACTTCCTGATCCAGACAGGAAATAGCCTAGGGGGCGGGATTAACAGAGCTCCAGCAGCACCTCATTTACATATTCAGATAGTCAGTGTGTCCATCACCGTGACAGATTTACCCTCTCTCTCCCTGTTTGAAACACACACATGCATCATAGTCTATTTAACATGTTTCAGAACAAATAACTGATGTAATGACCGAGCATTCTCTCTCATCACAACGGCCTTTGTCTCATCGTGAGACAGTCAAAACGTGATTATAGATAAATGAGTGAGTGAGTGTCTGGTGAATGAATGAGAGAGAGAGAGAGAGAGAGAGAGAGAGAGAGACGGAGAGAGACAGAGCGAGAGAGTGAGGTGTTTTATGTGTATAAATAGCCTGCATACAAAATGATAGGAAGCTACGATGATTTGCAAGACAGAAGTTTCATAAAATAAAATATAGAGTTAACTACAAACATTTAGTTATTATGAAACTGTATATTATATTATATTTAGTTTTTTTACACCCTATCCGAAGGAAAGCTTGTCTAAAATCGTCACTTAACAGGAAATGTAAAAATACATTTTTTTTAATGTTTAAAATACTTTTAATTGATTAAATTAGCAAAACCCACAGATAAGCATGAAGAGTGACCAACAGCAATGATTTGAGACTGAAAGAATAGACACACTATAAGGTTCTTTCGAGCTTACAATCAATTTGCTCGGAAAGGCGTATGCTTATATCTCACATTAGTTTTATAGACAAAATGTAATTGTGCAAACATATTAGTTTCATTTCCTAGAAATCAAATATTTTATTTAATAAAATGTTTTTGAAATGGATTACAGCCAATAAGAGCTTAGAATAGATGATCACTTTTATACTTATATATATATATATATTCAATGAATTATAATTCACAACATCATTTCCACAGTTGTGTCATTTTGTTACAGATTACAACATTTTCTAAATGACCTTTGAAGACAAAACATGTTTGTGAATCCTTTTCATTCCTTTATCTTTTGCATTTAGTCTTTCGTCTCTGGCACACGTACACACACACACACACACACGCGTATTTCTTTCTGTTTCCACGTCTGCTCCACGCTGTCGATTTCACACACACACATCCGCTGGGAAAGCCTGTCAAAGGCTCGTTCTCTGTTTCCTCCCACCTCCAATTAACAGCAGGGTTTGGCAACAAACACAATAATTAATTGAAACATTTAATTAGCGTTTAAAACTAGCGGTAATTAACACCTTTCCTGCATCTAAATCACACTGAGCTATATACTGTACACGTGTGCATGTGTCTAACATACCAACAGTTTTGTACGTTTGATATACAGCATCATTATATTATGAGTAAAATGTAAATTCATGCGGGTGCATTTGAAGGCCCAGGCCAGACCTGCAGGGTGTGTGTGTGTGTGTTTGTGTAGCCTGCAGGCAAGCTTTTCTGAGTGCTTCTCTTCTCTGGCAGGATTATCCCACAACTTCCACTATTCATGTGGCTTTTAAGTGTCCAGCCCTGGGCTGTGTGTGTGTGTGTGTGTGCATGCGTTTTGTCCTGTAGTGAGTGTGTGTGTTTGTGCGCTTATGAATGCATGAAGGGTTAAAAAACACATACAGACGTGCTCAAATTTGTCAGTACTCCTCCACAAAAAACCAAGAATGCACAATTTTCTCTGAAATAACTTGAAACTGACAAAAGCAATTGACATCCACCATTGTTTATTCCCTGTTTAATAGAAATCACACTTTGCTTTTGATTCTTATTCAACATAATAGTGTAAATAATAAAACGAATGAAAATGTCATGGACAAAAATGATGGGATCCCTAACTTAATATTTTGTTGCGCAACCTTTAGAGGTGATCACAGCAAGCAAACGTTTCCTCGCTCGATGAGACTTCTTCACCTGTTCACAGGTAGTTTGGCCCGCTCTTGCTGAGCAAACTGCTCCAGCTGTCTCATGTTTGATGGGTGCCTTCTCCAGACTGCAAATTTCAGCTCTTTCCATTGATGTTGGATAGGATTCAGATCAGGACTCATAGAAGGCCACTTCAGATCCGAGGTTTTGTTCTTATCCATTCTTGGGTGATTTGAGTTTTTTGGGTCATTATCCTGTTGGAGGACCCATGACCTGCGCTGAGCTTTCTGCCACTGAGCAGTACATTTCGCTCCAGAATGCCTTGATAGTCTTGAGATTTCATTGTGACCTGCACAGATTCAAGGCACCCTTGGCCAGATGCAACAAAAAGCAGCCCCAACACACAACCGAGCCTCCTCCGTGTTTCACTGTAGGTATGGTCACTTCTTTGATTGCTTGATTTTTTCGTCTGTGAACATAGAACTCAAGCTCCGGTTTTGACTCATCGGTCCAAAGGACATTCTCCCAGAAGGATTGTGGCTCGACAATATGAATTTAAGCAAATTCCAGTCTGGCTTCTTTTATGTTTTTCTTTCAAAAAGGGTGTCCTCCTGGGTCTTCTTCCATGGAGCGCACTTTTGCTCAAAAAGTGACGGATGGTGCGATCAGAAACTTCCGTACCTTCACCTTGGAGTTCAGCTTGTATCTGTTTGGTACCAGGGAGGTTGGCTACAGTTCCATGAACCTTAAACTTCTTAATAATATTTGCAACTGTTGTCAAGCTGCTTGGAGATGGTCTTGTAGCCTTTACCTTTACCGTGCTTGTCTATTATTTTCTTTCTGAGCTCCTCAGACAACTCAATCCTTTGCTTTCTCTGGTCATGTTCAGTGTGGGGAACACAATGATACCAAACAGCACAGTGTCTGCTCTTCTCCGTTTAAATAGGCTGAATGACGGATAACAAGATGGGATATATGTGTGATACTAATTAAAGAAACAAACTAGTTAGAAATATCACAACAATCCAATGAAGTATTATCTTTTCTAAGGGGTCCCAACAAATGTGTCCAGGCCATTTTAGATTATCCACAGCTTCTTTGCTTTATTCTATGACATACCAAAGGCATGCAAGTATACGTGATACCCTAGCTTTTAATTTCATCACTCTTCGGGAGGAATGAAGCATTACTTCAATGAGCTGTAAAGGTACCAACAAATTTGAGCACGTCTGTATGTGTGTTGGCACATTGTAGAAACTGAACGTATGTTCATACTCATATTTTTGTCCATACTTATGTACAAATGAGCTTTTCCCAAACACAACTATGTGTGATTATGTAGGACTAATGATTTTGTGTGTACGTGTGTGTGTTGGCCAGGCATTAGATAAGCTGGCTGCGTATGTCTCCAGGACGGGATTAAAGCGTTTCTCACCCCTCGCTGCCCGCCGTAACGTAATTAATGCTTGTATTAATAGGCCAGCTAAAAAATTCATTAAAAAATCGATTAAAAATAAATGTGTTTTTACATAAGACTTCGCCTCAGGTAGGGGGTAAGGAAAAACGGTGAGAAAAGGGAGATAAGAAGAAAGAAGAACAGAATCGATTGTTAGCGTTAGGGTCAGCGTGAGACTGAGGTTCTGTTTGAGACAGGTTAAATACAGAGGGTTTTAAATATCCACTGAGAAAAAAGGCTTTTCAGGAGAGGAGATGAGAAGAGGCCGGACTCATTGGCCCTACGCTTCGAGTTAAATTAGCGGTGTTAATAGACCTCGCGCCACTTTCATCTGTCCAGTTCACTAAAAGATCATTTGCTTAAATGGCACTCCAGGAATCAAGGCGGCCGAGATCAGCACTAAACTTACAATCCTATTTTGGGTCCTGTGGACAGAAGGTTCAGTAATCCTGCAAGATATGTCGTTTTATTAGGCGTCATGTTGTATAAAGACTTGCACTGTACTGTATATATTGCATTATAAATCTAATCTTAAAATCTACAGTACTGTAGTCGCCAAAGTGATGTCTGGAGGACAAATTTGTACAATATTTGCTTTTAATGCCTCCACAGGTTTGATTAAATCATCGAAATATAAGTATGGTACAAAACAGAGAAAGCACCAAACTTTAAGGTTAAGGTTAAGTTGACAAAATGAGTAAAAAACAGGCAAACTAAAGAGTATCAGGGAATGAGCGTTTTATTATAAGTGGTGGAAAACATAAAAATCTCAGAGGACAAAATGCTCGGAGGAAATTAAGTAAAAATTGACTACAGTTTTATCAGTTATTAATATTTTGTTGATCCAATCTTGTTTTTCTTGTCATTCGCTTGATTTCAATAAACCTTTAATATTTTCCTCCTTAAATTATTTTAAAACTTGAGTCTACACTACAAACACAACAATTCAATATGCATACATTATGTATAGGCTACATCTTAATAATATGTTTTAATAAAGAGAGAGGATATGTAAACCGTTCATAATAAGGTTGCTTTTATTAGTAGCTAAGTGCACGGTTTTGCATGTTTGGATTCATAAAGGTTTCAAGTTGTCCATAATGTAAATATACATTTTTAATGTCTACAAACATACAAATACCTATGAAAACTAAGGAGATATTGTTGTTATAAAACAAACCATTAGTGGTTGACCTGTCGACATTTATTAACAATAACAAGCTATTTAAAACCATTTAAATGTTTTATTTAAAAATTATAATGCACAACATACTGTATATAATAATAGAAAGATGACCAAATTCACCTCACAATTAGTTTGAATCGTTTGACCTGTATATCACAATGCAAGGTTGTGGGTTCGAACCCAGGGGATTGCAGATACCTATGTTTAATTGTCTAGGATAATGCAATGTAAGTCGCTTTGGATAAAAGCGTCTGCCAAATGCATAAATGTAAATATCAGAAATCATTAGCTGCGATCTGGAGTACAGTACGCACAATTATGACACTAATAAGAGAGCAAAAGTGATTTGAATCCAGACAGGTAGATTCAGATCTGCTCTGTCAGTCACCAGGGTTTTAAAACAGGCTTAGACACATGACGCAGGACTAATAATTACAATTTAAACAGCCTTTAAACTGAAAGATCTCCCCGGGCGTTTCTTTCTCATTTCCAAAGATATTAATTTGAGCCGAGTGGAGAGCTTTTTTCTAAAGGAAATATTTAATTAATTTCCACATACGAGCGTAAAGGGTTCTACTGGATAATAATTACGATTTAATATTTTCATTGTGTTTTTCTTCTCTTTAATGCCGGTCACATGGAGATTAGTGCCGTCATATACACGCTTATAGAAAGCGCTTATGAACATAATATGAAAAGAGAATGTATTTCATCTATGTAATTCTACTATTCTGTTTATTTAGTTATTTGCTAAGTATATTTCTGTTGTAAATATACATTCTAATTGTTTTTAAATGCGCCTGACAGATTCTCAGGCGACTGTGTGTTTGTGTAGAGCAGGCAAACACACACACAAAGAGAGAGATAGAGAGAGAGAGAGAGAGAGAGAGAGAGAGAAAATCACGTTTATGAGCAAAAGAAAATATTGAATTATGAAGAAAAATAGCTGGCACGGTTTATTTTTGCTTTGATCGGTTATGTGTTTATTTTTCAGGGCTAAACAGAACAGGTTGTGAACATAATATTAAATTATATACCATATGTTGTGTGTGAATGTGTATGAGATGAGAAATGAGGAAAGGTGATGATATCTGTTTCCTAATTTGCCCTTTCCTAAGGCGATTACTCAACCTCCCATATTTATCAATACACAGAGCACAATCCATCACACACACACACACACACACACACACAGCACCTTCTCTTTGTGCTTAAACACACAAGCCCATCACATTGTTTAGTTGCCGTTTTTATCTCTGTCATTAAAATTCTGCAGCAGTCACCGCACGTAGAGCACACGCTGTATACTGATAAACAGTAAATACTTAAAATAAAACATCCTGCAGCCCAGATACCCACACACACGTTTTGTGCACACAAACATGTTATCCGCACACAAACGCTGCAGATTTTATCTGTACTTTTTTATTTTCTTAATCGTGAACACATCAGTATCACACAAACACGTTGTGAGGAAGACTCAAGAATCCTTAACAAAGTGTACTGCAGATCCAGACTACACATCGGTCACATTTCAAAATTTTTCAGAGTCTCAAAACTGCACAAAACCTAAAGTCATGTTAGTTTAGGGCTGCTTTTAAATGCCCAGTTGCTTAAAATGCTTCCAAAACTAGTCTTTTTTAGCAGCTACTTATTTGCAAGTTTAAGTACAAAAATACTTTTTTAATTAGCAGTAATGGTATCTACATAATAAACTACTACGAATAGATAAACTATTAAGAAGGGTCATTCTGCATCTGTAAAATGCTTGTGTAAATGTTAAAAAACAGCAGACTTGCTCTTTTTTTAAACTCTATTATATACTCAATTACGGATGCAAACATAGAAACACATTGTCGCTATCTTCTCCAGCAGCGGGCAAAGGCAACGACACCGTCTCTGTTAAAACCATGAAACATTTGTTTATTCAAGTTTGCAACGAGTATACTTTATTAAACTATACTTTCAATCTACATTTTACGTTCTTGTTTAAAATATGAATTTATTTTGACACTTAAGTACAGTAAACTTCATTAAACTGACAAAAAAGTTGACATATACAGTATGTATAATGCAGCACAAATGTTAAGTTGTGTTCTCAAAGTTGACTGCCCTTACACTTAAAGTATACTTACATATTTTAAGTGAAAACTAAAGAAAATGGGCCATTTTTTCAAACACTATAAACTAAAAACGGGTCAATTCAGTCCCAAGTAGAATTGAAATAACCCCCTTACACGTACACTACTAGTACATTGCTATCGCTTACCACATGAAGTTTGCTTACTGTAAGATATACACTTAAACTTGACTGAAGTATATTTAATAAAATTATAATTTTATTGGGGTAGTTAGACCTTAACATAGCATGGTTTTACCCCTTTAATGAAAAGAGTTGGTATACTACATTGATATATCTTTACAAATAAAACGCATACTTTTCCACTCAAGTTTCAACATATTTCTTGAAAAATAAGTGTAGGAAGTTAAAACCTTGTTGAACATTCGCGAAGAGCAACAGAAGCACACATACACACATGAACACGAAAAATGATGTTAAAATATATGTCGTCATGACTTATTGATCAAATCTTTTTGTTCGTCTGACATCTAAAAACACATATGCACACTCAATAATGTCACATTTTCTGTTACATTATCTCTCTCTCTTCCTCTCTTCCTCATGGCCGTGGGTGAGCCTCAGGGCTACATGAAGATTCTAATAGGCATGTCATTCCCTTCTGTTTTCTGAATGGAGAGACAGCGATCTGTGTGCGTGTGTGTGTGTGTTAACTGATCATTTACAGGCTGCTATCTGCACCTCTGCGCCCAAGGCTACTTATGGAAATACGATTACTGAAACACACACACGTCCATCATTTTGAGTTTCCTATCAGTCACATCGTACAGAGATTCTGGGTGCTTTGGGAAGTTTGTAAAATCTGTTCGAATTCAGTTCATGGGGTCCAGCACAGATTTCCTCTGACCAAAGAACAGCTCAGTGAAGTATTGAGGGAATGTGATAGAAGACAGATGCCGACTAATACGATTAACTGCCACTGGAGAAACTACAGCGGGACTCATGGTTGCGTAACGCCAATACAGTTACTTCTTATGTGTCCTTTAGTATTTTTAAGGTAATTCTTACTGGTGCAGATGTTCACCTCTGACTTGATCGCCCTCAGGGATATTTCTGACTTTTTTCTTGAAGAATCTGTGCACAGGAAAGGAGATATGAGAGAGAGAGAGAGAGAGAGAGAGAGAGAGAGAGAGAGAGAGAGAGAGAGGAGAGGGAGAGAGGGAGAGAGAGAGAGAGAGAGAGAGAGGGAGAGGGAGAGAGAGAGAGAGAGAGAGAGAGCGAGAGAGAGAGAGAGAGAGAGAGATTAGGTTAAGATAATACTTCACCCAAAAATGTAAATGTTTACTTTCAACTAATCAACATGAATTTCTATCTTAAATGGAAGACAAAGCAATAATAATACATTGGTATGAAAAACAACACATACCAATAAAAGCAATTAAAGCATTTTAAAATTTAAAATAAACAAGTGTGTGTTTTCATAACTGTAGTTAATATTGTTTCAGATTTTGTCACACACTTTCACTCTTATCACTTTAGTCTCTCTCTCTTCCACACACACACATACACACACCTGCCTGCAAATGAAAAATTAGAATGTTATGGTGATCACTTCCTTAAAATTAATGTTTGTTCATTCAACAGCTGTTACAGAGAGAGAGAGAGAGAGAGAGAGAGAGAGAGAGAGAGAGAGAGAGGGGGAGAGAGGCATATGGATGAGTAATAATACTTTCTTTAGCCTGAGGAATGTGAGTGACAGTGATATGAATGTAGGAACTGGGAGAAGGTTTAATAAAATCTAATACACACACACATAGCAAATCAAATCAAATCTGAGTCACGAAACAGCTTGCCGGGCGAGTGAGCGAGAAAGAGTATTAAACATTACAGGTTTCCTGATGTAGACCGTCACTTGACTCTATCTGTCAGTCAGTCTTATATGCATTACATTTCCTTACAAAATCAACTCTTTATTTCTGTCACATCATCACAGGCGTCTTCGTAGCGATCACAGTCGCACACTCACAAACAAACTCGCACCGCGCTGCTGCTGAACACAACATCAGACAGAATGTGTTTCTTTTGATCAGTTTGTACACGAGGAGGAAACGTTCGTGACGAAAACCCTCAAAATGCAAATGACGCCACGGCACATGCACACACAGTCCTCTGGGTACCTCTCCATCCACCCCTCAATATTATTTTATATCTTCTCGTAAGATTCTATATATTCAGTTTGAATGCTTTTATTGCAGAAGCATTACACGCGTACATCTACATACACATGCATACTGGCGATTCTTCAGCTGGGCTAAATGTTGAAGTATTGACACTTTTTTTAAACTGATCTGTCAATGTTGTGGCATAAGATAAAGGATAAACGAACATGATTTTTGGTATAAAATGTGAAAATAAACATTTTGGTCCAGTTTGCTGATTCATGTAGAGATCTGCCCACCTTTCTTGACGCCATGTTTTAAACAGCTGACATCATACTCACATCATAGCAAAGGAGTATCGTTCATCAAAATCCATTCCCAACGTAAACTCAACAACACTCGACTAAACGTTCTCTCATTTTAAGCGTCTGCTAAATAAATCAATGTAAAGGTTTCGGCCATGACATTGTACGTAAAAAAAAGGCAGGTGACACTGGTAGAGTATCTCAGCATTTTGTTAATTCTCCAGGTGGGTCTCAACAGGTCCAAAACTCTTTCCGTCTGTCTCTCTCACACCGTAACTCGCTTCATTTGTTCATCCGATAAAAACTGCCATGGGACGGGAGATCCTTGTTGGTGAATTATGGGATGTTGTGCAGGTGTCTGAGCCGGTTACTCTGAAGGTAGATCACAATGTAGTGGAATCGGTGAGATGATAATTGATTGGCGTTGGGCTTCTGTGTGAAAGACAACGGGAGAAAAAGAAAAAAGAGAGATGCGGGCCACGGCTGCCATTTTAGATTGCGCAGACGGGACGTTGCGTGAAGTGATACGGGCAGCCCCAGTGGTGATGTACAAACCTGGTTACGAAGGATATTAAACATGGCCAATAAGACGCACACACACACACATACACACACACACACTTACAAGGCCCCAGCGGTCATGTCCAAAATGTCCAAACCTGGTTACAGGAGATATTAAACACAGCCATTAAATCACACACACATGCACACTCTCTCCCTGTGTGTGTAAACCTGGTTACCGGCTTTGGGATATTAAACAATCCCATCAGCACCTTATTGCTCAACACAGGGATTTCTCATTGTGTCCTATTATTCCATTTACTACAGACCCTAATGCAGAGGAGGCCCGAGGCAAACACACACACACACGCACGCGCACGCACACACACTTTCAAGCAAAGATAAAAACACACATGACATTTCCCTCTTAATTGTAATTCATTATTGAGAAATGTGATATTTGATTTGTATATTAAACAGTTTGAAAAACATCAAGCTACCCATGTTAAATGAGATTTGTGATTAAAAAAACCTTTTTAATCTCAATTGTTTCTCCTATAGACATCAGTGATATTTAATTCAGAGTAAATATAGAAGCATTAACTAATAATTGTTTATGTCTCTATAGAATAGCAGAAAACATCTTAACAGGGTCTCGAACGTTGCAGATTTGCCAGTTTAAATAATAAAATAAAAAAATGAGATTCAATAACAAGTGAAATTCTTCCTTTAAGCAAAATCTTCCTTTAAGCAACATTGATCTTATAACTTTATAGCTCTTAGTGAAACAAAAGTTTTTCCCAAAGGGTCACAAATCCCTAAAACACATATTCAAGATATTATCGTTCTTTGTGTAAACAAAGTCCTACATTATTGAGCCATTTCTAAGCAATATAAAGGTTTCTATAAGCTATGAACTTGTAGGAATTATATTATAGATTATTATTCATTTTAGTATATTATATAAAGGTACAATGCACCTTTAGGTGACAATAAAAGTAGATGTACTGTACATAACAGAGTAAATAAACACACTAAAAACGCTAAATAAACTATTATTATACAGAGAAAATAGTTGAGCAAAGCAATGCTAAACATGGATTCTTTGTTTTGATCCGGTCAGTATTCAAAGTCACTTCTCAAATCGCCTGCATTGCAATTTCCTATCTAGAACAGTGATAAAAACTTTTAAAAAGTGGAGTTAAATTGATGTGATGAGCGTGACCCGCTAATTTCAGCGCATTAATGATGGACATTTATCAACATCAGAGGCCGTGACACCGTTTCCATCATCTCACAGAAATAGAAAGTGAGTGGTTGTTAGCGCAGCGACTGCAATTGTTGCTTGTAGATCGCCCGCCGTGTGCGCTGCTTCATTGATCACTATTGAAATGATAATATTCCAGCAGTAGTTTTATATAGTTCTCTGACAAATGCCCTCTGTGAGAATTTCCCTTCAGGGCTGCCAGTATCCCATGGATGATCAGTCTGCATCAAACTCTCAAACTGGGATGATGTTTTTATTTTAGTTTTCATCGTGCCTCTCTCTACATCCACCACGCGCACTCTTTGGGTAAAAGTGAACTTTTATTACAATTAGGCATGAACGGTGTTAGAAAAGCTTCTTTGATACTAGATCTTGTTTATTTTAAGGAGTTTAAATGGTAGTAAAGCTAACCTATTGAAGAATTTGTAAGCTATTTACACAGGCAAACTCAAAGGCAAAACAGAGGCGTACGAGTTTGTCTGTCACAGGAAAAGAGAATCTACAAATGGTACCAGAATTAAACATATTTTAATATGGTGTATATCAAACAACTGTCGTGTAAGCTTAAATGAAGCGATGAATCAATGCAATATGAAAATGTGATGTTGTAAATACATCATATGTAAATATGAATGATTATTTGATGTGAGCGAATATCATAAAAGAAATGTATCCATAATTATTTGCTTTAATCTTCTAGATTACATCATCATTTTCATGCAAATAAAACAGTAATATATCACTGCTGTTCTTCTGAAACCTCGTATCTCCATATTTTTTGATTATTTTTTGTTGCCATAAATGATTTGTATTAGTCACCCTTTTTATTTGCAAATATCTAACAAATGCAAGTGCTTGTCAACTTTGACAAAACAGTATACAATCATTGACAAGACTTCAGTTTTTCTCCATTTCCTGAAAAACACCAGATATGGACATAAGAGGTTTCACTAGGACGGCGACGATACGTCAAATTATATATTATATTGGACAATTTGTCAATAAAACACTTCTGCCGCTGTACTACCAGAAAACATTTTCATTGACCTACAATAGTCGTACCAAGTTATTTACCAAAGACAAAACAAAGCCTTTTTGTGTTGGGTGTTTCCAAATCAACTCGACCCAAAAACATGAGGGTGCATCCACACTTGTGACAGTTACAGCTGAGACGATTAAAGAAAAGTGATCATTTAACAGTCCGTTTGACTGAAAATAACTCTAATGAATACACAGGCACATTAAATAGTGTTTTGTCCTCCCTCCTAGCGTTAGCATCCAAGGGCTTCAGCGAGAATATTATTCTGGCAATGAGGCGCTTCTCTGATGCTACGCTGACTCTCACCAACGTATCCGACGCCCCAGCGTTAGCTAACAGTAAGAGCGATTCTTCAAACTAGTTGGTGTAACGGGGTTTGACCGAGAAGCACCGTGGAGGAGACAGGAAGAGACGCTCCCCTCCCTCCACCGTCCCCCGGGAACATTTCCCGCGTCTCTGTCACACCCCAAAGGTTAGCGGTTAGCGGTTAGCACTGATGAGTGCTGGGAAATGGCCCTTTAATGACTTAATGACACTCCATTTTTGATGACAGTCATTAACACAGAACACGGCTACAGGCCAGCTACCCAATTACACACACATACACGCATACATACACATTAAAAACACGTGAAGAATAGGCCTATGCATGTGTGTAATGCTAGATGAGGTCAGTGTGTTTTGTAAGAAAAAAGTCTTTTAATTGCTGGTTTTTAGCAGGAATAATCTTAAAAACAACTTCCAGTTCAGATGCTCCAAGACGGTCTAAACTGGTTTTAGATTGGTTTCAGTTGGTCTGGTCTGACGGGCTATCCTGGCACAGACGTGGCCAAAAGTGATATCAAGGAGGTCGTATTCGTGTAATATTTCCTTTTTATGCCTCCAATAAATCAACAAAATATGTGCCTGGTTCAAAATGGACAAAACACTGAACCTTTGTCATTACTTTAAATTATTTGGCAAAAAGGCAAACCAAGGTTTATCTGGGACTTATATTCATATTTGTTGTCATTACACTGTAAAAAATTGTCAGTAGAAATCGCATTATTACTGGCAGCAGTTTGCCAGTAACTTACTGTAGATTTACATTTATGTAATTAACCGGCAACAGTTTGTTCAAAGATGATCAATAAACATTAACAAGTCTTTATCGTTACGGAGAAACAACAATAAAATGACAGCCTCATGCAAAGCATTCTGGGGTTTTTGGTGGATTTCCGGCTTCCAGAATGCTTGTTTTTCTTTAAAGATAAAGACTTGTTAATGTTTAATATTCATTTATCTTTGAACAAACTGTTGCCAATAAATGACATAAATATAAATCATTAAGTTACTGGCAACTAGCTGCATTAATACAGCAACAACGTTTACAGTGTACAGTATGTTTTATTGTTATTCAGGACTTTGTCTTTCTAACTTGCATATAGGTTGTTTGTATTTTTTTTGCCAAGTGTCCTTAAATTCACGCCTCCTTAAATACACACCAAGATGCATAACATTTTTAATGCGTCTTTGACAAAATATTTCAATAAGTGAGGAATATGTAAATCGTCCAAAGTTGGACATCGCTTTTGAACACCTACTGAAGTCTGTCTATTACTTTTTGAATATGTGTTGACTTTGTGCGATAAACAGAAATGAAAAACAAACACACAAGCATTTTGAATTCATTCCTATTAGAACTGACTGTGTGTGCGTGTGCACGAGTGTGTGTGTGTGTGTGTGTGTGTGTGTGTGTAATGAAATTAGAATGGGAAGAGGCCAAAACAATAAATCAAAGCCATATGTGTCCATTTCCTGTTTGAGTTCTTTTCACACAGACCACTGCTGACCCCGTGCGACACACACACGCTTATACACAAACACATGTACACACACACACACACACACACACCTTCTGTTCCTCAGGCAGTATAGTGACACCATCAGAAATAAGTGAAGATGACAGTACAATCAGAACAATGCTCATAATGTGTGTGTTTTACTGTAAACTAGAGAGGGAAAATTCAATTCATTGTCCTCTCTCTACAAAAGTTGCTCAAAACCTCACAAAGATACACACACACGAGCACACATAAAGGTCCGCATAATGAAATCAGGAGTGAACAGGACAAGAATAAAAATAAGCTGATGAAAAGAAAAGATTGTATTAAAGGGAAACTTACATGCCTCGGTTCTCCGCTGTCATACATGAACCAATCACAAATAAACCTGAAGAGTGTGGCTTTGATCAAATACTAATGTCAACTCTGTGTGTGTCGGATGAAACTCTCCATCCATTTGCAGCGAAAGACTCATGCTTTATTGCTTTGATGCAGAAAATATTGTGGGAAAAGCCGCTAAAGTCCTTGTGATCTTTTATTGAAATGGTCTCTCTGTCTCCATCTGGAAATATGTATTTGAGAGGGAAAATAAAGCAGACAGGAAGTTAGAAACAGGACATGTTTTCATAGTAGAGTAGTCTCAATTAACGTCAGACGGCTTTATATAATAAAGACGTGAAGGAATTGGCATTTATGTTAAAGAACAAAAGCACAACTACTGTTTATACAGCAAAACATTGTGTATAACAATATATACAGATTTTTGAACAAAACTAAAAAGTTCATCCATTTTAGTGTACTAGTAACTTAACAACCAAGCCACGTTATTTCTGTTCATTGAAATTCTAACAAAATATTGACCTAAAAGTATTGGAAAAAATTTAACTAACATCTAAATGTTGCCTCAAAAATAAACTGAAAGAAGTTTAAAGCAATAAATTGTAAAAATAAAAAAATACAAATATATCTTATATAGCAACATAAAAAATAAACAAGAAATTTATAAAATGACCAAGGCATAAACAAACTTTAACTAAAATTAACATTAAAACAATGAATCTAAAAATAAAAGCTAATTTAAAATATGAATAAAATCAAAACCATACTAACTATGCAAGCAAGCAAATGTATGTGATTAAAACCAAGTTTCTCGGTTCTGGAAATACAAGCAAAATATTTATGACTCATCCTGCACTACACAGCTTTTCGTCCAATCGAATGCATTACAAATTGAGAATGTCCCTCCCCCAAAATACCGCAATCGACAAATCATAACTAATGGCTTTTACGTAACCAAAGCTATTCTAAAAAAATGGGTGAGCACACACACTGCCGGATGAAGTTTGATCTGTAATAAATTGTTGAGTTAGCTTAGTACTTCCTAGTAACCATAAACAATTCTTTGAATAAAAACGATTCATGAATAAATGATTGTTTTCGTCTTTGAGTCATATGAGCTTCTTTAAATACAGTATCAGAGCGCTCTCAGGTAAACTGCTTGAAGCTTTGAGCGGATCTTCGATGAATCTGATGAATCTCAGAACACTCAGTATATGTGCAGTGCTCACATTATGTTGTTTTAAGTATAAATCAATTCAGGCAGAAATATGTATTCGACTCAACTGTTCCCCTTTTCTCTGTCTGTATGAGCAAACATGTGTGTGTGTGTGTGTGTGTGTGTGTGTGTGTGTGTGATATCTGTGTGTAATCGGACTCTAAGCGCCTCTAATATTTCCTGACAGAGTATCACAGCTATCGCCGCTGGCAAGTGAACACACAGTGCCTCAGGGCTCCTGCTGAGGGCCGCCGTCTGTGTGTGTGTGTGAGAGAGAGAGATAGAGAGAGAGGTTAAACTTATTTAAAGTGTCATTATGTTAACATCACAGAGCAGTGAAATTTTTCTGTGAATGGTGACTGCGAGAACACAAGAGTCTACAGAACATGACAGATCCTTTACCGTCCGTTTGCTCCATCGTGTGAGAGACACACATTTAGTCATGTTGCCATTTGGTCCTCACAATGGATTCTATACCAGACAACACACTATACGGACAAACATACCGGGACACCTTCTTATAATAAACACGCTTTTCTATTCCAGCAATTCCAATCAAAACAAACATTACTGCTATACATACCATATCAAAGTTTTGTGTTTCCATCTTTGTTGCAAAGGTTTTGCAGGCTCTTTCTCTGTTGTCAAAATGATGAGTTTTCAGCTCGGTTCAGGTCTGGGAGTTATGCAAATAAAACCAACTTCCACGGTTGACTGTCATTGTCATGTCCGAATAGAAAAGAGCTCTTATCAAACTGTTGCTATAAAAAATTCTCTAGAATATCATTATATGCTGTATAGTGTTAAGATTTGTGCTCACAGAAATCACGGTTGTAGTCAAAACAGTTCAGCAGAAAGGGGCGTGCCAATATTTTTGTCCATATAGATAAAATAACAAACTGTAGACAGTTTTATTTATGTCTGACCATAAGTTAACTGTGGGTCTGTGTGCGGTTAAAATATAGCTTTTTTATATTCAATTGTATATTCATATTCAATTAAATGAAAACTACTCAACAGTTATTTATTCTTTGCAGAGGTCTACCGGAAGTTCTGTCACGTGTGTTTATATTGTTGCAGCTGAGACTTTGCCCTGAGACTACTCTCCTTACCCTGAAAATCCCCACAAAATAAGCATCACTTTGTATGATTTGTAAGCTTTTCTCCTCATGGGAACCAAAAATATCTCCACAAGAATGACTGGTATTGCAATCTTTTTGGTCCTTAAGATAAAGGGTGGACCTACACATATGGTAAGCTTTGTGAGTGTATTTGATCATTTGTCCTGTAATGTTTGTGTGCTCTTTTGGTGAATTATTTAGAGTTATTATTCAGATGTTTAAAGGATGTATAGTTGCAGCAGTTTGTATCTTTTTTCTTTCACACTAATGAGCTAATGACCTGCAGACCTGTGTGTGTGTGTGTGCGTGTGTATGTGTGTGTGTGTGTGTGTGTGCGTGCGTGCGTGCGTGCGTGCGTGCGTACTAACAAGCACTGGTCGGCAGTGTATACACACCGTCCACAATGTCCTCTGAACTGTGATTGGTTCTTCCCTCCCAACGAAGGTGCACTCTTCAAACTAAAGATGCTTCACAAAGTCATAGAATGGTTCCTCAAAAACCTTTTTACAATCCGCAAAACCTTTCCCTTTCACAAACTGTTCTCTGCAGCTTCTCTGCATTCACACAAACTTTTTTCTACATCTTAGAGGACAGCCCCGAAAACAGCTTTAGTGCCAGATTTAGTTAACTTTAGGGGACAACTCGGTCTCCAAACTAGAGCCGAGTGAACGATCACACAGACGCACGCAGCAGGAGAGAGGATCAGGTCTTCGGGTCTGTCTGAGTGAGTTGGCAGCCAATGAAAGATAACGCAGATCATTTCGCTAAGCGTTCGCGTCCCAGCAGGGTTGAGTCGAAAGACATTATTCAATTATGGATAAGAGCATTATTATCACTGTCTGTTATTAGTATGAGGCATTACACTAATGTTTGTCCATGCATGGCTCTTTCACCCGCCGGCCCCAACACAACACGCTAATAATTAAAACACAAGCACACACACGCTCTCTCACGTACATATGCACACTATCTCACGTAGAGACTTCTGTCCGATGCAGCTGGACTCTAACAGGCCAAAGCGTGAAATCTTTCGCTCCCAGAATACAATGGGGCGGTTGTGTGGTGCATGCTGGGAAGTGCTCCCTATGACAAAAGACCCTGAGTGGCGGCAGCTGCCCGCGTCTCTGTGTCTAACTTACGCGCGCACAGACACTCGGTCCGCAAAGGCCCCGCGGGGTGTCCAACCAGCTGCCCGTCAGTCTTTGAGTGTGCGCGTGTGCGTTATGTGCGTCTGGCTGCAGGGCTTGAAACTGAAATGAAGTAAAAGCTAATCAATAATCAATAATCAGAAATAAATGCTGCATTTTCTCGTGGTGAGACATTAATGTGTTTGGAGTGTAAAGCAGTGATCTCCAGTCAAAAGGTCGAGTGGTCTTAGGATCAAGAGGGCACTTGGGAAGGTTTGGTTTTGCTTTAGTTAACCTATGGAACGTAAAATAGCGGTTTGAATTAATTATACAAGAGCTGTCAAAATAAATTTAAAGCATTCAAAGTTAACACAGATTCAATACGTATCAAATTGCTCGTACATTTTTGAACTGGCAATGTAAGTCAAGATATAAAGAAATCGGTAACACAGGTAAAAAGAATTACAATCCACTTTTTTTGAACGATCTATTGACAGAAATGCAATATAACACACATAAATATGTCATCAGAGGTGTTTTAAGACCTTACATCATGAAGCGTTATGTTTTTAATACCTTAAAACAGTGGTCGGGAACCTATGGCTAGCGAGCCGCATGTGGCTCTTTTTAAAATCGTGTGGCTCGCCAGGTGTCTTACCCTTCACCAACATTTGATAGTTAAAATCATCACAATATAGATGAATATTTCAGGTTGTCCTGGCCAATACAAGCCTACAGTGGTATGCACAAGCCTCACAACGGCAAACAACGTTTCTATGATAACCTCTCGCGCCCGCAGCCCAGATTCAAGCCACCCAGAGCGCGAGGAGTTTACAAGAGCGAGCATCATGCTTTCATTGAATGTTACGGCTCTTTGTGGCATATATGATACAAAACTCGTTGCCTTGCTATGTAATCACATGTAAAACGTATCCGGAGAGCAGATGGAAGCAAACTGTGACGGGTCAGTATGGATGTGCTGTGTTTCACTCCTCATATCTGTGCGAACAGTCATTCTGTATATGAACCATATGAAGTCCATACATACAGCTGTCAAGGGTGACAGAGGATGCCAGCGTCTTAAACAAGTACGAACCGATCTACAAAGCTATTAGCAAGACTCTAGTTATGTTCGCTTTCGGCATTCATAAGTTGTTCAGCAGGTTGCTCAGACCGATCGGCGTATGATGTCAAAGTGCTGCTAGAGCAGAGCCCCGTGTGCTTTCGAAACATACTCACAGTACAGATTCTTTACCTCATCTGTAAGTCACTTTGGGTAAAAGCGTCTGCTAAATGACTAAATGTAAATGTCAGACATTCGCCGATCGGTTGCAGCATTTCAAGAAGCCAAACATACGACACAAACGGAACAGTGCACACATCTGGGGCTCCAAAAAATGATTTCCATTACAAAAAACTTCAATTTAACTGCATTATATCGAATACATAGTCATTTTAAAAAGTGCACGTTCCTATAGTACTGATAGCCTACTCCATAAATACTGCATATGTGTCTTCTGAGTTCATCATTTATTTATCTTTTTTTTTTACATTGTAACTGTTAACATTAGATAATGCACCATGAACTAACATGGATAATTCACAAAGATTAAAAAATCTGAAAAATTATATTGTTCATTGTTAGTTCATGGTAGCTAATGCTAACAAATACAATCTTATTCTAAAGTGTAACTAAAAAAATGTATTGTAGGCATTTACTCTGTGCTTCTAACCATATACACACATTTTTATAATATCTTTTCTATCATTTTTCTGTCTCAGTTGAAACTACAGCACACACAACTTCCATCTAAGCTCCCTGAAGGTCAAAGGTCAGGTCAGTTCAAAGGTCATCTGTAGGTACAATGGTCAGTAGGTGAACTGCAGGTGTTTTTTTAGTGGCAGCTGCGACTTTTGATAGTTTATGTTACGTAATGGGACAGAAACACCATATGTGTATTGTTAACAGGATGACCCGAGCAATGGGTATGGACAGTGACCAAAGGCTTGTGAGGTGGAAACAGATTGATTTATTGTTTCCTCTTCTCCACAGTGCAAAAAGAATCCAGCAAACAGTGTAACAAAGTGACACAAAAATAAAAGAAAAAATAAACTGTACAATATCTACAGGCTTGTTCAGCTAAATCCTATGGACCTGATCAGCTTCTATAGTGTCCAGTTCAAACTGTCTTTACAAAACACACCAACCTACTTCAACCACCCTGAGTGAGTGTTTGGGAGCCATTTTATATTCTAGGCCCCGCCCTTGGATCATACCATGTTGGAACAAATGGAGGTAGGTATATTAAGTACATTTAACATTTCAACATTCTAAATTATTAAACCAAATACCAACTAATAAAATAAACTAACAAATTACAGGTATAAACCTGGTAGACAAATACAGCAAACATCACCTGGGCACAAAGCAACAAAGTAAAGCAATTAACAGACATTAACATATATTCATTACACCAACACAAGTCCATATTTGTATGTGGGTAAATGGGTCTGTGTGTGTGTGTGTGTGTGTGTGTGTGTGTAGTCACAGTCTCAATGTAGCACTGTGACATTTCCTCCCCCTTCTCGAGACACCCTCTGTGGTGTTCTAGAGAGAAAGTCTGCCACACAGTTCTCCCGGCCAGTTCTATATGACACTTCAAACTGAAAAGGCTGCATTGCTAAAAACCAACGGGTGATTCGGGCATTTGTGTCCTTCATTTGGTTTAGCCAAGCTAAAGCTCTGTGATCTGTTTCCAAGTTAAACTTCCTACCAATAAGGTAGTACCTGAAAGAGTCCATGGCCCATTTGAGTGCTAGGCACTCCTTCTCCACGGTGGAATACCGTGTTTCACGAGGAAGTAACTTCCTACTAATATAAGCAATAGGCTGAAGTTTTCCTTGTTCCCCTTGCAATAGTACAGCTCCCAAACCATGTTCTGATGCATCGGTCTGAACTGTAAAAGGTTTCTCAAAGTCTGGACTCTGCAACACGGCTTCATTGCACAAAGCATCTTTTAAGTCTATAAAAGCACTTTCACATTTAGTTGTCCAGCTTAGAGTATTGGGTTTATCCTTTTTAGTTAGCTCTGTGAGGGCTACAGCCCTTTCTGAAAAATTGGGGATGAATCGTCTATACCATCCTACCAAGCCAAGGAAAGCTCGTACCTGTTTCTTGGTGGTAGGCCGTTGTGCTTGTTTGATCGCTTCAACCTTCCCCACCTGTGGACGAATGACTCCATGTCCCAGTACATGTCCAAGGTAACAAGTTTCCTCTTTGGCAATGGCACATTTATCTGGACGGATAGTGAGTCCAGCAGACTTAATCCTGTTTAGCACTTCCTGTAGATGCTGCAGATGATCCTGCCAAGATGTGCTGAAAATGATTATGTCATCCAGGTATGCTGCAGCGAAGACTTCAGTTCCACGGAGTATGTGGTCAATCATCCTCTGAAAGGTGGCAGGTGCTCCATGGAGACCGAAAGGAAGGACTCTGAACTGGAAGTGACCGAATGGTGTTTTGAACGCTGTGAACTCCTTACTGTCCGGACTTAATGGCACTTGCCAATAACCCTTGCATAGGTCGAGTGTTGTGAGGAACTTTGCTTTACTAAGTTTCTCCACGAGTTCATCGACTCTGGGCATTGGATACGGGTCGAATTTACTTACAGAGTTGAGCTTCCTGAAATCTAGACAGAATCTGAGGGACCCATCTTTCTTTGGTACCAGCACTATGGGGCTGTTCCACTCACTAGCTGAAGGCTCTATAACTTCAAGTTCCTGCATTAACTGTAGCTCTTGCTTCATTACTTGTAAAAGTCTTTCTGGCACTCTGTAAATTGGTTGCCGAATAGGTTTTGAGTCTTTTAAATGAATGTTATGTTGGACAAGGTTTGTTCTTCCAGGTGTGTCTTGGAACAACTGACCAGGGATGCATTCTAGTATTTGATGACGTTGCCCTGCTGACAAATGCTGAAGGTCCACGTGGCACTCACTCTGATGCATAGGTAAGTATTGCTCCTCTGTTTCCTCATCTTCTTCCACAAATCTTACCAAAAGCTCTTTCACTGCTTGCGGTGGTGCACTTGCCTGAGAAGGACGTTTATGCCACTGCTTCAACATATTGACATGGAAGGTCTGAAATGGAGGTTGTCTTGAAGGCATAGTGATTTCGTAGGTAACTGGCCCAAGTTTCCTCTTTACCTGGTAAGGACCTTGCCATTTTGCCAACAGCTTGTTCTCCGTTGTAGGAAGAAGTAAAAGGACTTGATCACCTGGTTGAAAAGATCTTGCTCTTGCTTTCTGGTCATACCAAACCTTCTGTTTGGCTTGGGACTCCTTCAAGTTCTGATGAGCCAGGTCAGATGATCGTTGAAGCTGGTCTCTCATTTTAAGGACGTAGGAAAGGAGGTTTTGCTTTCGTGGTTTGTCTTTGTCTTCCCAGCTGCTTCTCAATACATCCAGAGGACCTCTTACTTGATGTGCAAAGAGCAGTTCAAAAGGCGAGAAGCCAGTGGATGCCTGGGGAACCTCACGGTAAGCAAATAAAAGGTAAGGTAACCATTTATCCCAGTCTTTTCCAGATTCAGATACGAACTTCTTCAACATGGCTTTCAGTGTTTGATTGAATCGCTCCACCAATCCATCAGTCTGAGGGTGATAGGCAGCTGTTCGTACTCTCTTTATACCTAACAGTTGATAGACTTGGTGCAGTGTACGACTCATAAAACTAGGGCCCTGATCCGTTAAAACCTCTTTCGGGATGCCTACGTGGGAGAAAAAATGTAACATTGCTGTTGCAATCTGTTTAGCCGTTACTTCTCTAAGGGGGTATGCTTCAGGGTACCTAGTGGCATAATCACAGATCACAAGTATAAATCTGTTACCCTTCTGGCTTCTTTCAAAAGGTCCAACAATATCTACTCCTATTCTTTCAAACGGAGTCTCTACTGCAGGAATCGGTACAAGTGGTGCCATAGCAGGTGCTCTTCCTTTTGCCAACTGACATTCCGGACACGACTTGCAATAATCTTTTACCTCACTATACATTCCAGGCCAATAAAATCTTTTAGAGATTCTCATTAGGGATTTCATGAATCCCAAGTGTCCTGCCCATGGAATAGAGTGACCCATTTCTAACACTCGTTTACGATACAGTTTGGGAACCAAAAGTTGTTTTCCCTCCTCCTTAGACTGTCTGTAAAGAAGATCATTGTCTACTACAAACACCTCATCACACAGTGAGGTGCCGACTGTGGCCTTATTAGCCTTCTGAAAACATTCAGACAACGTGTGATCATCTTTCTGCAGTTTAGCCAAATCATGGAGTATGCAAAACTCACTGTCATCAACTTCCGGGTCTGCTAACTCAAATTGAAGCTGTTCTGGCCCATCAATTAGATCTGTAATCAAATCTCTTTGTTTCTCCAGTCTGTCTTCCCTTGACACACTTAATTCACTTACACTGTCTTCAGTGAAGAAGGGCATTTCTGAAAGGGTGCTTTCTACAGTATCTAAGGGTGATTGAGTTAAGCGTTGTCTTTGAGCTCTAGTAACCACTCCACACCAAGCGGTCTCCTGTACTAGGTCTGCCAGAACTGGCATATCTGTGCCTAGCAACACTGGGTAGGGTAAATTAGCTGCAATACCCACATTCATTAAGTATGGCTGCTTGTTCACCTCAATATAAACTTCAGCAGTGGGTAACTCTGTCTTGTCCCCATGGACACAACACACTAAAACTGTGTCCTCAGACCACAAATCCCTGGTTATGTACTGAGACTGTACTAAGGTCCTTGCACAACCTGTATCAATCAGGGCAGTTACTGGCTTCCCATTCAATAAAACTGTAATGGTGGGTTCTGTACCAGAAGAATTGCAAACTGTAGGGGTGGGTCTAGGTATGTAACACAACTTGGCTGATTTGGGCTTCTTAAGTGGGCAATGCGTGCTGATGTGACTTGGTTTACCACAGTTATAACAAACTACATCGTTGCTGGATAACTTCTGACGTGTGTCTACCGGTTGAGGGAACATCTTTACATGGGTGGGTTGTACAATCTGGGAGTGACTATTAGAGTACGAACTTCCCCCATACCCCTCAGACTTACTTCTTACGGCTTGTAGGCTGCCAGCATATCTGAATGTTCCAGAGAATCCCTTACGAGCTGCAACATAGGCTTCAACCATTTTAGCTGCTTCTTGTGCTGTAGTGGGATCTCTCTCCTTCACCCATGTTCTCACATCTGGATAAAGCACACGCATATACTGTTCCAGAACTATGGTTTCCATCAGATCCGTCTTGCTGCTTTCCTTAAAGTCGACCCATTTGAAGAACAAATCCTTTAAGCGGACGTACAACTCCATTGGTGACTCATCAACAGGTGTGTTCACAGTTCGGAATCTCAGTCTGTAGGTTTCTGCATTGATTTCATATTTCTGGAGAATGGCTTCTTTAACTCTTTCGTAGTCAGACATATAGGTAGGTGAAATTGCAACAAATGCAGCTCTTGCCTTGCCAGTGAGTAGGGGAACCAGATGAATGGCCCAGTCTTGTTTTGGCCATTTGTACACCTCTGCCAATCTCTCGAAAGTAGTGAGAAAATGTTCAATATCATCAGTATCTTGTAGTTTTGAAATTTGAGGCATATGGTCAAAAACTTGAGTTACTGAGTGTTCAGACGACTTAGCTCCTAGTCGGTTCTGCTCCAGATCCATCTGTAACTGAGTAACTTGATGAGTAAGGACCTTGTATTGTTGTTCCCATCGAGCTGCTTCTTTTTCTTGCCTCTCATCTCTGTCCTTCTGAAATTGTAAAAATGCTTGAAACATCCCTGCCAGAGCTGTAACTGCTGAATCACCTGTGGGGTTAGTGATATCCACAGGATGCACTGGATCATCAGATGTGGCACCTTGATCCTGCTCCTCATCAATATCTGCTGCTAGCTGGTTCTTCTTCTTGGGTGGCATGCTGGTAGCCTTTGTCACTCTTCGGAAACTTACAAAGTGTTGAATGTTAGTGTTCCGGACCACTTCTGACACCAAATGTTAACAGGATGACCCGAGCAATGGGTATGGACAGTGACCAAAGGCTTGTGAGGTGGAAACAGATTGATTTATTGTTTCCTCTTCTCCACAGTGCAAAAAGAATCCAGCAAACAGTGTAACAAAGTGACACAAAAATAAAAGAAAAAATAAACTGTACAATATCTACAGGCTTGTTCAGCTAAATCCTATGGACCTGATCAGCTTCTATAGTGTCCAGTTCAAACTGTCTTTACAAAACACACCAACCTACTTCAACCACCCTGAGTGAGTGTTTGGGAGCCATTTTATATTCTAGGCCCCGCCCTTGGATCATACCATGTTGGAACAAATGGAGGTAGGTATATTAAGTACATTTAACATTTCAACATTCTAAATTATTAAACCAAATACCAACTAATAAAATAAACTAACAAATTACAGGTATAAACCTGGTAGACAAATACAGCAAACATCACCTGGGCACAAAGCAACAAAGTAAAGCAATTAACAGACATTAACATATATTCATTACACCAACACAAGTCCATATTTGTATGTGGGTAAATGGGTCTGTGTGTGTGTGTGTGTGTGTGTGTGTGTGTAGTCACAGTCTCAATGTAGCACTGTGACATGTATGTTGTGCATGTGTACACATACACCGTCATTGGTTCTTCATCACACACTATTGTACTTATTACTAGGTAGTGTGTGAGAAGGCAAGCATCACTATTTTAAAGAGCAGACAAACCTCAGTTCATAACTTGCATAATTCAGATTTTTGATTTATTGATAGATTTTCGTCGAAAGTTGAAGCCAAGCCATTTTTACAAGGATCAGTAAGCAACCATCTGGCAACCCACAAGCACCCAAGCAACTATCTAGAAATGACCAGACAATCACACAGACTTCACTTTTACGTATAAATAAATCCATGTCAAACGTGCTTAATGAAGAAGGAACAATATTTGGCAACCACAAGTGGAAACGTGCAGATGTCGCTCAAATGAATGTGCGTCCGGAGAGATTGAAGATAAGTCTTAGAGCAATCAGCCACCCAGATTCACGGTTTACTATTTATTCACCAAAAGACTTCTTGATGTTATCACGGCCGAGCATCACAGCACAACGAGGTGAAACTTCCAGAAACCTGTCGGGTTAATAATTACCGTGATTGTACCGCGGTTGAGTTTCTGTTTATTTTGCTTCCTCGTGTGGTTTTGATGGGCGTCACCGTGAGGGTCCTGTGTGGGTGGGCACAGGAGTCAGTTGTGGGTCCGTTGCCCTCGGTTACAGCTGTCCACCTGCCAATCAGACGTCAGGGCGTAAGTGAGTGAGTTTGTGTGTGCCGGCGCTGTGACAGTATAATTATGAGACTTGCTGCAGGCCATCACAGGCCCGTAACAGACGTTTATCGATCGTTCGGCACAGGGAATTTATCAATGTCCAGACTTTGGGACACACACACATATACACGTAGAGTTAACACCGTGTGACCCCCGCACACGAGATGGATGGATGTTGGAATGAGACTTTATTAGAAAGCAAGACTTTCCTGAAGTTCTGACAGGATGGATGGTGTGCGTGTTAAATGTTTCAGTTGTTTTCAGTTTAAACTTTATCATAACCTCACCAGTCAACCCCCAACACACACGCAAAGTCAAAGGTCAGATATTCAATGTTCAATGTGACGATCATGTGTCAGAACACACACACAGATATATTTATCTGACCCACATGAAAAAAAAATTTATTGTATTCTTCAGCATTTCATGATTTGTCTGTGGGTTTTGCAAATATTTATCAACAAAAGTATTAAAAATTAAAATAGAAAAAAACTAAAAAGTATTTAAAATACATTATTGTTCCTTTTATAGTTTTGGACAAACAAGATTTTACTACAGTATTTCGTATATTTCCTCTAGTAAATTGATAACTTGTGTTATACCTTATATGTTTCCCGGTACCTTCTTCACAGCCAAACCACAGAACAACCATTTTTGGTTCCCAAAGTAACCATTCAGGCAAAGGTTCTTAAAATAACTTTCTTTTAGTCTTTATCAAATCACAAAAACAACTTTTGTGAAACAAAATGTTACAGGTTCTTTATGAAACCATTCAGTTAAAAGTGGTTCTTCCATGGCACTTTATTTTTGACCGTGTATGTTTAAGATAGTTAAATTTATTCTGCCATTGTAAATAGTACACCAAACTATAGTATTTTTTCATGTTGTAGGCTGTTTGAAAAGGAACAAGCTATATAGACACGTCTAATAACCATATTTAGACTGCTATGCACCGAAATGCTGCATCCAGGCATCAGAAATACTGTAACCTGTTAATAAAAGCAAACCAAACACTACCTACCCATAATCTTACCTGTAGAATAAAACAAACAAACTCGATTGACTTCATTTCTGAATCTTTTACTGAACAAATTGATGAAACTGATCCTCGGCTATAGTAAAATAAACTCACACGCACTTCATGTTTCTACCTACCGCTCAGATCCGTCTGAAATCATTCATTCTAATACAAACTGACAATAGAAATTAATAACTCATCATAACACAACCCAATCATTAATAATCCATCAGCAGTCAGTGAATAATCCACTCGTGCCCCAGCCGAAAGTGGAAATCCAGTTGAGACAGGAGCACAATCTCTCCGTTACTCCTCCTGGATCATATTTGCAGGAGCAGACAGTGATTTCTGTAATCTCATGTGAATGTCAAAGCCAAATCCACAAACGCAGAATCTGGTTTTGTGTTTATTTGTGTTTGAGATGCTTTTCTATGAAAGTTTAATAATCGGGCTTGTGTATTCATCACAGACGATTCCAAACCATGAAAATGTTAACGCTGGTAATAAAACGCTAGAAATCTCTAAAGGCAATACAGGAAATTGTGTCACTTGTTTTCGGTGAGCACCAGCTGAGACTGAGCGTCTTATGAGGAATTAATGCACTTGTTTGAGGTGATCACTGAGGATCATGGGATCACAGGAAGTCAAATGAACTGTAATATTAAACAGGAAGTTGCAGACAGACAGGACACAGACAGCTAAAGGCAACATTCTAGCATCGTGAGAATGAAACATTGAGATGCGATGTTTGCATTATTGTACTGTAATACGTTTCTGCACTTAAAGTGTGTAGGCTACTTTGCAGGTGAAGGGAAAGTGCATACTTTTGAGGATGATAATATTGGAAAATACTAAAATATCAATAATAAATTGCATTAACAGACCTTTTAGTCACATTTTTAGACGTGCATTAGTCCATTGACAACAATAGTTGTTATTAAAAAAATGCATTCGACATGTTCTTATCTGTATGTTCAAGCAATGCATTTGATCGTTTATCGTGTGCGTTTAGTGTAAATCTTTACTGCACATCTTAATGCATTATTATTTAATAAAAGTTTTTCATTTAATGCATTTAAAAACTGCGATGACTTTGTGTGTTAGGTAAAAACATTTAATACTTACAAACTTTGTGCAGGAGGAGGTTTAGGGCGACATTTACGTCACGCATTGATGCACACTTGAAATTTCCAACGTAAAGCGTGTCATGCATTGTGTATTTCATGCATTATTTTTATTGCACCTTTATTTGGGTTGGACTAATCATAATCTTGTCGATTGTTTGGTGTATGTGGATGCGGCCATGTTCAGAAAATCAAGTTAAGACGCCACTCTCAATGCGCTGTAGCCAGCAGTGCCATCTGGCGGTGGAAAAGAGCAGTGCAGATAACGCTCACAGTAAAAGTCGATACAATGGTGTCCACAAGAGTCAGACACTAATTAAATAAGCAAATCTGACATCGTGTTAACTTTGTACAAATGGTCCTGATTTCATTGTAACGTTTATACTTAAAAGAAATGGCTTGTGGAGCCAATGCTGCCATGAATGCATGCGGTCATTAGGATACATCAAAAGGGGAATGTTCAAAATACCAAGAACATCTAAAATGCTCTTCAGAAAATGTACAAAATTGCAATGAAAATACGATTTCGGATTAAAGAAATTCATGAGAAATATAAAAAAACTTTCACTTGTGGTTTCAGACGTCCATAGTTGGAAAACTCATATAAAAGACTTCACTTTCTGCTCATTTAATAAACTGATAAAATTGTGCGAATGAATTTTTCTGAGGTATCAGACATGGCCCTCATGAGCATGAGTTTAATAAGCAGATGCAGAAGATCCATATGAATAAATAGCTGTGTCTGTGTGTGTTTTGCAGGTAAAAAGTGTTTCTCAGGTGTGATCTGCTCTGCTTAACTTTCCCTGCAGTCGCCGCCCGGGGCTCATCCTGCTAAAGAGAGTAATTTGGCTTATCTTATCACGTAGACCTCACAGCCGCCTTTTGATTCTTCTCTCTGCGTCTCCTCTTTTCTTTTTTTCTGCCTCTGCTCTTTTTCTCATTTAGTCCAACAAAGATTGTCCTCGGAGATTGACCTTGCGTTCGCCCGCGGGCCGAAGCCCTCATGCTAGTAACTAGATAACACACTCTATCAGGGCGAGTGAAATCGTTGGGAGAACACACTGCTGATAGTAGCATCAATCCAGGCCTGACACCGCCCGGGTCAACCATTTATCTCCCATAATGCCCCGGGCCATGCACTCGCCATCTTGCTTTGCTACATCCTTTTTTAATAACCTTGGCCATGTTGCGTTTCCACACTGCTCTTCCTCTCTAATCTGCTATAAAGTCTGCGTGTGTGTTCTTGATTTGCAGAGGAACAGTGAAGGTGAAGTGATTTACTCAGATCTCTTTGATTTCTGTGCATGTGGTCCTTTGTAAACACAGATACACACGTTTTACTTGTGTACTTATCTAAATGAGGACATTCCATCATACAAGGCTAGTTATAAATTCTATAACTTAACCCTCAGCCACATTCTAATACTAACAGTAAAAGAAACTTTGGGCAATTTATAAATATTTTATAGTGTTTGCCAATCATTTGTTTTGAGATGAATGTGTTCGGATGTTTATTTACAGTTTGCACCCATTACGGTCACTACCTTTTATTTCTATTTTTATCTTTTAGATTATATATTTTTTCCTTTAACATGCATTTAACAACACATCTTGCTGTGTATGGTTGTGTAAGTGATGAATAAAACTTGAAGTTGGCATAAAGTTCCTTTGTTTTCACACAGAATCCCAAACATTGCATCGAGATGAAATAAAGAATCTTTGGCATGACGCTTCAAACTAGGCCTGCTAGCATCACTTCTGAAATTCTTAGTTTGTATTGCCTAACTTTTTGGGAAATTGTAAACCGCTTATAATGTAAAAGGCTTTCAAAACGTACAAGAATCGCATTCACTTAAACAGCAGAATGTTCAAGAATCACCAAATCCGGTATGAAGTTTACAGCCGTAAGGCTGTGACGGTGAAGGTCACGAGAGAGTTTACACTCCTGCAGAATGTTCAAGTTTTTTCTACAGTGTGCTTCCATGGCAACCAGATGAAACGATGATGGTGTAACGGTCCAGACAATGTTATGTGAATATCTCTCTGTCTGTCCGTCCACCATCTATCCATCCATCCATCCATCTTTAACCACGCACAGCACCCGTCATAATGTATAATGTCTTTATTAGTTTATTACTCTATCCCTGATTCACTTTCAATGTAGTCACACATTACGAGCAGTAAAAACATGTAACTGAACGTAATAAGCGATTGTTAATACAGATACATTATTGTAATTGTCTCCCTCTGTCATTCGGCCGTGATTGAATTCTGACATCTCATTGGCCACGAGGAATAACCCCAGTAGTGTGTTAGTCTGTGTGTGTCTGTGAGAGGGCTTTTGATTGGCTGTTAGGATAACAGACACTCCATCACTGTCTGTCGTTGCTATAGTGAGGAGCTCTGAGTGTTGGACGATGAACGCTGGAGGGAGAGAGAGAGAGAGAGAGAGAGAAAGATGAGGTTAACCGGTGTCTCATCAATCTTAATGAAATGCAATTATTTCTGCCTGTATTAATCATTTTTGCGTGTTTGCTGCTGGCCACTTCAGTTAGCCATCCATCTCTTGCTCTCTCTCTCTCTCTCTTTCTCTTTATAATTCTGTTTCTTTTGCTGCAGTTGTTTGTTTACTTGGGGTGGTTTTAACTTTTTGTGCAATCCTATCCGTAATCCAACCCATTAATTTCATCTGTGTGTGTGTGTGTGTGAGAGAGAGCAAACTGAAATCACTGTACAAATGAGAAGATGGGTTTGTGTGTAGGATTTTTTATTCCAATGACTGTGATGTTAGTTTGCTTTTGTATAATGAATGATTCTCAGTAGATTTCTTATTTCTGTGTGTCTACAGACCTGTAAAACAGCACAGATGCTCTGTGAGGGCAGATGATTGTAGAGTGACCTCTGGTGGCCAATTCAATGAAGTGAGAAAGAAAAACAATCTATTTCGAGTTTATTATAATCTATAAATAGAATAAACTAGAATACATTTTGTAGAAATATTTCGAGTAATCTTAGAATTACAAATGGGGTTAAATTGAATTAAAACAGGCATTTGGATTTGGGACACAATCTGGAGGATTTAGGGAATATTTTCATGCATATGCTTACAGAACATCAACACAAGATTCTCAATTGTTACCAAACAATAGAAATTCTAAAATCCCTTCTCTGTGTTGAATCTAACAGAAAACGAGTTATGTCCTGTGTGGCTATGCCCCTCAATTCATAGATTTTGGGGGACTTGTGTTATATTATATACGACTTTAAAATGTACTTTCTATTGAATCGTTCAGAATGATTTTCATGATATTAACGTACACAACAAAAATATTATTTAAGCTTCTTCTACTTGGAAGATTGTTTTACCGCGGTAGATTATGACACAGTTAGTGAAAATTGTTAGAATTTAAAACTTTGATATTATATTTGTTAGTATTATTGTAATTTCACTAGCTTTCATATATGTATTACATATCAATTCTTCATGTTTTCCCCGTGAATCTTTGCTATTTTGGTTTCTATGGAGTAGTTTCTCCAGAGATTGACAGCTGAATTTAACATGAAAAGATATCAAGAAATAAAGCAGGTAGCCCAACGTTTCACTCGATTGAGATCAGAACCTTTTAATGAAACGCAATGAAAACATTCACACAACGTTTAATCTTGATATAATAGGTTTAATGTCAATCAAGTAAAACAGTTACTTGTCCTACATTCACAGACAGAAAGGCAAAATGCATATAAATGTGGTTACAATGAGTGATATGCACTTCAAATAATATCATAAGAGGCGATCAGTGCTTCCATGAAATATGTCTAGGCAGAAATGACTGACCATTCTGAACAGCAAAACCGAGAAGAGAAACTAAAATAACAACATTTTCAGCATACGGTTTCATAATGACGTGATTTATTAAGACAGCAGTGACTAGAGTCATTAGTAATGAAGTATTATAATAACAATCAAGGCTTTTCAATACTACTAATGATTTTCATTTGATTTTTTCATCAGTCCTGGGCTTTGGTCAGTTTCATACATTCAATACTGAAAGTGTGGCAAGAGAAACCACACCATGTTGAGCACGTACACCGTTAAAAGATCTGCTCCGAAACTCATATTTGCTCTTACGTCTGGCAGAAACACATCCAGTTATTTTCCTGATTTGAGACAGACCTGTGTCAAAAAGCATTGAATCAGTAGTTACAACACCATATTCCATTTTACATTTCTATAATGCCAATGTATTTAAGTCCTTTAGTACTGATGTTATATATTAATGCCACAAAATAAAGACACTGTCGGCCTCCCAGTAAAACGGTTAAGCTTAAAGAAATAAAAGGCACACATCTAATAACCAAATAACTCTCGTAACACCCCTCGATCTAGTGTGTTATTTTGTGTAACACCATAATCCTTCGGCTCAAACAGTTATGAGTAACGTCAGTCGAGAAAAAAAAGACTAGTTTTGAACTTTCTCTGGAGTTTTTCTAAAAAGAGAGAGAAATATGAAGTCAATTAACCATCTTATATCTTAAGAAATAAAAACACACACTGAACCCAGACCAGCAAATGGACCAGAATGAGTTTAACTGGAGATGAACGAAACTGAGGTAGATGTCTGCTGTAAACAAAACAAAACGCAAACTATTACTGTAAAACTGAGAACTAAAACAAGGACTCGACACTCGGTTAATCTTCTGAGGAACAACGACACAAAAACAGAAAACTTTCGTTTACATTGAACTAAAAGAGGTAGTGCTAATATACGTGAATGTGTCAGTGAGTTTATAACTAACAGTAAATAGATTCAGTTAAATGTTAATAAACAGAAATAACGTCGAATACACTTATTTGGTTCGTTCCCTGAGAGAAATTCATCCTGAGAAGAATTGTGGGTAGAAATGTATAAAAATACTATGTGTAAAAATCTATTGTCGCCGTATGAGGTTTGGGATTCGAGACTGTGCTATTTCTGTCATTTGGTCAGTTTCTTTCTCTCAAAGATAGATTTTTTTTGTCTGTGCTCTCGATCGATTAAATACGATGCACACACACGCACGCACGACCACATTCATAGGGCTGTTTCACAGCACGAGCGCTGAACTTTACGACAGTTCCTCTCCTGCTTCAAGTGTAGGTATCAAGAGAACGGATCTCACATCACACTAATGCCTCCAGTACAGTCTTTGGTATAAACATTTATACCAAAACACACACGGATTACATGAACACCCGCCCATAAACCATGCGACACCACCAGACCAGTCCCACGGAATACAAAAGTACATCCAGTCAACGGTCAGGAACCGTCGTTTTGCTTTAAACCGAGCGAGATTTTCACATTCAGTATCTCCATAATGTTGATTTATAGAGTAAAGACATTTAGATCTGTTACACTAAACGTCTCTGCTCACGAGAGTTAAGTCCAGACTTGTAAAAATAAGTGAATGTCACAATAAAATGGGATTTATATATAATCACTGAATCAAAAAAAACGAATTACATTTTTCATCCTTAAGATTTTATAAGAATCGTCCCTCCATTTAACCCAAATCAGACTAAATGAAGACAAACAAAAGCAGAGAGATGACACAGACGTGTGCTGGGATGTAGATCGCTGCTCTATGACGCTCGAAAATTCGCTGGATTTCTAAGGCATGTTTCATACAATAAAAGGCCAAAAATGATTGCCGACTGTTAAATAAAAAGGATATTATGGGATCCCATGCAGTTAAACTGTAAACATAAGTGTAAACAATGTTTTCCATCAATGCTGTTTGATCAAGTGCACTTCTGTTCTGTATCTTTCGCTTGTATCCGGTAGATGATTGCAGTAGATAAATCTCCAGCGGTTCAACCGTTATAATACACCTGTTAGTACATTCAGATCTCCACCACCGGCATAGCATCAGATAAAACTCACTAAGGCTTTGAAAGATAAACATTCATCGGCTGATAGAGATGATAAACATTCGGCTGACGGAGAAAAACACACAGGTGTGCGAAACCAAACCACATCGGTCACCAATGCAAATACAGAAAACATATAATGTGTGAATCTCTGGGGTGCTGATAGACCTTTAAAAATAAAGGTGCTTAAAAGGTTTTTCACAGCGATGCCATAGAAGAACCATTTTTGTTTCCACAAAGAACGATTCAGCCAAAGGTTCCTTGAGGAACCATCTCTCTCTTACTTTTCTTAAGAAGGAAACTTTTCTTTTCTTACCCCCACGAAGAACCTTTTGAAGCACCTTTTTTAAGAGTGTAATAGATGGAGGCAGAAGCGATTCGACCCATTTTGCAGGATCAGCTCAAAATCAAAACTTCACTTTAAGCATCAACTGGCATTAATATGATTGCGAATGCAAACTAACAGTTTGTCCGTGTATGATTTAACTTTCTAAAAAATGTAAGACAAAAATCTGCGTATCCCTCTGCAAGATAGGTTATTAATATTTTGGTTAGTTTTTCCACAATAGACAAAAAGTCAAATTTGTACATCCAATAAAAGGCAAGTTTTAGGAGCATGCTACCTTAAAAATGCCTCAGAGCAAACCGGCACACTAAAAGCCACAAAACTCCATCTCTTTACTTTAAATATCTACACTTTACATCACCTTCACAAAGGTGAACACTTTTAAACATTTAAATACTAAAGCCCAATGTTTCTTTAATGCCCTGAATTTCTATAAACAGCTGGCAAACTAAATATTGAAGCGATACTCCACCCAAAATTTTTGATGAGATCATCAATTAAAGAAGATATTTAGAAGAATGCAAGCAACAAAACGACATTGTTCTGTTCTGTTGAACCCTGACATTTAGAAGTATTCACCATCATTTAACTACCATTTTTATATTTCCTACTATAGTAGTCAATGATGTCCCAGAACTGAAAATTGCTAACTTTCTTCCAAATTTCTGTCTTTGTGTTCAACAAGACAAACACATTTATAAAGGTTTGAAACTATTTGAGTAAACGATGACAGAATTTTCATTTTTGTGTGGAATATCCTTTTATCTCGTACACAACTGTGCTTAAATCTGCCTCACAACTAAGCGCCAAAATCAACAATTTAATTTCTTTAACTCTTAATGCTTGTTTCAATTTGGTTCCAATTTTGTATTTACGATAATGCCACGTGTCGTGCACACAGCACAATTCCCTTCCCGAAAATCTGAGACTAAAAGCGGATCAAACCTGAATGCATGAGAACGGGTTGAAATCGAACCAATACGCCATCATACAGAATCAACTTTCACGCTCTGTATGAATCATTCTTCAACGTCATATATAAATCCCTCCGTCTTTAGATATAAGTGGGTGCGACTACGGAGGTCAAAATGTCTATGGGATGTTAAAATCGTTTGTAATGTCACAGCAATTCTTGCCAAAAATAATAATAATCATGTGAATGGACACATTAGTGTTAGTCAGAAGTCGCTTATTTGATTTGATTTGTAAAGCAATCTAAAGAAATTAATATTGTCACCAGGGTCATTGTTATGATAAGAGGGGCCGCTTCTGTGATGAAGAGAAATCTTTAGAAACGACCCTGATGAAAAAGAGTTTAACAAAAATATGTAATTGTGTCTTAACCTCAACACCAGATACAAATATAAATTGTACTGACTGAAAAAATACTGATTGACGATTTTCTTTGATGCCAGATATTTGATCTATTTACCATTGCATCGCATCCAACACGCACACATCTCCGAGGTTGCTGTGATTGCTCATTGAAAAAACACATGTGTACACACACGCAGGTGTGTAATCCCCATCGACTGATACCATAGCTGCACACGAGGGAGGGTCTCCTCGGTGACCCGGGCATGTGAGGTAGTTGATTTTTGGCTCCGGGCTCCGTCGACATGAGGTGAAAGCCAAAGGGAACCTGTCAGACGCAAGTGCTCGGTGGAGAGATTCCTCAGTCCCTACTCTTCCTCCAGCGATGAGAGTGAGCGCCACGCTGACTCGCTTCCTCCGGAGAGGACGAGGGGCCCTCCTGCGGGGACGAGCCCGACCGGCTCTCCTCCTCCTGGGACTGAGCTGAAGTGGTGGGGTGGTGGGAGTCCTGAGACGTGGAGGGAGACAACGCCCTCTTGTGGGGACACTGGGCCACCATGTGTGTGACACTTTGACAGCGATGGCATCTCTTTGGCTGGGGGGGAAGGCCACACTCTTTAGCATGATGGTCCAGACCACCACAGTTGTAACACCTACGGAAGAACAATAACACACTTACCATTATTCTGGGTTTAATTTATAGCACTTAAAGCATTTATTAATCATCATGTGATTCGAACCCTGCATGCAACGCTTTATTTCTGTGGAAGATATTTTGACAAAAGTCACAGTGGTTTTGCATAATTTGATATATCATATAATAGTGTAAATAATGTACAATTTATAAATGCAAAATAATGTCTACATTTCAGTTATGCAAGGTCGTTATAGCGATTTATCATGGTAAAAACAGTTAATCCTTGCAAAGCACACGATAAATAAAATAAATGATTCTACCAATATAAATGAAAGATTATGATTAGATATTTTAGCCTACAGTATGTTTGTGCATCTGCAAATGTATCGTGTTATAAAAGGGAACTGAGAAATTGTTGTTAAAAACTCACTCCAGGGAAACAGTTAAGACATTTTAAATGCATAGAAACATTAATGTTCATTTAGAGATGACAAGCATATGGAAATTTGTACCGCTTTGTCAGATTTATGTTATTTTGTTTCTTTAGCAACAGCTGCTCTGTTCCGTGCATCATTCGCCCTTACGACTGTACGACCCACCGTCGTCTTTGCACAACTTCCTACTTCGGTTTTTAATCTGATCAAGAGTTTTCATGTCCTATCATCCGGATTACAAACAGCATAAAACACCCTTTACAATCCGACTGAAATTTCAATCGGCTTGGGCATTTCTAATCTGATTGACGTGTCTATATGGAGCGTTTTCATTCGGATTGGACTTTTAATCGGATCACATTGGTCCATGTAAACGCAGCTTTTGTTGTATAGGTTGTATGTTCTTTGAAAGACTTGCTTTTGTGTTCTGCAGAAGTAAGTTATACCGGCTTGAAATGACATAAGGGTGTGTGAAATATCCCTTTAAGTGTCTTTGTTTATGGTGGAAAATTTACTAACCTTCTAAGTACACTGAAAACAAGGGAACAAACCCAAATGCCAAATAAAGTTATATTCCTAAATATTTGATGCGTTAGTGTGAAAACGTCTTTTGCATGCTGTGTTTGACCACAATACATAATACAAATATATTTATTTTAAATTTGTGGTGAACATGCCTTCCCGAGTTTCATCCGTACGCAGTGTACACTAGGGGGCAGTATAGGATCGTTTATGACAATCTTATTAAACAACCCCATGTGCTCAGTTCTATTTATTTAACAAGTTTGGGGTATTTCTCATAATCCACAGCAACATTCATTTAAAGACATCAACTAGAACACTGTTGCCAGACAAGATACGTGGACAAGACTGAGTTAATGTCCAATGATTGACTGTATCCATCTACGTTACCATGGAGCCTTTGGTTGCCAAGGAAATTCCGGTGCATGGAAACGAGCAAGGAGGAAATTACATTACCGACACTAAATATAGAGACTCAGAGTCTATTTCTCTCTCCCACTCTCGCACATGGACGCACACGGTGGCACTAAGACTTAATATTTCAGATTTATTAGGTTTATTTTTTTAAGGAAATCAAATATTCTCATTAAAATTAAAATATTTCTCTTTTAAAATGACAAAACGACCTAAAAATCACTAAATACTCAAAGATGTATGAATTTATATGAACTGGGTGCCCATTGACAAACAATCTAGCAGACTAATAAAACGGATTAATTAAAGTGTGTATGCAATGATTAAAAACATACAGTGCTGTGAAAAACTAAACTAAATATTTTGGGAATATACTAATTATAAAAATTTATATTGCAATAATAGTTGTGGTTGCTTTATATCTGCAGTGAGATTTTTTAGCCTCTAGATGGCAGAGTAGTTCAGCACCTACACTTTTTTACTTGGCTCAGGAACACCATTTTCTCAAATGTTTAAGAATAATTCTCACTTAATCTTACATAAACTATGAACTTGACCAATTTAGAAAAAATATTACTGACATTACTAGTTTCTTTGATATACTTTTGGTAGAAACAGTAGGCCTATACATCACATTCAGATTACTGAACACTTCCAAGATTATTATTTTGAGAGATTTTTTAAATGGTGTCACTGTCCCTTTCAACAGAGATCATATCACCTTCATTATTCATAAACCTCCATCATCTCATGACTGGCTCTTCAACACGACTAGAGTCTGATAAACTGCTCATACACCTACACCCGTGTGACCACACACTTATAAATAGCTTTAATATAACAGGGTGAAAAGACTTATTCAGGTTGTATTTTTTGCTGGAATCTCCATGGAAACGGGAAATGGATGACAGCCCCACAATCAATAAGAATCAGCCCTGCATTGCAAAAAGGGTTGGCAAAGATAAACTAGCTGCAATTCACAAGGTTTTGGAACGATAAAGTAGTTCACAGCGAGGAAGAAATACTTTTTTTAATAAGAGTTTGATAAACGTGTGCATGCTCAACATTTGAACACTAAAATGCACATTTCTAAATCAAAACCAAATGTGTTAAAAAGTGAGAAACGTTCTTGTGCAAGTCAGAATTAAAAAACGAATGAATCACGTTTATATAAGCTATAAATCAGTTTGACGAACCAGATTATAACCAAAGAAATATATTTTACAAAATAAAAAGCTAAATAAAAAGAATGTAATTATAAAATGTCCACTTCGATTTATTAGATTTATTAATGAATATAAGTAACGAATGTCAATACAGTAAGCAATACTAAATGTCAATTTTTTCCATTAAATTTTGTTTGCTAGACTTTGATAAAAGAAATTGTAATTTCCTCAAGAATTACTATTAAGATTAGATCACATCGTTTGCTTAAAACTAATATGAAGTTTATTTATTTAGGATTTATATGCGGTTTGTAGTGTTTATATAGACAACTTATTCTGAAATACAACCATTTTATTCATTCAAAACCTTTTAAATTATTACTACAATTGTTCATTTTCTATTTGTACATGTTTCTCCCAGAAAACAAGCAAAACTAAAGTACAACTCTAAGGTTTTGTGTAATTATCAATAATAATCATCCTGTATTTCAAATAAACTTAAAGAACATCATTCATTCTAATTATTGGTAAAGCCTTCAACTAAAACCCCCCAAAAAACTATTAGCAAAATTATTCTTTGCTCTTTAATTAGAAATCATATTAGTTAATATAGCGGTTTGAGTTTTAACAACAGTCCTTAGTCTTAATGTTTTATAAGGATCGGTGACAGCTGCTGAAAACTATTTAAATAAAACAAAACTACAATTAAAATTGTCCAATTGATGTACAGAATTTATACAGAACGAATACAGCCCTGCGTGAACAGTTCAACATTAACTCTCGCTGTCAGTGCCTCTTTCTTAGTTTGGCACAGAATGACAGATAACACACATTAAACTACATATCCCATCAAGCTCTGCGGGCTCACCGGTCTCCCTTTGGTTTGCGCTTGGGGGGCGGGACCTTCCCTTTAGGGCATCGGTCGCTGCCGGAGCAGGGGTTCCCGCCGGGCCCTGTGACCCTGAGCGACTCCAGACCTTTACTCGACCTCTTGTAGGTGAATTCCACCTGCTCGCCCTCCCGTAAGCTCCTGAAGCCCTCCATCACCAGCTTACTCTAAACACAGACATCATTTTATTAGAGATGATCAAACCACATGCAATCCAGCAGAGTCTGTACAAACAGTGAAAACATTTCTATTTTTATAACAAATGATATATACGGCAGCAGAGTTTGATGCTCCTTTTGCTTTTTCGCATCTTGGTTCAAAACCTGATAATTTACAACAAAATATATTCGGTCTTAACGAAAGCAAAGCATTGTGCTTTTTACAATTTTCTTACATTTGATATAGTACATAGAACTAGTCCAGAATCTGGATGTATGAATATATTTCTTGCCAATGTTACATCAGAAAGAGAGAGGGAGAGAGAGCAAAAGTATATCACCTTAAATACAAAAAAATATATATTTACAAAATAATTAAAATGCTGATGTAGGAAACAACTTTCCCCATTGCAGTAACTTGGACGATTAAAGACGTGCAGCTCACACTTTAAACTATCAAAATCAAAAAGGTATTCCACAGAAATAAACACAACAAAACACTTACTAAAATATTTTTGGCAAGTACCGTCTGACCTTGGCTATAAACAAGCGGAACAAACACACGACATCATCGCACAAAGCAAAGATCTGAAGCAAAGAAGGTGACAAGGTTGTTTCATTCAATTCGAGTATTTTTATTTTTATTTGTTTGTGCTTTTGACATTGCAGATGATCCAGAAAACAACGAATGAAATCTGCGTATTATTCTGTTCCAGCTGCCTCTGAAAATGATTCACTAGTGGGGCTGAAACTTAAATGTCTATATAATCTGTCACAGACGCACCGATTGGTTTATATATTCAAAAGATTCATTTAATGATAATGAAAACTCAAAGCAGAAAAGATAAAGAGAATCTGTGATGAGCTTCTGTCTTTGAATGTGATGTTCATCAGAATCGCACAGCAGTGCTAAGACACGTCCTCGTGATTCTCCTGGAAAGAAAAATCTTCGTGTTTCTGCTCCGAATATTATCTGGGTTCATGCATCATGTCACATATACAAACCATATTCAACGCAACATCCACAGAAACACTGCTTTGTTCTTAAAATGACAACAAAACCATAATGACATCAAATAATGCGTTTCATTTCCGTTTATTGGAACAGTGTTAAATAGCATCCAGATTTATTCTGTAGATATAGACACAAAGCCGATGGCCAAAATTACAAATCTATACCAAGAGAGCATCGGGTTTATAAAGCATTACACAATCATAACAGACGTCACCTATCTCTGCCAGCAAAACCTGCCCACGCATATACAACTTCTATAGGAAAGATAAATCACGCATCAAATCTCTTCATATCATCAATTGTTTCTCTGAAACAATCAAATTGAAAGGGCAGAACTCTGAGGAGCTCTGAGTCAAGAGATTTCAGTATGCACTAACATTTTTTTATTACAATTTTTCCATAACCAAAGTATATATATATACACATATATATAAGTATCTGATCAATACAACCCACATTATTTGTTTTGCTTCATAATGCATATAAAAAATAATTTGCGTCTATTTTAATTTTTTCCTCATCAATCTTAGGCGAAACAGCTGATGATACTCATATTTGATATATCGAGATCATTGAAATCTTTTAAACTCTAATTAACAATAAAAATTGTTCAATTGTTGAAATGCAAAATATGCTCCGTTCATATGGTCTCACATAATTCTTAATAAAATAATTACATAATGTGGGCTAACATGCACGTCATCATCCACTTTGTAGTTTGCATCTTTTGATCTCTTAAAGTACTAAAAAGTTTTTTAATATAGCCTATTTTATGAGTGTTTTATTCCAGATCAAAAGATTTTACTAGCCAGAGGCATTGTTTTATAAACATGTCTACTCATTTTCATTTCAATAAAAATGATTTGAACCAAACAAGAAATAGAGCGCCACCAAAGGGCCGGACATATTCCACGCTCACCCCTCCTCCATGTCTTCATCCTTCACTATGACCCCTGACCTCTGCCCAACCCCCTTCAAACACACGGCATCCCCTTTCTCTGCATTAAATTAACAACGCACACAGCATTTGATCTGCTGTCACACACTACATCATTCCACACACACCATTGATAGCAGCCGGATATGAGGCTCAGTGTGTGTGTGTGTGATGACTAGGAGGTCTTAAAATTGCACCTATGATCAAGATGTGCCTGTTAAAGTCAATTCATTTGACATATAAAGAGGGTTCTAAAACATGAATGCACATTCACAAGCATTGTAGGCAAAATGTTAAATGCTCTCCTACTTGCATTTAATATTTAAAATGTATTAAATTAATTTGCCTGACAATGTTATCTACTGACAAAAACGATATTTAAAGAGACTGCTTTCAACAAAAGAGACCTTTAAATCATTAGGAAAGAGAAAACCAAATCCGTAGTTTGTGGTAAAGCTTATACAATAAAACACACATTTAAAATACTCATTTGAAAAAAACATGAAATACAGAATATATTTGCAGCAACACACCCAAAACACAAAACCACAACATTAATTCATGGAAAGAGTCACAGGTCAATTTTCGTTCTCTTTCTTTCTTACACATAATCATAAACACTTTGAAAGTCTAAATCAAACTAAATGCCTTTATCTGCCCATGTGTTTACTTGACTCTAAACAGAGGTCACTACTCATACAATTTTACAAATGTGTTTACAAATGGATGAATGTAAATGTAGTTCATGCACTTTAATGTAACAAAGATATGTATCAATAAAATGTTCACAAATACAAAATTCTGTAGAAATATAGATTAGTTTATGCATTCGCTATCCTAACAGTAAACAATGTAAACGAATAGAACATCGTTGTTAAGTATTAGCTCCAGTTAAGTCTTATAAGGCTACAGACCATAATACAATTTAAAACGAACACACTTAGATTTTTCATTATGTAATTGAAATATTAAATCATAATGAGAGACAAGCATAAATACAACTATAGATTTCTATATACATTTGCAACAAAAAATGTCAACAGATTAGAGTAGCCTACAACACAATGATGACTAAACCCTTGGAAAGTGAACTTCAGATCAGCAGCTGGCTCCGCCCACTCACTTACCCTTTACTCCTAATATGGGCGGAGCTCAAGGATGAAGTCATGTGACCCACAACTTCTGTTACCACTCAGGTTGAGAAGCTGAGATGGAGACATGAACAAGAAAAGGGCGGAAAAAGAAACTAAAGCTGGGTATAGAAATGAAACGCAACACAATTAGACCGAGTGTGTGAGAGAATACTGACGAAACTGATGAAGAAAAGAAAATTATTCGTTCTGTGTTTGTAATTTCATGTCTCCATCAAAAGGTTTAATGCGTCTTTTGATGCTACATCAACCAAAATCTACACAGCATTTTAAAACACTGTTAGCTAGGCAGAAGAACAGCTGTTTATCATGATAAGACGTGAATGAATATTCATTTGTGAAATATGTCTCTCTTTCTCCAATAACATTAAAGCTGTGAGATGTCATTTGTACTACATTGAAAGCAGAATAATAGACGTTATGAAATGCAATGTGCGGTTGCTGAAATTGCTTTGCTAAATCTGCTAAAGTGCTTATTTAAAAATGAACTGAAGCAGCTCCACATATAAGAGGGTTTTTATTTAGGTGATTTTATGATTGATATGAATTTAAATCAAAAGGAAACTTTTGTAACTCTTGTAAATATATGTTATCAATATTAAAGTTGAAATCACTATTATTAACATTTAATCAATACTAAATATATCAAATATAATGATATTAGCACCTAATGTACTATTGCTCTTTTATGACTCGCTTATTGCTCCCTGAACTCTCAGTAAGTCGCTTTGGATAAAAGCATCTGCTAAATGACTAAATGTAAATAATAAAACTTTGCCCCCTCGTACCCTAAATGTCAAAATGTATTGAACACAATGAACGTTCATTACAACAAAGAGCTAAATTTTAATGATTTTTGTGCATTTTTTGTTTCTTCCTCCAACGGCAATGTTTCAAACAAAAGGTGTTTTCATTGGCGTATTTTAATTAAATCGAAATAGTAAACAAATTGATAGTGTTTGAGATTGATTTAGCTTATTATGAAAGCCTTGTATGTCCTTTTACGAAAAAAATAATGGTAACGGAAGTACAAAAATTTATATTTAAATTATTTGTTTCAGGGATTAAAACCAAACCAATCTCACAGGAATTAGTAACGATTTTACAATAGATGAAATCGTACAACGCGAATCATACGAACAGAATTATTAGGAATAAAGCAATACTGAAACCCCTCCCCTAAACCTTACCGTCACAAAAACAAAACGTAACAATAACATTTTACAGAATTCATATAAATTATCCCCGTTGTGAGATACTTGTGACTTCTCATGATATTAAAACACGTTGTAGCATCCCTCTGTATCGATTCTAAAGCCCATCAAAGACCTTGTCAACAAATACTGAATCTTACTGTTCATTTGACATATCCAATTTGTCTAATTTGATGTTGTTAAATTGTATTATGTATATATTATCCATCAGTGATCCTGCTCTTTATATTTGGTATGGGGTCGAGAGGAGTGTGATATCTGTGAGAGGTGGAGTCTGGTTGAGAGGTTAATCTCACTAGGGGCCCAGTGTAACCTCACAGCGCGCACACACACACACACACACACACACACACACACGCGCGCTTACCTAGCTATCTACATCAGGAAACACACCACAGACGTTTATTTTCAACTGAAGCTCACTGTAGACTCAAAACAGGACCATGAAAGAAACTCAAATCTAAACGTGCTAATATTTCATATATAAATATTGAAAAGATCAGTTTTAGATAGTTTGTATCCCATAAATATCAAACTAACCCCAAGCACAGAACTGCTTACTGTGTGCATTAATAACAAATACAAACCCATATAACACACACAAACAAACAAACAAACAAGGCATACGTCATACACACCATAAACAAAAACATGTATTCACGCAGGAAGACAAACACGCCGCATACACACAACATGCACAAACACGCAGCACTGCAGGTGGGACAGCATTTAGAAAAGCAAACACAAAGCTACCAACAAAACACACACACTGCAGTGTGTCGATTCGGAGTGTGAGGGCCGGCAGAGGCCACGCCTCTTTTCTCTTTTTGTCTTTAACAAAATTCCTCTTTTAAAGAATGTTAGAGGACCCCAACCCCCACCACACACACACACACACACACACACACACACAGAGGGAAATGCTCTTTACACGTACAAACAAAAACACACACTCTGATATGTATTCGCTCTTCCTGAAACATCGTGTCTTCTTTCTCTATGACACACACATGCACACACAATGATTCACACTCCCTTTCCTGTTCTGTGCTATACACACATTCAGTCACAAAAGCTTGAAGATGAAACTGCGAGGAAGTGAATTCATGAAGATCTACAACTGCTACCGGCGGGGCAAACGTAGGACAACTGTAACATTTCTATTTACTTTCCGTGACTACTACAAATCTACCCACCGTATTTAGCTATAGACATTATACGTGCGAGACGTTAAGATAGACAATGTAAGCAAAAGCCTTAACGTCTCTAGTAATAAGAAAGAATATAATTAAGTTTAACACAATGAGTCAGAATACAGCAAGTTGCAAAAAAGCACGAAATCATTGCAGTTCAAATAAGTCAAGGTGACGTTATTGCTTTAACACTTAATAGAAGTGCACAGTTTATCATCACATAATTATGCAACATATTAATCATTTTAGCCGTTAAATTGGTCTGTGTTTGCTTATAATATAACGATTTAATTTATATTCATATTTTATTATATATTTATTGAATTCAATTTGATTAAAACTACTCAACGGTTATGGATTCTTTGCAGAGGTCTCTGCTGAAATCGTCTATAGTTTAATTACAAATGAGATAAAAACCGAGATATATCAACTAGAAAAGTATTTATCTTTTAATTCAACATTTTTTATTGAATCATGATTTTTCTGTCTTGACCTCACAGCCATGATAAACCTTGTATATTGTAAATTGCATTCAATTTATTTGATGAACTTTTATTTAAATTCACAGAAATGCACTGACCATATTTGTATAAACTGGTTTTTGAATAATTTTCTTACAGTGTGATTTCAGAACATCCACTCTCACACACACACGCACACACACATCACCTTTAACATATTCTCTGCTTCAACATATTCTCTGCGTGAATCTGGGTGAGACACACACATAGGCAATTATCAGCTGTACACACTCAAGGGAGAGGAAACCCGCCTGTGCTCTTATCACAAATTCACACACAAACACACACTCTGTACAATGGCATAAAAGCTTCAGTTTCTTTCTATGTAGCATGAATGCACACACACGTGCAGCATTCAAATGCGCAATACACAAACAAAGCTCTGCGTCGCAGCGAAATGCTAATCTTTCTCGGTGAGGTTATAGAATATTACTGCCTGTGCCATTAGACCCTCTGATGCACAAGCACACAGCCATTTAAACAAATAATAAATGGCACCTGTGCCATTGTGAAATATGAACGCATGGTCGTTCAGTCAATACTAAACTAGTGCCAGAATATTATATCAAAACGTCCATTTTGAGATAAATGACAGATCCAAAATAAATCATATATATTGTTAATAAACAAACCACATTCACTTTTATTAACTAGTTTCAAGTGTCTCTAGATATGAAGAGTCAGCACTGACCATTGAAAAATCCAGCCTGGTTCACCACTATATACGCAAACACAAATAACACTAGGGGTGTTCGATTATGACACAAATCATAATCTACATTATTTTGACCAATATTGAGATCCCGACATTTAAACACGTTTACTCATTCAAATTTAAAACAACATAGAAAATAAGAAACGTGGCTTTTAAACTCTGAAACTAACTGAAAAATAAATGTGAAGAAATAGCACTGCTGAACCAGTGTAAAGGAAAGATGTGCACTGTGTGGATTCAAGAAAAGAGAGGATCCTTGCTAAATGGAATGCGGCACAATAATCGTTTACCTCGATTATTTAGTTTTTGTAATTGATGAAGGTCACAGAATTAAAGTGTTTATGACTGGACAAGCATGACACATCTGTTAGGGCCACTGGGTTTCTTACTTTTTGCTTTTCTACGAAAAGGACACAACAATGACTCCCACAAATGTGTAAAAAAAACAATACTGGAGACACAACATTTCCAAATAATCAATAAGCGCATACATGCTCGAGCAATATGGAAAAATACATATTTGTTTTCTTACAGCACATAGCTCACTTCGTTCTTATCAAAGCCATATTGGTTCCCACCTCTGAGCGCTTTCAATTTGAACCATTACTTCAATTATCCTATCACTGTATATAAATCAAGGTAGCATAATTAATATATTATACATTACATTTTAATAGATTGACGGTGTATTGTTATCAAACTGCACATGCTTGGCAGCCTCTTGTGCTAGTGAAGAACTGCATTTCCCAGAATGCACTCAGGGTTCAATGCTGCTGCATTAGCGAGGGTTTAACAAACATTTATTAATACACAAAATTGTCGTGCCGTTTCAAATACAAATCTAAAAGTGTCAAATGATTTAGCTGAACAAATCTTAAGATATGAGGGCCACTGAACACATTTTACAGAAAGTACACTTGCTTCTTATTAGCCAAATTTACCCACAGCAAGATTGATAGATGATAGATGATAGATGATAGATGATAGATGATAGATGATAGATGATAGATGATAGATGATAGATGATAGATAGATAGATAGATAGATAGATAGATAGATAGATAGATAGATAGATAATAACACTTTTATTCACAGATTCTGTCCTGTGTTTTGTAACAACAACAACAACGTTAAATCTAAGGATACATTTTAACAGCTAATTTACTGCAACAAAAAGCAACAAGACGAAACAACACTGTTTGATAGCACTGTCTACAAACGAGCCACACAATAAAACAGTAGCAACAGAACTACAAAAGCTCTCTTTCTAGCACCTTCTCTTCTTTAAAACTCCATCAGACATGTAAGGTGCCGTTTCAGGTTCGGTACACCACTATAATGGTTTGGTGTGCAAAACTACAACCATGTAAACACGAGAGCACATGATGTTCACCACGTCAGTCCAGCCCGAAAACAAGAGTCGTTCTTCAAGTCTAACGACGTGCAGTCTGATCAGCAGAAGGACACATCTTCAGACATGCTGGCAGCTTTGTCAGGCATGTTTCGCGATTATCCGTTTATTCCTCCGGGATCCCTTTAAGAAGTGCATCTTAAACCGCTAAACCCCGTCGTTCACAATATCAATGGAAGTGTTTCGTAGTAACAATGCATGTTATTTTAAAGTGACAGCGGATGAAAACACGAGCGCATGCCTTTGCTGCACATCTGCTGATGTCAATGAGATGCGACGCGTATCGAGAAAAGGAGACTTAAATGGGACTGAAAAGGCAATCTGACTGAATGAACTTACTTGGTGCACGAACACGTCCAGTGGTGGGTCAACTAGTTTGCCCTCGCTGCTGGTCATCGATATAAATCCGAACCCCATGCGCACGTTAAACCACTTGCAGTAACCGGAGCCAGCCAGAATCTGCGGCGGAGTCCTACCTCTGCGCGGCCCTCCTGTGCGGTCAAGGGAGAAAAGCGCAGTGAGCCGTGATGGTGATGTACGTGTTTGCTCGTGGCTGTGAATTTTCGTGAGATTCGTACTTTGTTCGCCCCGTGGGTCGGCGCGAGCTGCATTTCAGAGGGAAATCCCCAACTACTGCGCAACAGCACGCTTTCATTCGGCCACCACAACGCACCGATGTGTCTACGCGTACAACCACTACAAACCCACCCTTTAGAAACTCAATGAAAAGTGGAGCTACACTTCGGATGGGATGGCACACTTCCTACATCGCGATTGCTCAACGAGCCCTAGTTAGTATATGCAAACTTGTCGTGGCTGTGTTTTTTGCGTGCATCTATCGTGTGTGTGTCTGTGTGTGTAAACCGCCTGGCGTGGGGCAGGTGTGCACACGTTACCCCCCACCACTACCACAATTGGAGCAAACGCGCACAAACAACGTAAACAAAGCTTGGCGGCGCGCGTTCAGCAATACGCGCTTCCATCTAAACGCACACCGGTGAGAATGATCATTTTTTGGTAAAAAAAAAAAAGCATCGTAACCTTCGGCCATGTTTCCCCGCGGACCCTCCGTGCCAAAGTTCCAGCGAAATCTTTCCTCTGTGAAATGTGGTGATGCGCGTCACCGTCGATCCGACATCCCGATTTCCAGCGGGTACAAATTTAGCGCACATGGTACGACGCGCGTCTCCTTTTTGGATATTTTGTCATGTCTCTTTTAACATCCCCAATCCTCTCTCTTTACCCTCCCTCGCACATTCGCTCCCTGTCTCTCTCTCTCTCTCTCTCTCTCTCCCGCTCGCAGTTTCTCATTCGCTCGCTCGCAGCGCTGCACACGTGACTCCTCCGTGAGCCCGGGAGAGGGAGCGGACTCAGAACCGAGCTGGACTCCAATTGTACCGCTGCGTCACGTAAACGTCTTCGCTTTAAAGATGTAACTTTATAAATCTGCTTTGTGAGGTTTAAGAGCTTTGCCTTCGGGTAACATGGGCTACTGAAAGTTTCCGAAGGATCGCAAAAAGTCCATGCGTCAAAACAAGCGTTGTCGGATTTGTTATTTTATGTGTAACACTTAATGATGCCTTATGTAACAAATTCCAACCACTCGAAACCTCCGTCATTACACTTTAGTCCCATAAAAGTAAATACGTGTAACATGCATAACACTTCTTATTTAATGATATCTCTCAGTTTAGAGAAATACACAAAAGCTGTCCAAAACAAGATCAGGTACAGTAACAACTTTTGTTAAAATGTGTCTTAGCATGTAAAGTTATAACTATTACAGCAACTTTATTTAACCAAACAGATTTGCCAAAAAACGACTACAAACGTATTCGTCTGACAGAATGTTAACACGTGTGTAATTTTCAATTCTGTAACAAACTAAAATTGGGACATCAGGCTCATGCTATTGTTTTTATGTTTCGTCCCTTCAGTTCTGTTTAAAAGTTTCCAAAACATTCATTACTGTCGTTAAGTTGAAAAGAATCATGCTATAGTTAATGTTTGATAAAGCACATTTCAGCGAGTGTGTTATTAACAGTGCAAACGTCAGTAAGGCAGAAACTTTTTGTTTCAAAGAGATGATCGATCCAAAACAATTCAAACACAGTTGTGGGTTGAAAATATTGAATCGATATAGCATTTAATCTTTCAAAGACTATGTGCTTTGAGTTCTGTCATGATCATTTCACAAGCTGTCCAAATGTGCACTTCACTTCAATTTACATTTAGTCATTTGGCAGACGCTTTTATCCAAAGCGACTTACAGATGAGGAAACATTGGAAGCAATTATAACAACGGAACTTAACATCGGATCTAACTAGTATCTGATTTTTCCCTGATATTCAACCAGATCTTTCGGTTTCTAGCAGAAATTCGTTTTATACATTTATATATTTGTGTGCTTGGCATATCTCAAACACTCGTGCTCAAATGTGAGGCTTTGGCAAAGGATGTTTTTCTCCGTTCCTCTTTGAGTCAGTAGAAAAACACGCCGAATGAGTGAATCAACAACTACCCCCACCCTCCACGCTCCGCCTCTTTACCCCACCACCCACCCACCAATTCCGACCACCCTCCGGAATTCACCCCTGCCCCCAAAACTCAAACCCCCCGCACCACAACTAGTGTAGAAGATGCTGTGTGTGTGTTTGCTGGTGTGTGAAGGGGATGGATGGTGGTCGCAGGTCACCGGTGTCAGATGTTATGTAGTTTCTCATTTCCTGCGCGAGGGTTTCCCATCCACCATTCATAAAACGACCCTGTGAGCTCCGGGAAACACGTTTCACTCGGTCACGGACACACCCTTAATGTCCCCGTTTGATCCCGTTAAGAAGCATCGACTGCGTACTCGGGCGCAGACAATTGAATGCGTGCGTTATTCGTTGTGTCTGAGGAATTGTGCGACTTTAGTGAAGGCAATTTGAAGAAGCACATCAAGGTATTGATGGGTTAAAAACCCCGTGATCGTACAATCTAAATAAAAGAGGGGCACGAGGAACATGGCGCACACCAGCTGCTTATTCTACTCAACAATTTCTCTTCTGAGCTGCATGCATGGTTTTCGGCACATTATTATTGCTCCTGCCAGATGAGTTTGCTGAACCAAAAAAACTGAAACGAAATCTCGATCTAAACATGATGGTTTTGACCGAATCTCTTCCCGAAGGAACAGCCTCTATCCAGACTAAAAAGACAACCCTTAAAAGCTTTAGTTTAATTTCAAACTCTTCCAATCACAGCTCTGCATGCATTTACGAGTAGAAATTAAACAATGCATTCCACCTCAGGATATTGCTCAAAAACTGAAGTTAGATGTTAGATAAGCTCGGTATGAAAGTTACCAAAGTTCATAATGTTGATAACGATTTGAGCTTTAACTTTTAAAGGTTCTCGTTTACTCGTTATTTCGCAATCACACTCCATAGAAATGTTTTCTCATTGTGAAATCACGTATTTTAAGTCGGGACTTGCATATGCAAATAACGCTTTTGAGATGCAAAGCAAAAAAAAACGTCCACGCTTTGCCAGCTGACATTTTCACTCCTGCGCTCTTCACATCACTCAAATCTTTTAATTGAAATTATTAAAGAAAATAACTTTTTAACCATGTTTTATATTTTCAGTGATCTTATTTAACTCATTAACTTGTTTAGACTTTCCTGAAGAAGCTGTTTTTTGAACTTTCAGAGAGACTGATAAACCTTTTAAAATTGGGAGAGTAAATTAAATCTGTAACAATGATTGATTAAAACGGGAAATGGATTGCAGATCAGAAAGAGGGAATGACGATTTCATCTTCGAAACCAGCCAGGATGCATGTGTTTCTATCTGGATTCTGTGAATGTATTGAGCAGTTTGGATCCTCAATACCTTCATCTCACCCACCCCCACCCTGCCGACCCCCGAGGAAACGCATAGTTGTCAATAGAGTGCATTGAGTCCAAGCAGCACTTCTCTGCATGTTCGTTTGGTTTAGTGATGCATTCATGGCAGAAATTTCCCCATCTCACTGAAACCCGATTGAACCAAACATCCCGATCGTTTTAAAACGCCATGCACAGTGATATGCACCGATCAGTGGTCAATACAGGTGAATATTTCAAATACCTTGTTCACAATTGCTAATGTTGTTGCTACGTTATACAAGGCTTGCATGACATGGTCAATGTAAATACTTATTCACAACATATACGTGACGTTTTGAATGAATTATTCAAAATAATATAGCGCCACCTGTTCAATTTTAGACAAACATTTCCAAAGCGTTCAATTCAAATGATAAACTGAAAAGTTCAATATAAATGTTTTATCACTTACATCCCCATGCAGCCCGAGCTAAATATTAAATGTTAGTCTTTACTGTAGGCCATTTCTCTCACATACCAAAAAAACATTTTGAACAGGAGAGATTATCAATAGTTTCTATCATATTCAGAGGTATTGATAATATATTCGTTTTGTATCATTTTAAAATACACTTAAACATTATTTATAATTATTATATATCGGAAATATAATCATTTCTCCGTTTAATCGTTTATTAAAATAACAAACTTCAATTTAATATCATAAAATCTGACATGTATTGCTTGATTTCAACACATGACGTTAAACAGACCTGAATTAATAATCTCTGTTTTTTAATTTCTCATCAAGTTCTCTTTGTATCAAATAACAATCGCTATATATTATATATGCACGCGTGTAAATAAAATATAACATCTAAATAAAAAATAACAAGAATGTAAATTGTGATGTTTCCATTACATGCCACCACTGCGTCACAATTAAACCATGACGTCAGACGGAAGCGTGAACGCATCTTGCGAGTTTCACTCTCTCCGTCAATCTCTATTCAACTCTGTCCGTCATAATCATTGGCTGTATTGTTGACTTGAACGAGTTATATCGGTGGCAAGTCTATTAAGTTTTCCCGACGTTTTTCCTCGAGTTTAAATGGATGTTTGTGGCGGATCGATCGATAAATGCGCGTGGATAGATCACAGTGAGCTTGTGCATTGGTTGTCACACGACGCATGCACACAGTCACAGGTAAAACTGTTGTTGTTTTTACTCATTCTTCTAATATGTCTTACATTAAGGTTATTATTCTCAATTTCTGCGCCCGTAATTATATCACTGTTTAAACATCTTATTGATGTTGCGTCTCACTCACCTGCGGCCATGCTGTGCGCCCGCCGTGTCTAAGAAAGTTAAGAAAAAATAAAATAGTGCCAATGATTCTGTCTGCTTAACATGTTAACCACTAAATTAAACGTTGTGGTAGTTTGAGGATCCACCGACCGAGTTTCGTTTGTTTTAGTCTAGTTTGGGCTGCTGGTGCATGGCGCTTTCATTTGTGCTGAGTGGAGGAATTTTCCAGCATGAATATTTCATAGCGTCTGTGAAATGTAAGAGGAGTTTAAATCGCTTCTTTAATACGAACCTAGGAACAATGGGTGCGGGAGCGCGCTTAAATGAGCACGCGCTTTGATTTAGTTTACACTAGTTGAAAATATAAAATTAGGCTAAGTGATCATACATTATTATACATGCAGGTTATTTATATGTGGGGTTTAGGCCCATATGGTCCGTCTTCTGGGCTTTAGAAGACTTCTCTGTCCCAAGCAAATGCTTATTTTATGTAAACACCTCAAACCTTTTGTAAGCTGGGTCTTAAAGTTTCAGATCCAGACTGGAATGGTCATTGAATGGAAATGTATTGTGTTTAATCCAAAGCGTGCCTGTTTAAAATAAAATACATTGAAAAGAGAATTTATACAGACATTCTTGTTGATACGATTCCAAAACCTTCCTACATTTAAGCAGAACATTAAAAAGCATATACATTAATAAATGTGAAACATTAGTGTAGCTTGTGTAATCTTCATAAATTACTTTAAAAAGTCAAGTAAATAATGGTTTAAATTTAAATAAATCTATCCCACCAACCCCCCATTAAGTTATGTTGTAATGTATTGTCATGCCGACTGACTTGTTTGATGGGGGTCTGATTGGCAGCCATTTTGTGTGGACATGAGTTAAAAGACAAACTCCACAAAAGACAAACCCACTTTTCCTACACGTATGTTTACGATTTCTAGATTTTCTTCATTACACGAGGTCAAGTGAAAACACTCCACCGTGTCAGAGGTTGATGTTCAATGTGCTTTCAGGTTACAGAATGGAGAATAGACTTCCAGCAGCGCCCCCTGGCTGCCCGTCAGCGTAGTGACCTCACTGCAGGAAACGTGCGATTTAGGGTCCGAATGGGTTTGAGCTACAGGCAATGCCAACCGATGAGATGTTCAGAATTCAAAAGAACAGAAATAAACTTAGACGGTCGAGTAAGCATGTTAAAACAAAAGACACAAAAGACTGTCTTTAGCAACGTGGTGTGGGAAAATTGACCAAATAAAAAAAAGAATCGAGCACAATTGTATAGCATATCCAGTTTTCATATGTCTTTATTGCATTTAATTTAGTCGAAATTGACCATTGGGCCTTCATCTGGATTTCTTGCTCTGTGGTCAGGAACTTGTTTCAATAAAACCCAAACAAAGTGTAATTCAGGTTAAATGTAAGATTCAGGTTATGCACACCTGGTGTAGATACACGTGCTGATATTACGACAAGTCAGCTGTTTATTTTAAAGGCATGCGCATCTTACCTTTCATCCTCCATTACCGCGGCCTGAGAAATAGCCAACGGCTGTGATTGTGTTTAGTTCGCAGATATATGAATGTCTGCCGGATGATATGTGCCGTGGAGACGATGGTGTTTATCCGGATTCGTTGAGCATCTCAGCTCACTTCATCCTCCATTAAACGGCGCAAGTGCCTCCAGTTGCCATGCGCAGATTCCACACGAAACTTTACAAAAAAGTGTTTGATGCTAGATTTCTTCGAATGGTGTTCCGTATTATTGTCATAGTTTTATGTTTTGATAGTTGTACTTTTTCAGACGGTTAATTTATTTTAATGTTGGTGTGTAACATTACCTGTGCGTTTCAAGGAGAATGAAAAAACCCACTTCCGATCAGGGGCGGAGATTGACAGCTGGCCCATTCAAGAAAATATTTTTTGGAATTATTGTATGTTATTTTTTAACATTAACTGAAATGTAACATTACATGTTACAACGTTTTAATTGTTTGTTTATTAATAATGATAATAATATCCAAATATTATTACGAACGTGCTCACGTCAGTTACGTTACGGCCGTTACGCAGCGCGCCAATACAGCTGTCTGTAGATTCTATCAATGATCAAGTAAACGCGGCAGTTTTTCATTAAAACACGTCTAGACAAGCTGGAAATGAAGGTGAAATACACACAGTAAGATCTAATGAGTCGATTGCCAATGGCAGCATTTGTGCTTCAGCCTCCACTGATATTCTCGCGCTCGGCAGGTGTCGTTTTATAGCTCGAAAGAATGACGTAACATTGATGCGCGCATGCTTGGTAGGGTAGGATTAGATTAGATTCAACATATTATACAAGTACAGTGTAACGAAATGTAGTTTAGGTCTAACCAGAAGTGCAGGATATACAGTGAATAAATACAGAATACAATATTAGGAAAATATTATGCAGTGGGCATGGACTATGAAAATATGACAGTATGTATTAAGGAACAGTATATACAGATGGATATACTATGAACGTTAATGTACAGGTGGCTATGAGCAGATAATAATTTAGACTAAACAATAGTGCAAGTGACTTAAGTGTGCATAAATTATAGACATACTATTAAAGTTGCAGTGCAATAGATGAGTTAATACAGTTGTTAAAGTTACAGTGCAGTGGAAGAGTTATGCAGCTATTAAAGGTACGGTGCAGTATATGAGTTAATGCGGTTATTACGGTGCATGAGTTAATGCAGGTAATAAGTTGCAGTCCAGAAGATGAGTAAATGCATTTTAAAAGGTTACAGTGCAGTAGATTAGTTAATTCAGTTATTGAAGTTACAGTGCAATAGATGCAGTTAATAGAGTTGACAGGACACCTGCTTCCGAATTAGTAAATTAAAAGTGTCCACCTCCAGATCTGATCGCTTATAGAAAAACAGAGAATATCCAATTACCGTAATTGATGGAAAGCCACACTCCTTCGGTTTTGATTGGATGAACAGTTTAAATCGATTGAATATAGCCATATATTTAGTAAAGCATGCAGATACTTTCCTGAGATGATCAATATCCCCATCCACAATCAGCAGTCATTACTGGGTAAAAAAAGGGTAACAAAGTGCATTGCGCCATCTCCTGGTAATATTAGGCAATCACGCATTTTAACAATTTAAAATTATTTCTTCACCCTGGCGTGGTTTAAAACATGCACAACTTTATTTCTTCTGGGAAACACAGGAGGAGATATTTTAAGACATGTCTCAGTAGTTTAGTGTCCATACAATGGATGTCGGTGGGGTCCGATGTTGTTTATCAGCGTTCTTCAAAATAAATATTTTTTGTGTTCTGCAGAAGGAAGAAAGTTTGAAATATTCATGTAATATTGACGTAAGGAGAGTTTTCATGGCTGAACTATCCTTGTAGGAGATTTTTATACGAGTAGTCTATACTTTATTCGGTGTCTCCTACATTAAGATTCTCACAATCTTAGTGTTCTGAAGATTTATATATAAATGAAACATTAGATACATTTAAAAGTAATGTTCTATTGTCTGCATGTTTACTAAACACAACTGTATAATTTAAAGTGTGTAATTGTTGTAATTGCATATTTCTACATAAATTAGTCTTATAGAAGCTTTGTTAGTTTCAAATGAATAGCAAAAAACAAGTTTTTAATATAATGTTCACCAAACTAAAATTATAGTAATGTTTTTCTAATGTTATATAGGCCTACCGTTTTTATGTGTAAATTGTGGTAATAGTTTTCCTCGACGATTTTCCCGTTTTGGGTTTACATATAAATGTTTTCAGAATAATAGTGTTAAAGTCCTAATGACATCTGATTCTTAATCGAATATATTATATAAAATATCTATGAATTCAACTTCATTTGAAGTTTTTGTAATGTAAACACTAGTCGGCATATGTGTTCGTTTTAGTCTAGTTACAAAGTATACATATACAAAAATAATAGTATAAGTACACATGCTTTATTCTCTGGATCCAGTCCGGTTTTTGAAGATGTGGCCCAGGTAAATATGATCGCTTACAGAAATTTGCTGCCATCGTGTGGTGTAAAATCAAAACCCAGAAATGTAAATAAACACCTTTTTAAAAAGAGATGATTTGATATTTAGCAAATATACCAGTTAGAACGTTTCAACTAAAATGCAACAATGAAACAGATCACAAAATCCAAGATTTACTCTTGTGCAACATTACTGTTCCTTTTTGAACTTCTTTCCGAGCTTGGATCACTCTTCAAATAATCAGACCAAATGAATAAATGGGTTTGGTGTTGAGGGAATGTTCTCAGCAGAGCTCTGGGAGCGAGAGACACTGACAAAGAGGTGTAGTTATACGTTTATTTCCTCAAAAGAAGCATGTTATATACAGTACAGAAGAGCACACGGGGAACGTCTTCAAGCAATCCTATGTCTAGGTTTCATCTTATGATAACCTTATTATATGTGCTGTATTATGCACCAGGAACATGCTTAAATTATAGATCACACTCCGTGGCCTTTAATAGGTCTTGCCTGTTTATTGGTGCAGGGAACTAAATAATCTAACAATGACTATTTGTCATATTACCATGAGCACTGATTTATTGTGTGCGATATGACTTCTATTTGCAATATGCACTTTATTTGATTACTATCTTATTTGTATACAAGTAGTGAGTGTAAAAAGGTGGGATATCATGCTATGCCATGCATTCTGACTTCTTTACACTGTTGAACGTGCAGGCTTGTTACAAAACGAGGTGGACGTGTGACGTAGTATTTCTGTGCCTGATACACTCCCCCAGCACTCCAACTTGTTTAGGAAAGTTTTTAAAAAACTGGAAAAGCAAGGGGAAAGAAAGAGCCCAACCACGCGCCAAACAACGTGCGAGACCCGTTTTCCATCAAGATAGTCTGCGCTGTGGCCCTGCAGCTCATTACTATTGTTGAGATAGTGAAGTTTAGGTGTGTCTGCTTGTTCACGGCATTTCAGTGATGGATATATAAACGCCGGATCGTTTGAAATGGATAGATGCCGTGGTCCAAGTGCAAAAAATAATGCCTTTGTTGGCAATCGGCGTGTGCGTGCATAATATAAAAAACACGAAGGGATTAATGCGATGATGAGTTGTGTGCTTGTGCTGTGGTTCAGTATTTCAATAACTGAAATACGCCTTATTCAGTTTGACAAACGTGTATTTCCTTTGTTGATTTAGAAAAACAGGATGAATCGATTTTTCTTCCAGTGGCAGATTGAAATCCATTGCGCTGTGTGCAAAAACACCTTTAGTATTCCAGTTGAACTGCTGTGTGATTTCAAATCAACATACTGTATAAACCATGATCAGACTAAACCTAATTTAATCAGATTTTAATGTAAAAGGTATTAGATATAAAAATTGGCCTATAAATCTTTAAACGTAGGCTAATAAAATATAAGTAGCTCACACCATTTATCAGAGGTGTGGGTAATTAAGACAGTATTGTGAGTGTGAATTTGTGTATCACCCCGTATATGTGTGTTATTCCCTGCCTTCATTACAGAAGAGTCCATTCTGTATAGTGACGCCAGGACGTCCAACTCAAATCAGACTATTTCCAAAATATCCTGTAAAAATAAAGCACCTCACACACAAAAGGGGAGCGTTCTGTCACTGATAGCTTCACATGCCGGTCAGAGGATCTCGGTGTCCTGGCGGGCAGGATATGTGGCCAGTGATGCCTCAGTGAGATTATTTAAACGCGAACCCAGATCTTGGACAGGGCTGTTTCTCCTGCAACATATTTAGTATTCAACACACAACATCATTGACATGTGAAGATGTATGACTCTCTAACACACAAATAGCCAAAGATGTTGTCAAATACAAAAGTCAATAACAATTGGGTGTCTGTGAAAATTTTGGAAACTGGAATCATTTATCGATAGTCTAGGCGTACCTGTCAAACTATTCTGAACGTTTCTTTAGTTAATTTACATTTGCTTTGCTGGCTAGGTTTTATTGTTTATGCCGTCACGCTTATATTATTTATAACTGCCTTTTTTCCACTGAATCTTGTGTTTCTTACTGTGGTTCTGAAGCACAAGAGTCAGTAAGCAAAATCCAGAAAGGCAAAGAAATGCGCAAGCTCGCCGTCGTACAGGTTGAGCTCTCGTGCATACCCGTCCTAGAGCGATATCACGATAATCTTTATGTTAATGCATAAAATATCAGCTACTGAAGAAAACAAAAGACAGCATTTAAAGTAATTTCACATATCTAGTGTAACTTTGTGAAGAAAATGTATCACAAAACGAGCAAAAAAATCGTTGTTAATAAATAATGTGAGCAATTATAGGCTATATGCCTTGGTGTATATAGAATATTTTACATGGGGAAATTTTTAGTTTTTAGCAGACGGTGTTGTCAATTCAGCTCAATAAAACATTTAATTGAGATTTTAGACACATTGCACAGGATTTTTGTCTATACTTAAGTTATACTTGATCACTCAGGCAGTAGTAAAACACTAGAAAGAATTTTTGTTAGAAAAATGGATGGTAATGAACGTGCCTGTTAAAGTAACTTAGATAGGACTAACGTATGTTTGTTTAAATATAGCTGCTTTAGTTTTAAGGTGTTTCTACTGACATTTACACAAAAAAATAAACTAAAACACGTTTTATGTTTACAGCAATGACCTGAACCGGTGTAAATGAAAGGGTTAAGTTGTTTCTCCTCATATATTACTGAAACTGATTTATATTTCCTATTTGACCAGCAGAATCTCTATAGGTTTCGTGGTCCTGCGAAAGATACTGAACGTAGGGATAGTTCACCCAAAAATAAAAATATTACTACGGATTCACCATCACGTAGTTCAAAACCTGTACACAACCATTTCATCTGTAGAACGCAAAAGCAGTTATTTTGAGAAATGTCTCCGTGGTTTTGCTTCCATACAATGGAAGTCAACGGGGGGACAATGTTGGTTACCAACGTTTTTGAAATATCTTCTTGCAGAAAAAGTATGTCATACAGGTAAGTTACGACATGAATGTCAGAAATTTATAAAAATGTTTTGGGGTGAACTTTCCCTTTAATGGTATTTCTGATAAAAAGGAACACCAATAGAAAATAAGTGACTTGTTATGGCCAGCAGTTCCTTCAGAAATACGAAAGTGTTCATGTTTCTTAAGAACTGTAAACACACGCACACACACAGTACTGCAACAAACCCTCCATCCCTTAATAAACGGGGCGAACATGTAACTTAAACAAGCTTATTTTTAATGGATCTGCAAAATTGTTTGAGTTTCCAAAGAGAATTCTTCCCTCCCTGACACGTATCTTGACTAAAAGAGATACTTCCTGTAAATTACAAACATGGCAAAACTTACAAAAGACCCCAAAAAACCCAAAGAAACCAGCATGCAGGAGAGAATGAGTAACTGAGTAAGTGAGGGTAAACAAAACCAAAATAATACATTGAGGAGATTCATAAAACAAGTCATTCTGGAAAAAAAAACATTTAAAAACATAAGTATAATGCCATTCTCTTCTGTGCAAACAGAATGAATCCGGATGGTTTCGCTCGGGCATGTGTGGGGTCCAGTTAGTGGGGGTCAGGCAGAGATGAGAGGACCAGTGTGCGTGTGTCTGTCTGTGTGAAATGGTTACAGAACGGTGACGTTTAAATGTGTGTTTTGGGGGTAAGCTCTTATGCTCCACATTAAGGCACCGAACGAAAGAAATAAAAAAAATAAAAAATAACCCCAGCTAGAGAAGATCTCACACTAACACACAACACTGGACAAAAGTCTTCGTCTATGATGTCACACTGAACACTACCGCCACTCCTCCGTGCCGGCGGACAGCGTCTACAGGTCCATCGCCGGTCTTCTTGTAGTAGTGAATGCGCTTTTGTTTCGTTTGTTTAAACTCATTTCGTTCTTTCTTTAAAATAAGTAAGAAGAGACATGAAACGACTTTTCTTTTTCTCTTTACATTTTTTTACAGAAATAAAAATGTCAGCAAGCAGTTGTGAGTGTGAGAAATGTTAGAGATGTGGTTTTACAGAGAATCCCGTGAGAAGGACAGAACGAAAGAGTGTTAGACAGAAACAAGGGATGAGTGAATGAGAGAGAGGGGGTGAGAGAGAGAGAAAGAGGGATACAGAAGAAAAGATTGTGTTTGTGTAAAGTGTGTATGTGTGTTCAACTGCAGCACTTGGTCTTCCAGCCTGTGACTCCGCCCCCAGTGCTGATGTCCACATTTTCACTGTTCGGCTCTTTTACAGGTGTCTGTGAAAATAACAGATATTTTTCAAAAACAGAGAAAGCAACACGTAGCAGCTGACAAGAAACAACTGGCGTTCTTGGATTTCTTGTGTAAAAACACGTGAAACTAGAGCAATAAGAGCCTTGGAACGCACAGCATTGTGTGATGTGTTGATGTAAATTCAACTGAAAAAGACAGTGAGAGACATATGGACTCATACCTTATCTCCTATATAGTGCACTATGTGTACCATGGAGGACATAATAAATGTGTGACGGGTGGCTGATGACGCGCAACTTCAACAGCTCTCATAGTGAAGGGGGTGGGACTCTTTGGATTCTAAAGCGCATTTGATTGGACAAGAACTTTGACGATAAGTTGAAGTGTGGCATGATGTCATAAAATTTCTAGATGTTTTTTTGTCAGTTTAGAGCAATTATACCTTTTTAAATGCGGATTTTGTCAGTGCTTAGGAACATATCAATTTATTGATGTTATTAAGGATAACATTTTAAGAAAAGGAAAAAAAATTATTCGATTTTATTTCAGTTCAGCATTTTCTGTCAGGAAATAGCGATGCTTTTTCATGGCATTCCCAAACTCACCTTTTTGAGAATGTCTTCTGCTAACGTGAGGAACGCCTTCTCGATGCTGATGTTGGCTTTTGCACTGGTTTCAAAGAAGCGAATCCCGTGTTCTTTTGCGATCTGAAAATCAAGAACCGCTCATTTATGTGAAGACTAAATAAGATAATGCTAGACTAAGTCCGAAGTGCTATATTTTACAAAACCGAACTGGCAAAAAAATATTATAATCATGAACCAACAGAGAGCTATTGAGAGAATAATGTCCACCAGATACTGTCTTAAAAATCTTTTTGGATTTTCAGCATTCATGAAAAATAAAAGATTAGTCCAAAACGATTTTGTGTTGTTTTTTGCACCTCTTAATACTTACTGTATGAGCAACAGCACTTAGAATATTAAGTTAAAAAACAAGAACAATGTCAACAGTACAACTCGACAACTAGTGAATTGTTGGATGACTAGTTGTCTGATCGACTATCCTAACCCCTACACACCCTGCAGCATCTCACCTGTTCCCCCTTGGCTTTGGGTACAATACGTTTATCCTCCATGTCACACTTGTTGCCTAGCAGCATCCTTTCGACATCCTCATTAGCGTGCTGCAATAAAAACACAAACACTATTTAGGATTTGTTTACACAACAACACACCCAAATCCTCCACCTGGCTATTAAACGACTTTAAACACTGTATAACGAATGCCAGACCGGTAGTTGGTGGTGTCACTCAGTTAAGATATGTTTAAGGCCCCCAACATGCTGTCGTTGTGTCACAGACAAGGCGTAGCTTAAAGGGATACTTTACCAGTAAATCTAAATTTCCCCATGTTGGGCAGATGATGCAGGCGTGTCGTAAGTTCCCGTGACGAATGCTGCATTTTTCATTTTGTTCCAAAATGGAAAAGCGTCTACTCTTGTGGGAGCTTTCGTCACTGTCTTTTGTCAGAAAAACAAGCCGTTGGTTCACGTGCATTCGAGAGAAAATGGAAACTAGACATCAACGTTAATAGCGCTATCGATATGGATATTTCTCTTAAACAAACGCACGATACGCTTCAAAAGACCACGTATTAAGAGCTCTGTCGAGCAGTTCTTTGAACAACCATTCACTCGCATTCTACCGCCTGGAAGTAAAATGATACGTGATAAAACCATATTCAGTTAGGATGCCTTGAGGTTGAGTAAAACATGGGGAAATTTGTATCTGCTCGTAAAGTATCCCTTTAAACCAGGACTACGCCTCAGTTCAATATGGATGTTCAAGTGGCTTTTATGAAAATGCTATAGAAAAAACATTACTGGTGTGTAACTTGAGACCAGACGATGGCACTGACATATTTTATGATATGTTGGGGCAAGTTATGTACAGTTCATATAGCACAAACAATGAAACCGAGCCTAAAAGTTCATACAAATGCCCCTTAATCATCTTCATCTTTAATCTCTGAAACCGTATTTAAAATTATTGTCGATGTTGAACTTCCTTCTTTAATCTCAAGATTTAAAAAAACGTAAAGAAATTGCACTGTGGCTCCGAACACTTCTTTCTGAGTAACCTGACCTGCTTAACATCAGTAATAGTCCTTTAACAATGGCCCTGAGACAACCACAAGCCTCATCGGGTTTCATTTTTTTATGAACGCTATTGAAATTGCTGACTGTACCTTCTGCGTGAATCATTGTATCGAAAGTCAAACCATCAGCAATTTCCCCCAGCCAAAGCGCATATAAATCAGGATTTATTGTGTTTTCAACGGACTGCCATTTCAAAACTTCATCTGTTGTTAAGGCGTTCTCTCCTTAACATACAAAACAGTCTGTGTATGTTTACATGTTGTCAGTGCAATGTCTGACCTCATCAATGTTTCTGAGCCACTTGCTGATGTTTTCGAAGCTCTTGGCGTTGGTGATGTCATACACAAGCATGATGCCCATGGCGCCTCTGTAGTAAGAGGTAGTGATGGTGTGAAACCGTTCCTGACCTGCTGTATCCCTGAAAAAACACATCAACAAATAATTACACACTTCTGTCCATTAACCATAAACAAACCTCAATAAGTAAACACTGCAAGCAATGCAACTTCTTTTAAAGACACGAATGTTATAAGCACATACAGAACTCACCAGATCTGTAGCTTTATCTTCTTTCCTTGCAATTCAACTGTTTTGATCTTGAAATCAATTCCTAAAAAGGAAACAGAAGATGAGCAAATAAAACATCAATGGTGTTATTATGCAAACACGTAAACATTTTCCACTTTGGAACACCATCAACTGGTACACAATGAGACCAGACACAGAAAAGTTTAGGAGTCAATTCTAATGCCACGTGACTTAAAGACTTGTTTAGGTCCAATGCGAGCAAATATCGCTACAGTCTTATCCATACGTCTTCACTGTTTCTATTTACACAGATGATTGTCAATCGAGGCGTTTTGCAGACATATGATTTGTTCGGTATAAACCCAGAGGAGCCCAGGAGGGCTGAAACTATCACGCTGTCTATAGTGGTTGTGATGCTGAAGGGTACAGAGATCTCTAGGGTTTAGATGAACACAAGCAGTGTGTGTGGTTGAGACGAGCACTGACCAACACAGACAGGCGATCGGAATGGTAAGGTTCATCTGTGAAACTCCAAAGAGTTTAATGGTCCCATCACACAATAACAGCATTCAGACGGAGAGGGAACCGTTCAAAGCCGAACACTTTACTGCTGTCCAACTCTTTAAAAACAACGACATAAGCTCACAGCTTTCCTAGTCTAGTACTCAACGTTAGTGATCTGAACGCATTGAATGAATGACATGAATAATGCAACATCAGCAGGTAATAATAAAATGGAAAATAACTTTCATTGCAGGGACCTCAGTCTAAGTCAGAGATTCAGAGGTGGGCAGTTTTAACCTGGTCATCCTGAATCATACATCATCAACCACATCCACTCTGTGAAAGCAATACCCTCGCCACCAACTGGCCCAAGCATCATGGCGGACGGGTGGAACAAAGTGCAAAATAACAGCCCACTTATTTTCTTCAGAAAATGTTAAGCCCGTCGCATTCAGCAGAAATATCGAACACACACAGCTGCACTATGGGTGGGAGAAACTTTATGCAATGATACACAAACAAGGAGCAAAATACTGAGTCACTCTCATACAATACACACAAACCACACCAAAACTCAACAGCGGACACGGAACAGAGCTACGCTGAGCCAGAGAATGTTCTAGTCATGCTGGAATACAACAGAGACTGAAAAGTGCACAAAGAAACAATGCCGAGTACGGAGCAGGACACAAAGACACACAAAACCTCTGGAAACATGTCAAAGGACACGGACTGGGGCCCTCACGCACTCCTGCAAACTCTGACAGCTGGACATTTAATCTAATCATACGATATTGGAAAAAACGAGCACGATCCATGTGAATCTGCAGGGGTTCTTGACAGGAAGCCAGTCAGAACTGTTCCCATGAGCCTCAGCAGCTGTGAGGCCCCTCCAAAGGGTCAAGACCAAAGCCCCACCCCACTGAGCCAAGATCCTGTCAATCAGAAAAACAGAATGAACTACACAGCATGTGTGCAAATCACATCCGATCTGGAAGATCAGCGTCTCTCTTCTTGTGTTTAGAAGTTTATCCTCTTTAAAACAAGGGTGTGTGAAAGTTTAAATATATAGATGGTGTGTGTGTGTGTGTGTGTGTGTGTGCGTGCGTAAGGTGATCTTTCACACCAGGACTATTTTAAGACCTATGACATACAGACATAGAAATTAACTTAAAGCCAACACGAAATGCCATTCACAACCATTTAACTTCTATAATGTAATATTTCGCTGCTGTCCTTCTGAAACCTTGTCTCTCACATTTCATGATTTTTATTTATGGTCGCCCTTTATGTACGTCACTGCAAATATCTAACAAATAAAAAGCATTTAAAAAATGCTTGTAACTTTGACAACACTGTATTTAATCGTTTTAAAAGTGCTGTGGTTTCTTTCATTTCCTAAAAAGCAAGTTTGGACATCCAAGGTTTTGAAATCAAAGTGATGATTTTTACAAAGAAACAGGATCTTCAATGAGGGCAAAAAATTGGGTGGAATTTTATTAATCAGAATTTGAAAACTTTTGCATGGTAAAAATGGACATTACATACAAGAGTAGATATCCTGGAAGGCGTTTAAAAGATCAGATCATAACAAATCGAAGCATGTTTCCACTTGTAATTGGATCATATGAGCTAGATGTTAACATTAAGTATAAACGGGGTCATCGATTGAACCTTAAGCCAATGTCAGATGCATGTTAAAATGAAAAATAACAACCAAAGAAACGTGATGATCCAAAAGGAATCCACAGAAGTAGAAATAAAGATTTTTTATTTTCCAAATAAAGACATTTGGATTTTAATTACACAAAGAAATAATTCCTGATGGTTCAATACATAAACCATGTGGTGACATATTTGACAAATACCACCCGATTACTCTCTCTCACACACACACACACACAAGCTAAAGGTGTGGAATCCACCGCGTGTGATGTGGTCACCTGCTATACCGTCTGCGAGCGATCATGTGACTCACAGCAGATGAAAATGCAGCCATAAAGGTCACACGCACACCCTCGTCGGACCAGAAAAAAATAAAAGTAAATATTAGTTTTCATTTCGAATCATCATTATATCCAAATTTAAGAGGGGATTATGTCTGCCTGAAACACCATCAATGACTGTGTCGCTCTTCATTTTCTCTCTAGAAATAAGCAGACTGTGACACAAATAAATGTTCAACGAAAACTGCATAATAGTGGTGGTTATTTTTATTAACTGAATAATATACTCGAATCATCTTTACAGACTTGGATGTGCTAAGAAAAGTCTGAATGAAGACTGCCAGGACACTAGAATAATGGACAAATTTACAGGCACAAATGTCTGAAATCAGCATTCACAACCCATTCTACTTCCATATGTGACATTTGAAAATCATATTTTATGAGAGAGAGAAAAGTGTAGGAGAAGACTTGACTTTATTCATTGGGAATTTAAATTCTTGCGAAACAAGTGATGTGTTTCTAAACAGACCAACCCACATATCCCAATGGTCTCACTGGCGCTTATTATTTGCTGTAAAGTGTATCACGTTAACAGGCATTAAACACTGCTAAAGGAAATCTGACGGGATAAAAACTTTTCTACGTGATGTTCAAAAAATGCAGGATCTCTTTTTAAATCTGACTTTGGTCTACAAATACATGCAAGGCATTAAAAATGTCATAAAGAGTCCATCCTGGAGTGGAGTTCGTTAAAATAAACAGACATGGGTGGCTGCGTCTAAATTTGCCCCATGATCCAGTGTAGCCATGAGATCTCCCGTTACCCCAAGAGAAATGACCCTCCAATGAGTTCAAGAGCATCTGCCAGATGACAGCCAAAGCCGCAAGTATGGTCAGGCCGTCTGCGCGCAGTACACATGACGTCATTTTCGTCACCAGAGCAGCCCATTTTGAGACGTGATGCGCAAAACAGCACAGAACTCCGAGAATCATGACATTTGAGGACGGTTTGGTAGTATTCAGCTTCACCACCATGACACCACATCAAATTCCACGTCTTTATAATAAGAATATGCTTTTTGCTATCCATTCTGGTTCACCATTTATACAGGTGTTGGCACGAAGCAGAAAACATCATTAAATACACAGAAAAACACATCGTATGGGGTCTTTTGTACACATCACCGCACTATGACATCACTTTACAAGAAGTTTGTTCTTAATGAAGTTTATATATGATGGGATTTGTGCTTTAATTGATACATTTGATGAGCTTCCCATATTTCCAAACAATATCATGATAGTATAGATATTGTTATATAGCACTACATAATAACAGTTTTCTGTATATTGCCATAATGTTCAACAGTAATACCAAGTATGCATTGTAAGGGAAAGTAATAGGTCGATTTCATCCAATCCAACACATCACTACTTGTGCAATGACATCAGCTATCAACTATATCACACCTGGACAGATCCCAATAACGCCAGTAAACACGCCACACACAACAACAAAACTAAAAACCCAAATGTGCTTTCCAAACGATATCATAGAGAAACCCCGAAGGGGTTCTGAAATGACAGGTTAGCAGAGAACACGTTGGGCAATCGCGCTACTGAGAGTCGCGCATGCGCATCGGAGCGCCAGATGACGCCACACCGATGAATTGTTTATAGTTTTTAACGAATAACTTACGATCGATTGTTTCTATAAACTCGCCGGTTGACTCAATTGGTGACACCATTGGGTGTATTTCAAGCCAGTTTAATCCACAGTATTTTTAAACTGAATGATTTGAAAGGTTTACTGCCTTGTAACAGGCCTTATGTACATTCACATTTAACCCGATTCACAAACTTTACGCCGTAGACACCTCAATAAATATTACACACCGACGTGTCAATAACAAGACGTCTTTACGTCACATTATTCAAAAATAAAGCGTGAAAGGTAACGTTAGAAAGCTAACGTTACGCGCAACATCACTGACAACAACCAAATTCATGTAACGTTACACTGACGAATGAACATCCCATAGTTTACAAAACCTCACATAAATGATCCCGACTTTTATATTTTCTGCTGACTACAGACGATTCAGTCAGCTGATATAACGTTTAATCAGTTAGCCTGTTAGCATGCTAGTCCTCAGAAGGCCCGGGTCACCATCCATTCACGCCAACCAACATGTTTTCACACACACACACACACACACACGTATGAAGAACTACTCAGAACCGGACCGGTTCGGGTGGATTAGGGTGTGTTGCTCACCTATGGTGGAGATGAAGGTGGTGTTAAAGGCGTCATCGGAGAAACGGAACAGCACGCAGGTCTTTCCCACTCCCGAATCTCCGATCAAGAGCAGTTTAAACAGCAGATCGTATGTCTTCTTCGCCATTTGAGCTGTTGTTAAACACACACTGACGATAAGCAGATGGAGACCCGAGTGTGTTTTCAAGAAAGAAAGAAAGATCGTGCGCGTGTGTGCGATCCAAAAACACACGCTGGTCAGTCTCGCGACAGCTGAATATCGAGGATTTTCCCCCTGTGGACTAATTTAAACTTGAACTGAGGCTTTTATGGATGCGTGTTTATTCTCGGAGTGCGTGTTTTTGGTTGTTATGCGTTGTTTTTATCGCTCTCTCTTTCTCTCTCAAAATGGCTCCTCCGCCCGACTCTCACTCTCTCTCTCTTTCTTCAAACTACACCAGCGATCTGATTGAAATGAGAAATATTCCGCTTCATCCCAGCGATCCCAAACAGCACAAATCACCGCCCGAACGTCTCGCAAATGGATCAATACCGACAGCCGGTACCGGGTCCGTTTGTACAGTTAAGACGAGAGCAAACACACAGACGACCGACCAACCGCCGTCGCCTTCGAATAGAGCGACTACGGCGACACCCTAGATTTCAGAGCAACGCCCCTTTTCCCGCCTCTACGTCAGAGTTCAGGCGTGTGAGTGGTCGGAGGGGCTGCTTTTCAAGTACATTTCGGAGAGCGATTGGACGGAAGGTAGACCGTCCTGAGAAGACATGAGGGCATTTATTGACGTAGCTGTTCTCGGGAGGGCGAATGCATGGAGGTTCTGCGGGTGTGAATGCTGCTGGCGCAGACTGGGTTTAAAGATGCCCGATTCGGGCGTGTAAAAAGAGACCTTGTGGCCTGACAGTCTGTTGAAATCGGATAAGCAGCGGATGTTTATGTCCTTGGCACTTTATAAATCCAGATGTTGTGTCAAATCCGGTGATGTCAGTGCGGGTGTGTCCCTGTCAGGAAATGTATGAAATGTCCACATACGACAGGGTGAAAGTTTCACCCTGTATACACTGCCGGCGAGTATATATATACATATATCGTATATATGAAGAGTTTGGTTTTAAAATGAGTTTACATTTGTTCAAAAATCTTTTTTTATGATGTTATCATTATTCGTTTTATTGTGTTGTGCTGTATTTTTAAGTTATTATATATATGTTATAAAATTTTGAAAAGTTTGAGTTATCTCATTTTGGAACGGAACTCTTCATGTTTACAGTTTATAGAGCCTATATAATATGGAAATGTAAAACCTTTATAATATTGCAATTTTAAACTGCAATGATTTTTATATCTGTTCATATTTCATGTTCATACCCTTCACTGGCTACCCATTAAGTATCGTATTGACTTTAAAGTTCTTTTAATCACTTATAAAGCCTTGAAGGGTTTAGCCCCTACCTACCTAACAGAGCTTCTATCACACTACAACCCATCACGCTCTCTAAGATCTCAAAACGCAGGACTTTTGATAACACCTAGAATAACTAAATCCACCAAAGGGGGTCGAGCTTTCTCATACGTAGCACCTAAACTCTGGAATAGCCTTCCTGATATTATTCCAGGATCAGACACACTCGCCCGATTTAAATCTAGATTCAAGACACATCTTTTCAGCCAAACATTCACTTAATGCAAAATATGAAAAATAAACCACCAGGAGATGCTGACATTAGATATTATTTACTAGAATAATTGAATTTTTTATATAAAACACTATGTAGCGTGTTTTACCCTTTTTGGGGGTTTTTATTTTTTTCCCTGTAAAGCTTTTTTGGAACAATGCAAATTGTGAAAAGCGCTATATAAATAAAGGTGAATTGAATTGAATATTTATTTATAATGGTTTTTATGTAGGCTACCTAAAGGTCTAATTCAAGAACTTTCTATATACTTTATAGGGGAGAAACAGCTTTTCTGTAGAATCATCCTTGCTGTCATGTGATTTTAAAAGCATTTATCTATTGTTTGTAATCCATTAGGCAACATGTTACCTGAGCTGCAACATGCATAAACCTGCTGTGACTCAGAAAGGCATGCTTCATAACTCCAGACTCGTTTTATTCATTCATATCTGTCGGTGAGTCACTTTTATAGCTCTGTGCATGCATTTCTACATCATTTTCTTTGACTTTTTTTTCTGTATTACTAACTGTAATTCTTCCCCTGTGACACACACACACTCAGAAGAGCAGCAGTGTCTTGTAAGTGTCTCTCAAGTCAATCCATTGTTAAGTGAGTCACCGTGGAGTTGAACATCTGGTTCTGTTAAATCAGCCGGATGTTATAGAGCTTGAACTTAAGTATTAACAGGCACTTTCTAAGTTCATTGCAAACGTCAATGAAATACGCATAGTCAATATTTAACACATTTTCTAATGTGTCCATTAGGGTAAAATTGACATTCGAGCTATAGGTTTAATTATTTAGAAGATGCTTTCATCTAAAGCTACGAACAAATAGGGAAAAGCAATTTGCCATTAATATGTGCAGAGCTGCAATAATGAATTTCAAGAGTAAGCCCTTGTAAAAAGAAAAGCTGTAAGAGCAGAGAAAAGAGAGGACTGAATCGCTCACCGATAAATGTGATGTTTATCACTCTCTCACTAAACCAAGTATAACACGAGTTGTCCAACTTTAGAGAAAAGGTTCATCACTGTCAGCTGTTACAGATCTGTTGGTTATATTTTTATTTGAGGGTGGATTGATTTAGTTAAAGATCAAAGAGGAATTAAAGCAGGTTCTGCAGCCCTCTTTATTCTGATGGACATTTTGGTGATATTTTGATTTGACTATAGGCACATATATGTCATTAATGTTAATAGTATGGGGATAAATATCTGCTGTGTGATCAAAATAATAATAATAAGACAATAAGGAGAATCAAACATTGATTTACATTGAGTAAATTTAATTCAAAAACAGATATAAGGAAAAAAATATGTCACTATAGAAATCCACAAGATGGCGCAATGGATTTACAATACAGTAAAACCAACCCATGAAATTTGTGAACAATACAAAAATGTAATAATTATTTTGATTAATAATAAGATTATTCTCAAGACAATGATACCCCTGTAAAAAGTAACCTTGGTTTTATTATAATAAAAGTATATTAATTGGGTATGTTTTTAAAACCATTTGTATAACCACAATGGTTATTATGGCTACTAGCAAAACCATGGTTCAACCATAGTAACATGTGTTTGGTTTTGTTTCTAGTAAATCATGATTCATTTTTAATTGACTGAATATGATTATATGTAGTTGTAAGCTTGCTCACAACAATTCACTGTGTTCAACGTGTAATTGTAATGTGAAAAGCCGTTTCATATCAAATTGTATAAAAGCTTTTTTGTTCGTGAAATGTATAGTGTACTGGATGTCGCATTTATAACCCTGTGTTGTTTTATTTGAAATGCTAGAATATGTAACATTTGCCAATATGTCAGCAAAAAAAAATTCTGAATAAACCGTTTAACTCCAAATCCCACACACCACCGGGGTCTTCCGCAATTATGCAGGACACGCTTGTGTGTGTGTGTGTGTGTGAGTGTGTGAGTGTGTGTGTGTGTGTTTGGGAAGGGCTGCAGTAAAACGCGGCTGATGTGCGCTATTCCCTCATAGATGCGCTCGTGCGTAAAATCGTCCGTTTCTACATGAAATCGGTGAGATTTCGCATCTTATCCACACGCGTTCATGACGGAACCGGCTCTGCGTTTCATTCATTCGCGGAGACAGCTGAGATTTTCTCCGGCACTGACATTATGCGCTCGGTAACCGGGAGCTGATGCTGATATTGACACCATCCTCTGACAGCTAATAAACGGTGTGCGCTGCGCCCATTTCTTTCCATTCATTCTACAGAAAGCATCGAGATGTCTATGAAAGCGAAGAACGGCGAGGAGGTGAAGGTGGTGGTTCGGTGTCGCCCGCTGAACCGCAAAGAGGAATCGTCGGGTTATGAGAACATCGTGCAGATGGATGTGAATCTGGGCCAGGTGGCCCTGCGGAACCCCAAGGCGGGTCCGGGAGATCTGCTCAAGACCTTCACGTTTGATGCCGTCTACGATGCGTGCTCCAAACAGAGCGACGTGTACGACGAAACGGTGCGGCCGCTCATCGACTCGGTTCTGCGCGGATTCAACGGGACCATCTTCGCGTACGGACAAACTGGCACCGGAAAGACGTACACCATGCAGGGCCAGTGGCTGGATGCGGAGCGCCGCGGCATCATCCCCAACTCGTTCGAGCACATCTTCACGCACATCTCACGCTCCCAGAACCAGCAGTACCTCGTCCGGGCATCGTATTTGGAGATCTATCAGGAGGAGATAAGAGACCTGCTCGCCAAAGAGCACAGCAAGAAGCTGGAGCTGAAGGAGAGCGCCGACTCGGGCGTCTACATCAAAGACCTGTCCTCCTTCGTGACCAAGAACGTCAAGGAGATCGAGCATGTGATGAACGTGGGCAACCAGACCCGGTCGGTGGGCTTCACCAACATGAACGAGCACAGCTCCAGATCTCACGCCATCTTCCTCATCACGGTGGAGTGCAGCCAGCTCGGTCCAGATGGCCAGAACCATATCCGCGTGGGCAAGCTTAACCTGGTGGACTTGGCTGGCAGCGAGAGACAGACCAAAACGGGCGTCCAAGGAGAACGTTTGAAGGAGGCCACCAAGATAAACCTGTCCCTCTCCGCTCTGGGAAACGTCATTTCTGCCTTGGTGGACGGGCGAAGTTCTCACGTACCCTACCGCGACTCCAAACTCACTCGCTTGCTTCAGGATTCGCTGGGAGGGAACGCGAAAACCATCATGGTGGCCACGCTGGGACCGGCATCCTACAATTATGGGGAGACCCTGACCACCCTGCGTTACGCCAACCGGGCCAAGAACATCAAGAACAAGCCGCGTGTCAACGAGGACCCCAAAGACGCCCTGCTGAGAGAGTTTCAGGAGGAGATCGCTCGGCTGAAAGCGCAGCTAGATAAACGCGGCATGCTCACCATGAGGAAGAGGAGGAGCAGGAGAATTAGGACGATTGGAGAAGAGGATGAGGACGAGGTGGATGAGGAGGAAGACAGTGAGGAGGATGAGGAAAGTGTGGAGAAGGAGGCGCAGGAGTACATGAAGGAGCAGCAGGAGAAGCTGGAGAGAGAAAGGGAGGCCATCAGGGACGACCATTCGTTGGTGGCGGAGGAGAAACAGAGACTCCTGGAGGAGAAAGAAAGGATGATGAGACATCTGAAGAAGGAGCAGGAGGCCACTGAGCTCCTCACTGCCAAATTTAAGGTGTGTAATTGTGTGTGTGTGTTTGCTTGCTTCAAGTTGCAATGCATAGTGGAAATGAAGAACTTTATTTATACGTCTGAGAGACCATTTCAAAATCAGTTTTCTGTGTTCAGGTAAAATTATATATATATTTTTGTTTCATTCTGTAAACTTTTAACAAAAAGTCTACCAAATTTAAATAAAAAGATTGTTTCTATATTAATTTATTTGCAGAAAATGAAAACTGGAAAAGATGCTCTATATATTGTTTGGCTCTCAAAACTTAAATTCAGATAAACTTTAAAGCAATAACATTTTCTACACTTATTAAGTTAAAAAAATTGTTTTCAAGTCTTTCACATTGCTGTTGGATGACTTTGTCACTCCTTAGGTTGATTTAGTTCAATTTTAATAGACAGTTGACTGGAGTGTTCACAATACATCTAGAAATGCTGATTTTCAATGACAATTTGGAATGGTCTCTTAATGCTGCTGTATTTATACAAAATGCAAAAAAATCCACACAATATTTCAAAATTAGAAAAAAAGATGACATTTCTTTACAGTATTCAAGATCTGCAAGCATTTCTTCTTTTCTGTTATTTTAAACAGTTTGTCCCTTTCAATTATTTGCCTATAAATGCAAATAAAAAACAATATATCAATTTGGAATTTGGCAGAAATGGTCACAAATAAACAATGTTCACAAAGTGAAACAAAAATGATCATATATACATAAATCCATATCTATATAAAAATTTGAATTTAGAAAAACAGATTTTAGTGTTTATTTTTTCACGGCTCATGCAGACCTCATCATGACATTGTTGTCGTTCAAATGACAATGCTAAATCAAAAGGAGGTCAACAAACAAACAGTGTGACTTCTGTAATGTGTGTCAGAATCAGAAAGCATAGACGGTACATTAAGTTCCATGTGCTTTGATCTGTGGTGCAAATCTCTGCTAACACATCACAGCGTAACCATGACGACAGAGAGAATTCCTCCGCGGCACAAGTGTTTGATGATCTCAACTCAGAATCCTTTGATATTGAAACATACCATAAGATGTTATTCTGCATAGATGTTGCCTCGTCTGTTTAAAGTGATGTCTAGATTTAGAGATCTCCGCGGTGTTTGTCTACTGAACAGTATTTCGCGTAATTGGGTTCACAGCTGATGGATGACATCACACAGTTGTCAGCAAGTCACAAGAAACAATCTGTGTTCATTTGTGTATTTCTCGCTCGACAACATTGCGTAAAGCAAAAGACAGAAAAACTGACAGGCGGAGTATAGACATACAGATACAAAATCTAGTTTCTAGTGTGTGTTGGTCATGTGATCGGACAGATCTGCTGATGACTGCATGCATGACATCACACACACAAGTGTCTACATCACCCCCTCAGGCTGTTGTGTGACTGTGAGTATGGCACGTGTGCTTGTGTGTTTCACAGGATGCTGGAAATGTTTTACTGTGGTTACTTTTGGATTACCATACTATTTCTGTAGTATACACTACTTTAGTACAATTTTCTGTATGTGTGGATTACTCGGATACTCAAATTCACTTGTCAAAATGTGCAGTATACACGTGAGCACATTGTGCTGGGTACTGTATCTCACGATTCAGTGTCCTTGACCTTCAATTTCTAGTGTTATCCGCCTGCTTAAACCTGTTATGTTTAACACAAAATTGGAATAAATATAACAGTATTTTTCTGCGGTGATGAATTGATGCCACTTGCTAGATTAAATATGCACATAAAAAGGTTTAACAATGTAGTATCCCACTGTTAAAAATGGTTTATTTTCACACGAGAGGCAGTATTTATTGTATACTGTACAGTAAGAAGTACAGTATTATTCACTGTATTCACAGTATTATTATTATTATGTGGTAATATGGGCTGTTGTTTGGTACACAGGGATATTACAAACAAAAACAATTGTCAAGATGTTTTGAGAAATGTCAATTGGGGCCAATATTGTTTAGTTATTAATGTTCTTCAAAACATCTTCTTTTGTGTTCTGCAAAAGAAAGAAAGTCATACAGGTTTGAACAATATGTGGGCGAATAAATGATGATGGAAAATTAATTTTTGGGTGAACTATACCTGTTCATTCTTGTTTATTTCTTGTATTTGCTTTTATCATTAGAGTAAAGTCGTGGGTCAACAGAGAATATGTTTAAAGATCAAGAAAGAGAGGCTACAGAAGCTTTTTATAAATAACCATCATGATTGGTGTGTCGTTTCCTGACAGATGATGACTCATCACAACCTCATCCTGTTTGCCCGGGCCTTTGGCCAATCACGTGACAGCATCCCAAACAATAACTTAAACGCAGGAGCGTATGAGACTCATAATGGAATCATTGCTCACTTTTGACTCAGTTCTGTGGAATATACATTGCATACTGTATATTTTATGCAGAATAAACATTTGTTTAGACGTATTTAATTTTTTTTATTAAAACGGTAATTTTATAAGTAGCATTATTCCATGTAAAACGTTTCAAACAGTAGGTATATGAAGCTGGCATATGAGTGACTTCCAAATTTAATCTGAGATATCAAAAAATTGTTTTTTATTAGTATTTTGGGATACAGTTTTCTGTGCAATTTTACTGGTTGGTTTTAGCAGGTTATCGTATATATGATCCTGCAAACAAAATGTATTGGTTGAATTTTATAGCGTGAATTTATACTTGCTATTCCAAACATAGCCTCACTCGTAGTTTTGCCCCAGATTCAATGAACATACTGTATTAAAACTTTTATTGAGAATTCCCAGCACTCATGCCCTGTTTTATCTCATCATCTGTGTCCTGCACACAAAACTGTTTTCTGATTTAATCATGGTCATTATAGACAGGATGTGGGACGAGACATAAAGAAGGAAATCGTATGGCTGTGTTAAGAATAACATACCGTCGCACTCAACTTACTTTTTTTGTCAAACAATGCCGTATACAACAGAGATCACTATATCCCACAATGCAATGCGCTTACCTTTTATTTCTCATGTGACTAATGAAGTCATTCCAGCTGCGCTTCTCAACATCTTGACATATTATATCGTATTGGATAAACACATTTTTACACAAACCTGCCCACTTGCCTTAGTTTTATTAATAAATGGACTTAGGTTAGACTTTTAACAAAAAGTAAACATTGTTGGTGTATGCTTTTGTAATTTTATAAATAAATTTTTTATGTTGTTATACAGGATTAAATAATTTTAAACGTTTTATTCTTATAACCTTGGCGGGCAGTAGGCCTACACTAGTATTCACGCTCTATAAATAATCACACTGTACAGACAGTAAGCATCGGCCATTGGCCTTCTCCCAGCATGCTTTGCTAAAATATTGATGAGCCGGTTTCTATGTGTGCGAGGGTGGAGTCTCAGTTTAGACCTCCTGGCCAATGAGTTTCTCACCAGTTTGAATGCATAATGACCCAGACTCGTCCTGAGCGCAGTTGCTATGGCAACAGGATTGTGGGGGCTCTGGATTGAAAGGTCTCCATTAACCGAGAGCATCTCCACCGTTGAGTGTGCATACGTGTGTTGCTGGCAGGGAAAAGCACCACTCTTTCCGTTTTCTATATTATTTCCACTTTTCCATTCACGTTTGCTATGTGTATGCTCTAAATGACTGTGGCTTTATTTAGTCTCACTTCCAGCACAGGGTGGTAGGATAGCGAGAAATGATGTAATTGCCTAAAGGAAAGCAATCTATACATACATTACTCATGTGTTAGTGTGTGCGTGTTGCTGCACATTAATGCAGTGTGTATCAGATAGATGGCCCATCACTGAGGCTTTGGTTTCATCCCTGGGGACAAAAATCACTTTAATTCTTCATCTTCCGGTCTTCATCTTTCTCTGACACTGTGTCGTCCTCCTTATTTTCATTCCATAAATCTCAGTTAAGTCCCTGATCCGTTTTATTTATTAAATGCAGTAAATGGCACTGACAGGTCTGCGATGTCTGATGTGTTTTGCGTTAGGGTCTCTGTTTTGAGTGCCGTGTGGGTCAGCTGTAGTTGTAAGTTCAGGCTTTTGTCCTCGTATCTACTACGGCCCTTTGAAAATATTCTTTGTGTGTCACAAACCCAAGAGCTGCTGTCATCCACAAAGACAGTTCTGTAATGTTGGCCCATAGCGCAGGGTGGGACAAAGACACATTGTTGTGTTCTAAAGGGTCACTGCACTGACAGGGATTAGCAGAGAGAAATGCTGTGAGAGCAACTTATTTAACTGCTTTAGATGAAAAGGACAGTTCACAAAAAATTTGTCATAATTAATTTACTGTGGAACACAAAGGAAGATATTTTGAGAAATGCCTCGGTGGTTTTGTGTCCATTCATTGAAAGTCAATGGGAGTCGGTTTAGTTATTCAGAATCTCTTTTTCTGTGTTCCACAGTAAATGAATTATGACAGATGTTTTGTGAACTGTCCCTTTAAGCTATTTTCTGTCTCAGCTAAAGTAGTTCAATATGTTGCCATACAGATTTGAAATGACATGAGGGTAAATAAAAGAGGGTAAAAAAAAGGTACACTATCCCTTAAATGTGAGAACATCCCTTTCAACATGTTTTCTTTTATTAAACTTTTTTTAGTTTATTTAAGGGCTTTTCTGTACTCATTCATAAATCTGTAATGTTAACTTTGGTACGTTCTCATTTAGATAGCTCGGTTGGGTAGATATACACGTGTCTTTTTGACCTTTATATGTGATGTGGTGCTGATCTTGATGGTCTCTTATGGTTGCTAGGCGATGGAGAGTAAGCTGCTGGTTGGTGGGAAGAACATCATTGATCACACCAATGAGCAACAGAAGATGCTTGAGAGATGCTTGAGTTGAAACGGCATGAGATCGCTGAACAGGTAAAACACATAAACATGCGCACACATCCTCACACATGAAACATCAGTCAAATTTAATGCTGTTATCAAACAGATTTGTTTTCGTGACCCTGACCCCTGTTTTGTGAACGTGTGTGTGTGTGTGTGTGTGTGTGTGTGTGTGTGCATGTAGACACGCAGGGAAAGAGAAATACAGCAACAGATGTTGGTTCAGGATGAAAATGCGATAGAACTAAGAGAAACATTCTCCACTTTGCAACAAGAAGTGGAAGCAAAAACAAAAAAACTCAAAAAGGTGAGATGCACACACACAAAACTCTCGCACACACCTGACACCATATTCACTGTTTGTTAAAAAAGGAAGGGCCCTTCGATTGAGACCAGTGGCACATATTGAAGTTGCCGATCATTGTGAAGGCCAGGGACCACCATGCAAATAAAGAATAAACAAAAAAACTAAACATAACACCGCACCTTACAGAAGTATTTATTTACAGTCGATGGAAGTTTATTTTACTTTTCACAGTTTGCATTGTTGCAGAGCAGATTACAGAACAGACATAGCAGAAAATTCTGTGTCAAATCAAAACAAAATTAAATATATTTCTTTAATAAAAATTACAATTATCCTTTATATTAGTTTGAGTGTCAGATCCAAAGCAATAAGCGACAGTCAAGCATGATGACAAATATTTTAGTATTATATGTTTAATTTAATATAAATGGCTAATATCAAACTAGAAGGGAAAAGCTTGTTTTTTGCTGATGCTGTCCCTTAAGTGGTTGCTAGGGTGTTGCTAATGTAGATGGTTGCTAATAAGGCAGACAGATAGCACAGCACTGAGTTCCTTAACTCCTCTGTTCCTCTTGCTCCCTTTTAATTCTGGACCCTTGACATTTGACCCCCGGAACCCCCTGACACCCCCCGACCCTCCCCGTGAAAACCTTTTATCAGTACAAAAAGGTTAGTTTGTTTTACCCATGCTTGATCGCTGACTATCAGAGGCTAAGGTGCTACGACAAACAAAACACAAACGCTTTCACAGCGGCTAATTCTGCATTAATCTTCATCGCTACCCCTTAGCATGCTAACCTCTAAAAACGTCCCTCCCGTCCTGTAAAGATTTTTTTGATAATCCGTCTGTTTACTTTTAGCTTTATTCTCAGATACATTTGTAGTCAGACAAAACAGAACTGAGCCAAAGTGTCATTCTCTTCCTCCTCCACACTCAAGACTCAACCACACCTCATTTCCTCACCGATGTCATCACTTCCTGTCCGGTTCTGTCCTTCATTACAGAGGCAGAACTGATCCGAGGCCTGTCAATGTAACACCTTCAGCTGCCTGCAAGTGCCACACCTGACCTCTGTATGAGCTTTATATATTTCCTTCCTGAGCTTTCACCTTTAACCCCTGCTGCGTGACATCGGGTGCCAAAGCTGAACTCAATCTAACTGAACGAATCACTGAGCATGAGAACCGATGTTCATTATAGGAGAACAAAAGTGACGATCTATGGATGATTGACTAACGCACTGCTTACTTAATGTTTCGTGTCTTGTTTTTTAGTACAGATATCTTTTAAACAAAGATACATTTACTTGAGAAGCAGAATGATGTATTAAGATATTAAGTATGGTTTTCTGAAAGTCAATTTCTGATGTATTTAAACTAAATACATACATCAGATAGATGTATACGACTCTTGTGTATATGAAGATATTTTGAGAAACCTCTGAGTGGTTTCGTCATTGGGGTTCAATGTTGTTTCGTTTCCAAAGGCCTTCAAAATATCTTCTAATGTGTTCAACAGAAGAAAGAAAGGGTGATGAAATAATTTTTATTTAGGGGTCAACTGTCCCTTTACATGAATTTATATTTAAAATAAGAAAACAATATGTGCCATTGGAATAAGAAACTTCATTTAAAAGGACATCATGATTTTTGTATATAATTAGGCTATATATTATAAAAGTGTATTTTTGTTATTCTTTTGTTTAAGTATACATTTAGAGTTTTAAGCGATTTGGATATCTTATGTCATTTTGCATCTCATGTACATGTATCTTGATTCAAGAATGTGTTTGGACTAGAAAACTAGACAGAAAATACTGAGTAAGAAAATTATTTTCTATATAATTTTCTATATTGTCTATATTGCCCAGACAACATTGTCATTCATTCATTCAGTGTGGATGATTGATGACTAACGGAGTGCCTCAGAGATGAAATTTTTTTGTATGCAAACCCCGGAAGCGAGTTAGCATTTTATGACTTCCGTCTACATCGTCCCGAAATCAATGGGTTTTTGGGAAATCGCCTGAAATAAGCCAACAAAACCTCTATATATTTTCACGTTTAATCTAAGACATAAAACACACCAGTTGTAACCCGCTTGGGATTTTTTAAACCTTTATTGTGTCTTTAAAACGGCGGTTGCTATCAAGTAGCTACAAAGCGACTACTTCCTTTGGCGGGGACGTTAGACGTCACTGCATAAATGAATCTCACAAATAATGCAACATGGGCACAAATGTCTAAAATCATTGTTGGGTATTCATTCATGAAATTACCAGGGAACACGTATTTAATAAAGTTGTCGGAGGCTTGGTGGTGGTGACGTTGATATCGAGCGACCATAGTGTAGTCTGTGGATTGTATTTGGGCTTCAAAAATGTCAAATATTGTGTTAATCTGTAAAGATTGGTAACATCATGAACACTTGTTAATCACAGAGTTTATTTCTTCCAATCTACCAAAAGTCTAAGGGAAAAGTACATAGGCTTTCGGTCGAGGGAACCAACGCGGCGCTTACTTCCGGGTCAGACTACAAAAATACGTCATCTCTAAACCAATCCATCGATGGACAATTAATGTTGTTGTTCACCTGTCCATCAGAACTCTCTCTCTCTCTTTGTGTGTGTAGCTGTATGCAAAGCTTCAGTCTCTGAAGGCAGATATTCAGGATGTGAATGATGAACATGTGCGAAGTCGACAGGAGCTGGAACAAACACAAAATGAACTGACCAGAGAACTCAAATTCAAGTGAGTCCAAACTTCTCAACAAAAAGAAAACGATTTTTCACGATGACTTTTTTAACACCAAATGGAGTTTCCTTAACCAATATCTATCATTCTGTAGTGTAAACACGAACTGATAAATATGTCATGATGTGTCTTTATGTCTGCCAAGGTATCTGATTATAGAGAACTTTATCCCCCCCGAAGAAAAGAATAAAATCATGAACAGACTTCAGTTTGACGCTGAGGAAGATCAATGGAAGTTTCAGCCTCTCGTCCCGTCAGAGAAGTGAGTGAACTTTGACCTCTGCGTGACCTTAAGCTGTGTTATTTACAACATGAATTATGTGTTTCATTAACACACACAGATACTAATGTTGTTATTGTTTGACACAGTAAATTCACGCAGATAAAGCAAAGACCCGCCTCCGCCGTGGGATACAAGCGACCAATCAGCCAGTACGCCAGGGTTGCCATATCGATGGGAGCTCATTCCAGATACAGGGTATGTTTATGAACAGAGAGAGAGATGTCTGGTTGGGTTATTATGTCCATGATTTATTGTGACGGTCCCTCATGTGTCTTTAGGCTGAGAATATAATGGTTCTAGAACTGGACATGACTCCTCCTGTCGTGTTTCAACTGGACTCCCCAAAGTCCGGATCAGAGATGGAACCGTCTCAAGACCTCCTGCTGGAGAACTCTACTTACAGAGAGAAATTTGCAGCCGGACGGGTGCGAAAATCTCAGTCGTGGTCAGTATGATTGAATGTTTAAATTATTCGTCTCTCAAAAACATATCTTCAGAAAGTATTTTAGAGTTTTTATCATATCATTCAGAATGTTTGAATCTTTTATGTTTTGTCATGAAAATAATCTTGTCGCTAAAATATGCTGTTAAAAACAAAATCAATAACAATGATAACGCATCTTTCGGTTTGTTTTAAGACCTTCCTTCCAGGAATCTTGCGTGAGATGATGAAATTGGATTTGTGGATGATTTGTATGTGGGTTGTTAGAGTAAAATAAGATTATAAATAGTTCATACATAATCTGATGTAGTGTAAACACAAAATCTCAATAGGCCTATATACAGATCATGTGTTGTTTGTGGATTTGGTTCTTTGGTTCTGTCATGTGAGAATGAATATCTATAGACTTTTTTTTACAGTATGTATACTGTGCACATTATAAGGATTGTCTGTATGTATTGTAGTAAACATTTGGATAAACTCTGAACTCTACACTATCCCACAATGCAATGGGGGTCAACTTGACCTTCCATTTTATTTGCGATCAATGAATCATAAGCAACATCAACCTTGATGACCTTCATCTGGAGTCTTTATTTGATCTTATTTAATATTATTATTTATATTTTGAGGAAGAGTACAGTGTGGGGAGTGGACAAATTAAATTGTAAATACTGTATTTCCTATGGTGACAGCGAAAAAAAATTACAATGAAGAAATATCTCTCTTATGCTATTTTATATTATAAATAGAAATAATTTAACATATCATTAACCTTCTTTGTTTTTACAAATTTTTGCTATGTCACACAATATGAAACAGTGTACCGTATATTTGTCAATTACCCATACCAGTCAAAAAGTGCAGGGCACCTAATTTGTTATCTCTTATTTTACACACATATATATATTATATAGTTTTACGTACACGTTTAAGAATTATGGTAATCTAATAAAAATTATGAAATATCACAGATATCCAAAATAAATCAAACCTTATATTCAAATCTTATATTAGGATATTCAAATGAGTCATTCTTTGTCTAGAATTTGCAGAAACTTTCAATTTTCTTTGCACTTTTTGCTTCTTGAGGTCTCACCCAGAGACCCTTTCACGTTTCACATCTATTCTGGACTCTTATTGGCTGATATTCATTTTCAGCTCAAGTCATCTATTTCAAAAACATTTTATTCAATTTCATTTTGTGATGACAAAAATGTAAAACATTTCAGGATAAGCCTTTAGATCAAAGGATCATGAAAAACAATTCAGTAAAGTGAACCTAAACCTTTGAAATGTAATGTACATATAACAATGAACATTCCAGACATTGCACATTTTGGCAGACGTAGGTGTCCAGTGCAGATACAGTATATACAAAAATATATACATTTTTGCATACCCTCACTGCAAAGCTAGTCTGAGGAGTGTGGTTTTACACTATTCTGCACATAGCCACAATGTGTTGGAGTCAACGTGATGACATCACATGTGTTCTGTGTGCAGGTGCCAGTCTCCACAAGTCATCTCCTCCTCAAGCTCCGCCCTCTCCCTGACATCCTCAGGGTCCGACAGTCTGCAACACCCACAAAGCATCACCATGGCAACGACGAACGAATGAGACACGAATTACCATAACTTCACAGAGAACACTAATAAACACTAAACCCAACATATATTGAGGAAGACAGGGTGAGACAAACCCTTCCATCACCATCAAACAAAGACCGGAGCAATCGCACCTTCCTTGAAAACCTGCGCACGTCCCTGCTGTCCGCTCGATGCGGGACAAAACAGTTCAAAACAGCCATTTTTTTACTGACCAGGACCAATAATATTACAAACAATACTCCCCTCTCTTCATCTCTTGCTCTCTGCGTGTTATTCCTCAGGACAGTTTTGACCTGAAGACACTTCCATAACTGCCATCAAATGACAGCAGTGAATTTCTCACCCCGACACCTGAGGTCCGGTCAAGCTGTCATGTTTGTCGAGATTCACTTCGCTGCTTCCAAACCAGTTGGTCAACCTCAGCGTTTACTTACTGACTTTAGAGCATCACTTCTGGAAAACGCACACCTCGGATGATGGAAGCCAAACGGACGGGGATTGTGACCTAATGTAAAGAAGAGAGCTAAAGAGAGGCTTGTCTCTCTCTTTCTATCTGCATGTCTTACTGTATGTGTGTGTCTTTGTAATTCTGATCAGGGTTCCGGAAGGAAGGTGTCTGTCTGGCTGAAGGACGGATCCGCAGGGTTCCCACGGGCGTGGAAAATCTGGAAATATCAGGGAATTTCAACATTTTGATTTCCAGGCTTGGAAAGGTCAAGAAAATATTAAAGTTGCGATCCGTAACGACTGCCGTAAAATTGCAGTTTATTCAATGTGCTTATCTTTACATGAGTTGAAGTCAAAGGATGTCAGACATTTCCCTCGAAAGTGTACGAGACGGTTCCAATCATGAATCATTATTGTAGGCTTTTTGTTGCAAATCATGGTAAAGGCGACCATTTTTTACACCATTTTTACTTGCTTGATAATAGATTTTTTTGTTACGAATTATGGAAAAAAAAGGTTTCCATAAAGAAGTTAAAAAAAACTATCTATAGATAATATAAATGGCTTCAGTTTTTCTTAAAGGGGACATGCCATTCCGCCATTCCACCATCCACCTCTGGAGCCTTCAAGTAGGAAATCACAGTTCTTGCCTGTAATATAACAAAAGCCAATGTTATTAAAATAAGATAATTTAAACACTTTCGAAGTAAACAGTGTTTACGTTTTTGTGACGAATCAACCTTAAGTATTGACTTGCTTCCTAATGCCAGACTGGAAACACATGGAGTGGGGACCCTAGATCTAAAATGTGTGATCTGTAGTGACCGAGCATGTGCTATATGACCCGGGCTTTGCTTTAACCTTTAAACCACTGCACTAACTTAAAGCAATGCGAGATCACGGACACAAAACACCCAAACACATCCACACACAGATATGCCTTGCTTACTTGATTTCTTCTACAGCAACAGCCATGGTTTCCAGCCAGATGCCCTTCTACTGTAATTATGAACATAATATGTGGAGATTTGTTATGTACAGGAGATCTATGTGTGTGTGTCTATGTGCATCAGAAATGTTTGTTGTTGGCACATGGAGTTGCTCTCCGTGAATGGAATTAAATGAGCAGTTCTCTGGCGTGTCTGTTAACGTTTCTTTCATGTGTGCCAGAAAGTGTGTTGTTTGGCAGTCAGCACAATACGTCTTAATGAAATGTCAGAAATGCAAAAAGGTTGTGTGAGGGTTGGAAACATCATCTTCTTGGTATAGAAACAATATTAGTATGTCCCCATAGTGACAGCAAATCAAACAGATTCAATACTCAGATGTATTGAATAACTTATATCACAATTGTTGGAAGTTGGGTCATTGAGGACACGAGTAAGACAATCTCTCTGTCTGGATGGATGGATGGTGGTTTATATAGTGGGCTTGCTGGGTTTATAAAGCAGGCATCTAAACTGAATAATTGACGCAGGTGCCCACGCGGCGCCTTCCGTTACGGATAATCGGTGGGATGCTGGAGGTCCCGCGTGGTGTCACGTTCATTTCACTTTCATCAGTGTCACGTCACAGTCTGAGACAGGTGATATGTTCACTACTTATATGTATATAAAATAATATAATAGATAAAAGAAAAGTTACGAGGGATAGAGAAGCGAATTCCAAGAGTGGACGTGATCGAGCCACGGACCTGAAATTCATCTCTGTTTCCATGACAACCACTTCTTGGTCACTGGACATTTTCCTCACGCATCACTTCCCCCCATCCCTCTCTTTTTCTGTATTTTATATTAAAATAAACAATCAAGCTGTATTCTGAAATTGAGACAATACAATGTCATCAGTCTATTTTAGTCTTATATCCTTTAATTAAATGATTAGTACAATAATGAGTATTTTAAGTCGTTATTTATTGTTTTTTAAAGTCGGTAATATTTTACACTTATTTATGAATCTACATTTTTAATTGAATAAATATCATCACGAGGAGCTGCAGAAGAGCCTTTACTGCCCCTTGTCGGATGAAATATTTAGTACCAACTAGTGTTCATGGAGGAGTAGTGTCACCTTTAAAAGGCACACGGCTGTTCTGGTCAATTAATCTCAGTTTTAAACTGTGGTTATTGTGTTGACACATGAAATGTGTGGTTAATATGGTTTACAATTTATAAAGTTAAAAAAAATATGGTTACCATGGTTAATTTCCCTAAGGTTTATTAATTGACCGTACCGCTTTTGACCGCCAGTTGGCAGTATAACAGATACATGACTGACCTTTTGTACTCATTTTGAGAATCTGTTGACCACAATAGTCCGTGCATGTGCAGTTTTTTTAATGCAAGAATATATAAACAGCTGCTTACCTCACTTCTTTGGCATCCTCATAACTCTACCATGGACAGACAATTAAATCTGTTTTCAAAAATTGTGCACCTAAGAACTGTATGAACGGGGGAACGTGAAATGTGTCAGCCGTGGGGTGCATGTTTTGACTATTAAAAAGAGAAACAATTTATGTGAGTTCATTACAAGTGCAGCTAAAAAATAGCTCGGAAATCACCACTTTATGGCATGAAGCATGAGTTAATGTTCAACTCGTGTGCGTGTGGGTCCGTCCATCCATGTGATCACATTCTACAAATGTTCAACACTCCCTGCGCTTCTAAGATGTCACGGACACAGAAATAAACTGGCCCCTCGTCGGCTGTATTTCATCTCTGGTTTTTACACGACTCACAATTTATAAACAGCTTAATATTCCAAATGTATAACTGATTCTGAATTCTGAAAATATTCTGAGAATAATATTTTCTTTATTGAATAATCTTGATGTGGTTAAAATGTCAAATAGATTGCAGTGATTTGAACTATTGCATGGTGTCACCAAAGAGCAAGAGAGAGAGTCCGGGGATTGTTGACTTTGTGTAAAAAGTGATATCATGTAACACTGAAGAATGTTCATCATGGACGAATGGTGTCTGATACCGCGAAGGGGCCCACGAGTCTTTTTACAGTTTACTGATGTACATTAGGGGTGTGACGAATCCTAAGAGACACAGTGAAACCTCAAGGCTGTGTCTAATACATCTAGAATGTGGCAAATACAGGTTCACTGGACTACATCTCTCCTCTTATAATCAATAGCATCATCACACTTGGATCTATTGATGTAAATGTGCCAGGTGACAGATGCTTTGTCTTTCTTTTGTCGGCTCCTTCAGCCACTTAATGCAGTTATATATAGAGGTACTTGAGGTCACACAATAATAGCAAACATTGGTTTAGATTTCTGTCAGATAATGTTTTCTCATCTAAACAAATACTTATTTTTGGCAACTGCTCAGTTATTGAGTTCAGACACCAGTCTGGTAAACAATCCTATCTCTGTCCTCTCAGACAGTTGTCTGTCTCTTAAATATAAACTTATCCCAGTTTGGAGTTTGACACCCATGCGCCACGCGTGACGTCAGAGCTTGATAAAAATAATACACATGACACACTCTTTGGTATGCGTGTGTGTGTGTGTGTGTGTGTGTGTGTTATCTTATATTTATTCAAGCATAAGAAAACGTTTCACATGACACCTTTTACAGAGAATATTTATATGCAGTGAACAATCTGATTTCATTATTGTCATGGGTTACCGTGACAGTTCTTTGGCAATATTGTGTGTAAAATAATCAAAACGTGAAACTATTTTGAACTAGAGAGAGTGCGTAAGAGAGAAAGAGAGAGATTGTGTGCGCGTGCGCGCGCGCCTCTCAATGAGTTTCTCCACTATGGCGATACTCACAGACTCGATTTGTCGTTCCACCGAATGTCTCGTGAATGAATCATGAATCATCTGTTATAATGAGAATATAACGAGACTATAATGAGAAATCTGAGATGAAGGTCTGATGTTGGATGTTTTTATAAGAGCTACGGAAATTCACACCGGTGAGTTAAAATCTCTGCGCTTCTCTAAATCACAAAACAACACTACACAACACTAAACATTATTATTAAAACTATAAAAGTACTTAAACAGAGTTACACATTCGCTGTATGCAGGAAACACAAACTCTGAGCGCTGAATGAACTGCTGCAGGAGGATGCGGTTCGTTTGACAACATGGCCGCTCACTTTCATCTTCTCATTTTGTAAAGTTTAAGAAGTTAAATGTATAGTACGAACGATGTTATACACAGAATAGGTTATACGTTTTAGCGCTTTTAATTTGTATACGATTTAGATTCCGCAGAAGTGTTTATTGCTACAAATGTAACAGTTTCCGCTGACGGAAAACAACGATATGAAACTGTAACTTTCACACATATATTTACACACGTCTGTTCTCTCTCTCTGTGTGTGTGTGTTTCCATAAAGCTCGTATTTGTGTGCTTGCTTTGTTTCCGTGAACATATTGTTGTAGGAAGTTAAAAGGGGAAACTTAGAAGTTACAAAAAGTAGCTCGGTGTCATGTTTTGTGGGCATTGCCTTGAAGGTAAACCCATGGCATTCTTTGCTTTGGCGTTTGTGTTGTCTGACCGTATGGGATCTATTCTGTACCGTTTTGTATATCGAAGTATAAGGGTTTGAATGCTAAACCCACGGTATTGAAAGATAACAGTGTTTATGTACCAAGAATACAATGTTACATTAATACTAATATATGTGTCCTTGTAGCTCAGCAGGTTGTGTTGCATTAGCTTGTGGTTTTAATTCCCAGGAAACGCACACAGACTGATAAATGTTTACCTTGCAGGTCTCTTTGGATAAGAATCTGGCAAATGTAAAGGATGTAAAGAAGAGTGGCGTTTTTAAAACACAGTTAGTACACATGTAAAAGAAAAGGTGTATCATGTTGTCCTGGTTCCACAATTATGTTGATATTAGACCACAGCAAAAAGTAGACATTGGGAGGGTTGCGGTGGTCTTCAAGCCTGTCTGTACTATTGTGTGTGTATAAAAAACTACACTGTAGTGGGGCCTCGCGCAGCATTATTTGATAAAAAAATGGAAACACATTTATTCATGTGACCTGCACAAAACCTCTTACCAGTGTTTCCTCACACAGAGGTTTGAGCTCTGGAATCTTAGGAATGTTTGTCCCTCTTGTGTGATAGTCTCCGTACCCGCTACAGCACACACACACACACATGTGCATGCCCACATGTACACACTGTGGCTCACCCGCAGACTACAGGGCCTCTTCCAGATTTAGGACATCATCTAAACCCAGCACACTGCTTAGGGACGTGTGCACATGTTCTTCGGTGAACATCTTTTATTAATCAATAACAGAATCAATTGATTAACATCTTTATACTTTGTTTGACATGTGACATCAATCGACGGTATACAGAGGTGTGTCCTCTTATCCAGAATGTCTCAGCTAGTGACACGCTGCTATATCAGTCTTTATAAGTCAATATAATTTACAGGCATGATATAGTGCTGTAAGTGGTTACCAGGGTGTTGCTATGCAGTTGCACTGTAGTTGCTCAAGTGTTTTGGGTGGTTGCTAAATTGGCAAAAAAGCTCCCTCCACAATTCTGTGCTATTCTTGCAGATGCTATTTAGGTCATAAAAATAGGCTTAATTTTCTTTATTCAAAAGATAATAGGCTTGTTCGACTTGATGCGGCACCGCAAGACCCGACAGGCGGATGACATCAAAGTATCCAAAGAAACGAACTTTTTATGGTTCTTCGCATGTTGGATCTTGCGGCGCCGCATCAAGTCGAACAAGCCTATTGTTTGTCATTACATTCGTTTGATTTGGTGGTGATTTTTCTCCTAGACAGGTTTTGTAAATTTCTTCCAGACTGTGTGTGTGTGTGTTTGTGTGTTTAACTTGTGGGCTGTCAGAATTATTTGTTTCTTCATGAAATGCAAATACAGCTTCCAGTCCTGGGAAACACACAAACTCCTGGAGTCAGTCATATGACAGGTGAATAAGTGTGACGTCTTAATCCACAGAGAGACAGTTTGATCATATTTTGTTGTCTCAAAAAGACATTGCGTTGAATAAGTGAATGATGAAGACTGTGTTGGAGATGAGCTCTCATCACAGATCAGGTCTGATGTCCACAGGAACCATCTGAAGGCTTTTGTTGTTGTCTATTCAGTCATTTAGGGAAACCTGTCGCAAAAAGGAAATCTCTTTAGATGATTAATAAGACACTAATTAGAAACCAAATATTTACACAGAGCCATTACTGTAAAACACACACGCTGTGTAAACAGGCAGATGGAGCAGTCCGTGTGGTCGTGATGGCAAATGTTACTGGGGTAGATAATGTCATCAAAGTAACCGTTTCCATAACACATGCAGTCAACTCTGTTACTGTAAAGCAGAGGTTATCAACCCTGTTCCTGGAGATCAACTTTTTGACTATGGAGATCTTCAGGATCACTTAAGAATTAAAGACAGGTGTGTTGAAGCAGGTTGGACTTAAATAAGGACTGTTCGTCTCCAAGAACAGGGTGGACGACCTCTGCTGTGTAATGATGCTGTTGCAGAGCTGCAAACGTCCTTTGAAGTTGAATTCAATGTAAAAAAAAATGTAACTTTAAATGTACAAACACTTTTCTTTAATGTCATTGCTCGGGATAGTTCCAAGCATGCTGATATTTCATATAACAGCACTGGGATGTATGAATATCACGAATATTGTTGAAACAATAGTAATTACCTGTGCAGTTTTTAATTTTTATAGAGTTAAAGTTAATGGAGAGATATTTTAGTAGTTTAATGTTCATTTAATATTTTGATATTTTATTTTTTTATAATAGTTTAAGCTGGCACCGGTGGTCTTGTGAACTATGTGCAGACATGTTGTAACCCAAGTTCGAGCCCTGGCTCTTTCATCCCATAATCTTCCTTTCTCTCTCTCCAAAAAGAAAGATTTAAAAAAAAAACTAATAATAATTGCTAAGGAAGGGTTTCTAATTATTGTTTAGTTTAAGTATTTCAAATCATTTTTAGGCCTTTGTTTTATTGAATTTCCAAATGTTGTACGGTAGGTACTGAAAATAACCCTGATATATTGTCTATCTGCAAAAAGACATCAGATTTTAGTTTCAGGGACATTTGACTGTTTGCAACACTGCTTGTCTGTGTGTTTGTGGCGCTCTGGTAAGCGGATGCAAAACAATGCCGTGTGAATTTTGCCTGTAGCAAAATAAGGCTTTTTGAAAGTTGACACAACAATTGTCTAAAATCTCATTCAGTGTGATTTCTCTCACCCGTAAGCAGCATATGGAAAACATGTTATCTGACATTATCCTGTATGATTATATAGGGCTGTGCAATTAATCGCGATTATGATTTGTGTCTTAATCGAGCAGCACGATGATTATAGCAGCAACATTCTGTTGTGTGTTAAAATGGATAATATCGTCCATGAGCTCTGTGTTTGGTCCTGAATAGATGTTGCAGCTATGAATGGAGGTTTGGGAATTACTGCATCAGCAGACACTAAAATATGTTAGACCACACACACACACACACACACACACACACACACACACTCCTCATATGGAGGTTTTACATAATAGTTTTCCAGTTATAGCGTGTGTGTGTGTGTGTGTGTGTGAAAGGTCACTGTGTGGAGTGGGTGTGTGTGTGACAGGAATAGCTCTGTGCTGCACGTCTGTGTGTCTCCACCTCTGCCTCCGTTGTGTGTCTGTTTGTGTGTTTCTGCTTGTGTAGTGAGTTTTGGTGGAAGTGTCTGTTAAATGACAGTATTTTTAATACAAGAAGCTAGAAAATACAGGGGTGTGTATATTTTGGTGTGCTGTTTTTAGGGTCAGTTGGTGTGGTGTGTGCTGGTTGTGGATTCATGTAAGTGACATACTATGTTTATCACTTGATCACATGGTCTGGTTGACACCGTTCACACTGTAGCATTATTTACTGTAAAGGTGTACTAATGAAAATGTTGTGTAGGTTTGGTCATGTGGTCACACAAGTGTTGATCAGACGTCTTCCTCTTTTCAGGCCTATTGATGCTCTTACCTGTCTGACCTGCAACTGAGATCAGGTAACACACACCCACACAGGTTTTTATTTGTGTCATGTAGTTTATTTGAGGTCCTATTTCATGTTCACCATTAGCTTAAAAAGGTCAAGTGCTCTTTTGTGGGGTTTGTGTCTTTTATGTGCATATCAGGTGTGTGTGTTGTACATTGATCTGTAACTTATTGTAACAACGCAAAATGTTTCAATCTCACAGCTTCAGCTGATGTCCGTGTACCCATTTTCAGTGAATAGTGTATATGTTAGATTGCAGTGGTCAAATTTCGTAATATAGTATTGTTGTGTAAAAAGCTTTGTGTTTGTGTGTGTGTGTTGTTGAGGGTTTTGATGTTTGTTAATGTGAGTTTATAATGCTGGAATGTTTTAGCAGTGAGGTGCTTAGTTCTGGAATGACTGTTTGAGAAACAGTTCAACTTCCCACCTGTGTGTGTTTGTGTGTGCGTGTTTGTTTGTGTGTGTGTGTGTCTGTGTGTGTGTGTGTCTGTGTGTGTGTGTGTGTGTGTGTGTGTCTGTGTGATTGTGTGTTTGTGTGTTTAAAAAAAAAAAAAAGCAAAACGTTTTCTATGATCTTTTGGTTTAGGGATCATACGATAGGGATCAGGGATAGGGGATAAAATATACAGTTTGTACAGTATAAAAGTAATTATGCCTATAGACTGTCCCCACGGTGATAATAAACCAGATGTGTGTGTGTGTGTGTGTGTGTGTAGAAAGAAACTCAAACAAAAGGATCTTAAAACTAAATAAAACAAAAATGATTCAAATGAATTGAATAGACAGTGAGTAAATATTGAAGCATAATGGAGTGTTTACTGAAGTGCATAGAGGAAGAGATTCACAATATTGTGTTTAAATGGCAGTTTTACGTTATGTTAGTTGTGTTTGACTTTACTTTTGTGACTCTTTGTGGCTCTGTATCCCTGAGGATTATGGGTAAGTCTCACTGGGGGGCCTAAAATCTTTGCAGGAATGCATTTTTATATATGTGTGTGTGTGTGTGTGTGTGTTTGTGTACTGTCACTTGACTTGCACCTGAATGTTTTTATGGTCTCAAACTCATTTTGATCTGAAGCTGTAAATCGAAATGTTTGAAATTAGTCATGTGGAGAGCGTTACTGTGCCAACATAATCTTTTTTCCATTACAAAACCAAAAATATTTAAATATATTTTTGAGACGGATGACTTTGACTGAATAATGAAGTAGAGCAGCAAAAAGAAAAAGCCCAGAGTAGTTGAGAGATTTCAATAGAACACTTCTGCAACTAGTAGCCAAAGGGTAAATATTTTGAAGATTAAGCAAACGCTTTTATTAAATAATAAAAAGATTCAGATATATTGTACAGACTTATTTGGGATATTATCAAGTCAAAACATAATATCAGCATTTTATAGTTTACTGATGAGTTCTTAAATGTGGATAATCTAAATAAGGTACTGACCCTACATTTTGTTTGTTTATGTACATATTGTCTGTGTGTGTGTGTGTGTGTGTATACGTATACAATACATCCAATAGCGCATACAGCCAGTGAAGTTTTTTATTGAGATGAAAGTGTTTTTGAAACTGTCAATTACAGAAACACAGAGGAAGTGGTTTTATGATTTATTTTTGACGCAGTTGCTAGGGTCCAAAAAAACCCCACACATATAGTAGTGCAGGTGATCACCTTTACGTTTGTAGTGTAGTTAAGTTTGTAGTCCATCCTGATGCACACAGTGGAGGGAGGTCTACTACATGCTCTGAAGACTTTATCGGCGACACAGAAACCCTCGAAAAGTTTGTCATAGATATGATCTTTATACTCTGTCTGTAGGATGATAGAGGAGGCGGGCCGGCGGGGGAATTTCATGGCCGATAGGAAGCAGATCATCACAGACATGAGTGAGTCATGAACTGTGTGACCTTCGACCTCACTGCACATTTTAACATGATTGTGATTTTAAATGTGAACAGTTACTGATGTTTGGCTTTTATACTTCAGAGGAACAGAATTTTGACGTCATCCGGCTGTCCACCTACAGAACGGCCTGCAAGCTTCGATTTATACAGAAGAAATGCAACCGTGAGTGTTAAAAGCAGACCGTTCATATCTGTATATGTGCAGTTGGAAAATAAAATATACTTTTTTTTTGTTTATTTATTTTAATCCGATTTATTTGTCTAGTAAAATAAATCAAAGGTAAATAGTATATTCTTGAGAATAACTATTGTATAATACATTTATCTTTGTATACAACACTCTTGCATCAATATTTCAGACACACGTCTGAAGTATTGTCACATTTAAACTGGCTAGGACACAGTGTTATATTTTTGGAAAGGTTTTAATAAAACAGACATATAAAACACTGAACGTGTCTCATTTAGGCCTGCTTTTTTTTTTTTTTGAGGGAATTTAGGACACTTTTTTTGTCTGAATTAATTTTATGGTCATCTTACATCCCTTTTTTCCAGTGCATCTGGTGGACGTGTGGAACATGATCGAGGCGATTCGTGATAACGGTCTGAACACGCTGGACGTCTGCACCGAGATCAGCGTGGCTCGACTGGAGACCATCATCACCTGTATCTATCAGCAGCTAAACAAACGCCTGCCCACCACACACCAGATCAACGTCCAGGACAACGCCAGCCTCCTGCTCAACTTCCTGCTGACGGCTCTCGACAGGTGCGCGCGTTCGTGTGAGCATGTGTCCTGCGCTCGGGTTTGTCAATGATGTTCTGACGGAGCGTGTGTGTTTTACAGCGATGCTCAGGGAAGGTTGACGGTATTCCCTGTGAAGGTGATGCTCTCAGTGTTGTGTGGAGGAAAACTGGTGGATAAACTTCGCTGTAAGTTCAAACACGAGCCTCACTAGTGTCAGACATAAATATGTATATGTAGATGCCACATTCGACCGATCCAGATGTGTCCACATGTCTGCCATTTTGGAACAGTCAACATTTCACTCAAAGTAAAAATAGTTCGCCCAAAAATAAAACTATGGTCATCATTTATTCATGCCGATTAAATCCTGTATATGACTCTCTCTAAATAACACAAATAAAGATATTTGGAGGAATGTCTATGTGTTTTTGTGTCCATGCAATGGAAGTCAATGGGGTTCAGTGTTGTTTGGTTACTAACGTTCCTCAAAATATCTTCTTTTGTGTTCTGCAGAAGAAAGTCATACAGGTTTGACATGAATAAATGATGAAAGAAAATAATTTTTGGGGTGAACTGTCCCTTTAAGAGGTAAATTCCAAATGCCTATAGTAACACAATATTGTTCAGGTTTATGGTATAATACTATAGTCTTGAGGTCTCGGCAGTTCTGCCCCTTAAAGGATGGAGATATGAACACACGACTGATCTAACAATTGTCATTATGGGTGTGTGTTAGATATTTTCTCCCAAATATCGGATACTAATGGTGCGATGGTGATGTCAAAGTTTGACCACTTCCTGCGGGAGGCGCTGATGCTGCCCACCGCTGTGTTCGAAGGGCCGTCGTTCGGCTACATGGATCACTTCGCCAGATCTTGTTTTCCTCAACAAGTAACTACTTCTTTAACTTAACTCTTAACTGACCCGACTGGTCAATGTGTCAGTGGTATTTTCCTTGTTATGTTGCAGTTTCTCTCATTGAGAAATGTTGATGTTTGTGTGTTTAATAGAAGAAGGTGATGTTAAACATGTTCCTGGACTGTTTGATGTCAGATCCTCCTCCTCAGTGTCTCATCTGGCTTCCTCTGATGCATCGTCTGTCTAATGTTGAGAACGGTAACGCACATGCATTTACGCACGCACACAGAATAGGATCTTTTAGTCAGATTACTTCGACTTATTGAAATGTTCGTTGTTCATTTTCTCTCGCAGTCTTTCATCCGGTGGCATGTTCTTACTGTCGCTCAGAGGCCATGACAGGCTTTCGCTATCGCTGTCAGCAGTGTTTTAACTATCAGCTCTGTCAGGACTGTTTTTGGCGAGGTCACGCCAGCGGAAACCACAGCATCCACCACCAGATGAAGGAACACTCATCCTGGGTAAAGATTCACCATCAATGACAAAAAACATGTTATACTTTTGTCCCTGAGCTTCAATTCGAAGGTTACTTGAACCAGAAGCACTAATAAGTCACATGTCTTTTTTCCTTAAAAATGGAAAGAATACAACGTCGTCTTTAGTTTTTGTTAACCTCTGTTATGATTCGCATGCCAGCATAATGTTTCTTATGATATGAGGGTGAGTAAATGATGGCAAAATGTCGGGTGAACCCTTGTAGATTTTTTAATTTTGTCTCTTTTATTATTTGTTTCAGAAATCTCCTGCTAAGAAGTTGGGTCGTGCCATCAGTAAATCTTTGGGTTGTGTTCCGAGTCGAGAGCCGTCCCACCCCATTTTCCCAGAATACCCGGAGAAACCCCTCAACCTGTCCAATATAGTGTAAGTGACGGAACATACGCACACACATTTGTTCATTATCGACGTTTATTTTAGCGGCACCAACATACACAAAGTTATGATCCCTAAACCCAACTTCTGGTAGACCTCCGCAAAGAATCAATTACTGTTGAGTAATATATATATTTTTAATATACAATAAAATATTAATATCAATTGATGTATATTAACTCTAAATAAATTGTTATATTACCAAACACAGATGGGAAGTTAACAATCATTATACGATTTAAATTGATTTATTTAGAAGCCATTTTTCTAATATGTTTCTTAATATTACCTTCCACCTTAAATGTCCCCACAAGTACAACCAGATCTGTAAAAAGCATTCTTGATGCTTTTCTAAGTGTTTGTTAGTGGATGTTTTGCTTTCTGTCTGTGTTATTTTTTGTGTTTTAGTCCATTATTTTGTGTGTTTTAGTCCACCCCGTCCAGTAGGAAACATGAATGAATTAGCCCCGCCCCCTTCTGCTGGCACCACCCCCACAAAGAGGTGAGCGAAGGGTCCCCTTTGACATTTCAGAGTACATATAATTTTTTTTAACCATGTAGAGTCATACTTTTCTATGTTATGAGTAACATTGTGTGACCATGTGAATGAAGAACAGGTCACCTGTGCGATATGACATGATATTGTAGGGCTGCTCGATTATGACAAAAATCATAATCGCAAATATTTTGGCCCATATTGAGATCCCGGTTATTGAACACGATTACTGATTAACCTTTAAAACAACATAGAAAATAAAAAAACGTGGCTTTTAAACTCTGAATTTAACCAAAAAATAAATTTGAAAGAAATAGCACTGCTGAACCAATGTAAATTAAAGGCTGCGCTATGGATTTATACTACAAGAAAAGGGAGGATTTCCTCGTTCGTTTACCTCGATTATTTTGTTTTTGTAATTGATGAAGGCCAAAATTTAAGATTACGATGTGTAATAACATTTCACAGTACTATGATATTGCAAATTCTGTCTTTTGTACATTGTTTGTTTGGATAAGTGTCGCTCATTCACCTCGTGTGTGTGTGTGTAGGCTGCCGACTCTTGCCGCAGCTCAGCGCATGAATGAGGAACATGCACTGATCGCAGCATATGTGAACAAACTCCAGCACAGCCCACGGTGAGAGTGTGTGTAATATCAGCCGATGTATTTAATGTCTTTTAAATGTGTTAATATTTTTCTGTGTGTGTGCAGCACGTTGGACAGTCCCAGTAGAATGGATGAAGAACACAAACTTATCGCTCGATATGCAGCTCGACTGTCCACGGATGCTGGAAACACAGCTGTGAGACACGCACAACATGGATGTTTGGTCATATTCAGAGACACAGGGTTATAGCGATGTCATATTTCTGTTGTCCTTTTGAATCGCAGAGACCTGCAAACTTCTACAATGATACCAACAAACAGCAGAGACAACTTATCATGCAGCTGGAGAACAAAAACAGGTACACACACACACACACACACTCCTGCACATGCCCAAACAGTGCTTCTGTCTTCATGTCTGTGCTAATATTGTGTATTTGTGTATTCATGTGTGTTATACTGTGACGGTGTGTGTTTCAGGGAGATTCTGCAGGAGATCCAGAGCTTACGCGTGGAGCATGAACAGGCATGTCAGCAAACCCCAGAGAGAGTCCAGCAAAACCCGACCCTGCTGGCAGAACTGAGACAGCTCAGGTACCGCACGCAAACATAACAAACATTCAGATGTTTCCAGTTTCACATTATTAAAAGCAAACACAGTCCATTTATACTCTGACATTGTTGTGTTTTGTTACATCTAGTTGTCATATGCAGAAATTTTCATGTTTTATGTTAATTTTTGCTGTTATGTATCTCAAGATGGATTTCACACCTACATTCATTTTCCAAAGATCAAAGCAATTGACAAATCCACAAAATATTTTATTTCTTATATGAATATATGTAAGAATAAGAATTGTGCTGTTTATTGTCCTTTCGGAAAATCTCCTTGTACCTGTGGCACCCTCCAGTCATCAACAACAACAGCAATTATATTTAAAGAGGGTTTTTTTTATTCCAAAATGTTGTTTCTTATTGTTATTCATGTTTTAATTTGCTTTTTATTGCGTTAGTTAACAGTATATTTTAGTTACCATGGCTTTAATCGAAACAAGCCAACTGCAGTTCCCTTTCTGTCGGTCTCTCGACGTTGTGTCGAAGCCGACAGATGGGGTTCGCCCTTGAGAACCAGTCATCTCTGACTATTTTGAAAAGGCCAATGAAATTTGGCGAATGAAATTTGCATGCCGGGCCCCGCCCCCGGAAATCCGGGTATAAAAGGGGAGCCGGCGTGCTCATTCATTTACCTTTTGTTCTTCGGAGCCTATGCATCGAATGACTACGACAGCTGATTTCCTGACGTGGTGCAGCGGATTGTCCCTTCCGAGCGATCATCCCCCCGGCGTTTCAGCAGTTCCAGAGGTGTTTCTGAAAGAGATATATTCTAAAAGAGCAAATTTCTCAGCGTGGCATGTCCCGCTGCTCTCGTGGTTGCGGTTCCCTCATTGAGGAGGGGGACGGACACGATGCTTGCGTCAGGTGTTTGGGGGTCCAACACGCTGAGGCAGCATTCGTGGAGTCATCCTGCCCGCACTGCGGGCAGATGGCGATACAGAAGTTGCGGTCACGGGTGGCTGCGCTCTTTCGAGAGCCAGCCACCACCTCGTCTGCTTCCCGCTCTGCGACCGCGGTGGCCACAGCCCCGCCGTCAGCAGCGGCGAGCAGCTTGGGTGGCATGGGGATTTCCGTGAGCGTAAACCCGTCAGCCGATGGCTCGCGGACCGTTCACGCCCCCACTCGCTCGTCTGGCCGTTCCCAGGAAGGCGGTTCCACACCGTCTTACTCCTTCGTCACGCAATCGGACTCGATGCGTGACGACGATGAGATGTCCCTCGCAGCATCGGAGGGCGACCTCCTGGCATCCGACCCTGACGATTCCTTCGAGCCGTCTCCGCCCGGAGATAGAGTTCAGGAAAAGGCAGACGTCGAGATGTCAGCCATGCTCTATCGGGCCGCCGCGAGCATCGGGGTGCAGTGCACCGCACCGCCCACGCCCCAACGCTCGCGGCTGGATAATTGGTACATCGGGTCCGAGCGCGGCTCCAAGCCGCGCACGCCCCCTGTACCTTTTTTCCCCGAGGTGCATGAGGAGCTCAGCAAGACTTGGAACGCCCCCTTTTCGGCTCGTTCCCGTCATGCTGACTCTGTCGCCCTTTCTTCCCTCGATGGCGGGGCAGCTAGAGGCTACGTTGATGTCCCCCAGGCTGAACGTGCAGTCGCGGTGCACCTGTGCCCGCAGACGGCGGCCACCTGGAGGTCTCGACCTAGACTCCCGTCCAAGCCGTGTAGGGTTTCGGCATCGCTGGTGTCGAAATCCTATAACGCTGCTGGACAGGCTGCCTCAGCTCTTCATGCCATGGCCATCCTGCAGGTCCATCAGGCCAAGGCACTGAAAGAGCTCCACGAGGGTAAGACCGACCCGAAGATTATGCAGGAGCTCCGCGCTGCCACCGACCTTGCCCTCCGGGCAACGAAGGTGACAGCGCGAGCTTTGGGTCGAGCGATGTCCACACTAGTGGTCCACGAGAGACACCTCTGGCTAAACCTTGCGCAGATGCGTGAAGCCGAGAAAGTTCGCTTCCTCGATGCTCCCATCTCGCAAGGAGGGCTGTTTGGTGACACTGTCGAGGACTTCTCCCAGCAGTTCTCGGCAGTGCAGAAGCAGACGGAGGCCATTAAGCACATCCTGCCCCGCCGCGACCCGACCGCCTTTCGGCCGTCGAGGTCCCGTGGAACGTCTGCCTCCCAGCAGCCCCGGCCTTCCTCTTCGTCAGCTCCGGCTACGGTGCCCCCTCCTCAGGCGGCCCCCCGGAAGAGGACGGACAGGAAGCGACCACCGTCTCGTCAGCAGCCGCCGCGGAAGCAGAAGCGTTCCTGACGAGCCGGACCCGGCGAGATCGAGATCGGGCCCGACCCCAGCCATTCCATCGCTGACGGGTCGGAAATGGACGGTCCCTGCCCCGTCCCAACATCTGCTAGGCCCTTTTCAGGGCCTAGCGCCCACTTCCTCACAAAAAGAGCAGTCTCTCTCTCTGGGTCCCCCTTTCAGCCGCACTCACCCTCCGCAGGACGGTGTTCGGCAACTCGACGTTGCGTTGTGGCGACACGCAAGGCCGAGTATAAAATTGCGCAGCCCTCAGCACTCTCACCTCGACGGTGCGTTGAGCTGCGCCGCCAGGCAGGCAAATCAGCGGAGCCGGCCCCCCCACGAGGCGGGGCCGGCACCGCTAGCCCGCGAACCGCCCTCCCCAGGGGCGATGAAGCAGATCGTACCTCTAGTGCCCCTGTCGCAGTCTTTGAGTGCTTGGTTAGCACTCACCAGACCGTCAAGGTGGCTGGAGAACACGATCCGTCTCGGCTACTCGATCCAGTTTGCCAGACCTCCGCCCAGGTTTCGGGGCATCCTCTTTACCTCGGTCAGAGGCAGAGATGCTCCCGTGCTGCGGGAGGAGGTGGCAACCCTTCTGGCGAAGGGAGCGATCGAGTCCGTCCCCTCGGCCGAGATGTCCAGCGGGTTCTACAGCCCGTACTTCATCGTCCCCAAGAAAGGTGGAGGGTTGCGCCCCATTCTAGATCTGCGTGCCCTGAACAGGCACCTCCAAAAGCTGCCGTTCAGGATGCTCACGCAGAGGCGCATCTTGACGTCCGTCAGGCGTCAAGATTGGTTCGTGGCTATCGACCTGAAGGACGCGTACTTTCATGTCTCGATTCTCCCTCGTCACCGGCCGTACCTACGGTTCGCTTTCGAGGGGCGAGCATATCAGTACAGGGTCCTCCCATTCGGTCTGTCCCTGTCCCCACGTGCCTTTACGAAGGTCGTGGAAGCCGCCCTCACTCCCCTCAGGGAGAGAGGTGTGCGGGTACTCAACTATCTCGACGACTGGCTTATCTTAGCACACTCGCGAGAACTGTTGTGTACACACAGGGATCTGGTGCTCCGGCACCTAGACCGTTTGGGGTTACGGGTCAACCGAGAGAAGAGCCAACTCTCCCCTGCGCAGAGTTCCTTTTTTCTCGGTATGGAACTCGACTCTGTCTCCATGACGGCGCGGCTTACGACAGAGCGTGCACAGTCAGTGCTGAACTGCCTGAAACTCTTCAAGCAGCGACCAGCGGTCCCCCTGAAACTTTTTCAGAGGCTCCTGGGCCACATGTCGTCCTCGGCGGGGGTAATTCCCCTCGGGTTGATGCACATGAGACCGCTGCAGCACTGGCTACAGAGACGAGTTCCCTGGAGAGCGTGGCACACAGGCAGGAGGTTGATCGTCATTACACCTCTCTGCCGTCGTATCCTAACCCCGTGGTCATCAGTGACCTTTCTACGGACTGGCGTCCCCATGGGGCAGGTCCCGAGGCGCGTCGTGGTAACGACCGACGCCTCCTTACGGGGTTGGGGTGCGGTGTGCAAGGGGCACACAGTGTCGGGTCTCTGGACGGAGTCCCAGCTGTGTTGGCATATCAACCGCCTAGAGTTGTTGGCTGTTCTGTTGGCACTGAGGGGACTACGGTCCCTCGTGCAGGGCCAGCACGTACTGGTCCGATCAGACAGCACGACTGCCGTAGCGTATATCAACCATCAGGGGGGTATACGCTCACGACAGTTAACGCAACTTGCCCGACGCCTCCTCCTGTGGAGTCAACAGGTGACGAAGTCCCTGCGTGCCACTCACATACCGGGCGACCTGAACCAGACAGCCGATGCGCTCTCTCGTCAGTCGACGCCCCGTGGAGAGTGGCGACTCCACCCCCGTGCGGTCCAGCTTATTTGGGTGCAGTTCGGGCGGGCACAGGTGGACCTGTTTGCCTCCCTGGACACCACCCATTGCCCGCTTTGGTACTCCCTGACCGAGGGCCCCCTCGGCACGGATGCCCTAGCGCACAGCTGGCCACGGGACAAGTGGAAGTACGCCTTCCCCCCAGTGAGCCTCATTGCACAGGTCCTGTGCAAGGTCAGGGAAGAGGAGCATCAAGTGGTACTAGTTGCGCCGTACTGGCCCAACCGGACTTGGTTCTCGGAGCTAATGCTCCTGACGACAACTCCCCCCTGGCCGATTCCCCTGACGAAGGACCTTCTTTCTCAGGGGAAGGGCATGTTGCGGCACCCGAGACCAGACCTCTGGAACCTCCACGTCTGGCTCCTGGATGGGACGAGGAGATCCTGAGTGGTCTACCCCCCGCGGTGGTGGAGACCATCACTCAGGCTAGGGCACCTGCCACGAGGCGGCTGTACGCCTTTAAGTGGCGCCTCTTCTCGTCTTGGTGTTCTTCTCGCAGAGAAGACCCACGGATTTGCTCGGTCAGGCACGTGCTGTCCTTCCTGCAGGAGAGGTTGGAGAGTAAACTCTCTCCGTCCACGCTGAAAGTGTATGTAGCCGCTATCGCCGCTCATCACGAACCAGTTGCTGGAAAACCTCTAGGGCAGCATGACCTGGTCATCAGGTTCCTCAGGGGCGCGAGGAGGCTTAACCCACCTCGATCGCGCTCCGTACCCTCTTGGGACCTCAATGTGGTCCTGGCGGGCCTCCAGAGGCCTCCCTTCGAGCCCCTCGGAGAGACCGATCTTTCTCATATCTCGATGAAGACGGCTCTCCTGACGGCGCTCGCCTCCATCAAGAGGGTGGGGGATCTGCAAGCATTTTCCGTGTCCACAGAGTGCCTAAATTTCGGGCCCGGTGATTCTCACGTGATCCTGAGACCTCGGCCCGGCTACGTGCCCAAGGTTCCCACCACTCCCTTCCGGGACCAGGTGGTGACCTTGCAGGCGCTCCCCACCGGGGAGGAAGACCCAACCCCGTCCGTGTTGTGTCCAGTACGCGCCTTGCGCCTCTACGTGGACCGCACGCAGAGCTTCAGAGGCTCTGAGCAGCTCTTTGTTTGTTTTGGAGGTCAGCAGAAGGGGAAAGCTGTCTCCAAACAGAGACTGGCGCACTGGATCGTGGACGCCGTCATGGCGGCGTACCGATCTCAAGATTGCCCGTGCCCGCTGGCAGTGAGGGCGCACTCCACCAGGGGTGTTGCCTCCTCGTGGGCACTGGCTCGGGGCGCCTCTCTGGCAGACATATGCAGAGCTGCGGGTTGGGCTACGCCCCACACCTTCGCGAGGTTCTACAACCTCCGCGTGGATCCGGTGTCAGCTCGAGTCTTGCAGGATAACACCAGGTAAGACCGGCGGCCGGCAGGGCGTACGCCTGCGACAAGCGCCAGCCCCCCTCTTGGGGGGGGTCAGTGCGCAATCATCTGCCTCCCTTCTTTCCCCTCGGGCGAAGAATAGGCATTCCATCCATCACTAAGCACTCAAGGCAGCGGGCTGGGCGGAGCAGCCTGCCACCTTTGGCGGGCACAAGTTGAGTTATCTACGTGTGACTCTAACCGACCTCAGTGCTCCAGACGTGGTAACCCCCCAGCAGGGTGGTTCCGTCTGAGATTCCGTCATGAGCTGTTCCCCCGGAACTCGTGACCTTCCCCGGGTGAGCATCCACCCTGCGGATTCTCGCACATACCTCCCATGAGTTCTTCCCTGCCGGTAAGACCATGCTGTTTCTCCACTGTATTCCCCCCGAGGGTGGGAAGTGGTCTCCGTAGCGCACCTCCCACTTGAGGGAATAGCGCTTACCCAGTGGTCCTAAGGCCGGACGGCTCTCGCCATTGGGGCCGTCTGAGTTGACAGAGGACAGGGGCTACCCATCTTTCTTGGAAGCTCTGGGTCCCCCTGTCTACCTACTGGAAGGTTACAATCTCGCGAGAGCGCTTCGTCTGACTCGCCTAGGCTGGCCAACGTCGCTTCGCTGGAGATTGTGACGCGACTATTGCCGTGGCGTTTTCCATAGGAACCCCATCTGTCGGCTTCGACACAACGTTGAGAGACCGACAGAAAGGGAACGTCTCGGTTACGTATGTAACCTCTGTTCCCTGATGGAGGGAACAAGACGTTGTGTCCTTCTTGCCACGACAATAGCCGTCCGCTGCAGCAGTCACGAGATGCTTTTAGGCTCCTCAGCACACAAGGTAAATGAATGAGCACGCCGGCTCCCCTTTTATACCCGGATTTCCGGGGGCGGGGCCCGGCATGCAAATTTCATTCGCCAAATTTCATTGGCCTTTTCAAAATAGTCAGAGATGACTGGTTCTCAAGGGCGAACCCCATCTGTCGGCTTCGACACAACGTCTTGTTCCCTCCATCAGGGAACAGAGGTTACATACGTAACCGAGACGTTTGATTGATATTAACTGGAATGCACAATCAAATAAAAACATTTGGGAACCAAACTCTTAATTTGTATTATATTGTATTTGACTGAAAAGCCTACAAAAAACAATCCAGTACATTATTACATGTTTTTATCAATACATTTAGATTTATGCATTTGGCAGATGCCTTTATCCAAATCGACTTGAATTGCATTATACTATACATTTTTCTAATTCTGTGCAATCCCTGGGATCGAACCCAAGAATTTTGGTGTTTATGTTTGCCGTGAGTGTTAAGTGTTTTATTGTGTATTGTGTGTGTGTTTTAATTTTGCTGTGTTCGTGTGCTGTTATGTTTGCCGTGTGTGTTGTAGACAGAGGAAGGATGAGCTGGAACAGAGGATGTCTTCACTTCAGGAGAGCAGACGAGAACTCATGGTGCAGCTAGAGGGACTCATGAAACTACTGAAGGTAAAAGTGAAGAAGTGTACTGTAATGTCTGTACCACTGGAGGGCGTCACACTCTTTAGTTTCCACCCGTTCTCATTTCTTCTGATCACTGAGTAACTCTTTATTTGTTGCTTCTCTCATCCTTTGTTCTTCTTCTCTCTCTTATGTTTTCCTCTGTATCTTGTCTGTGCTCTGCAGGACGAGGAACAGAGACAAGCTGTAAGTCTGTGTGTGTAATAGAAATGGTTTCATTAGCATCTTGTGTTTATCGAAACGTCTTTAAATGTTTGAGTTAAGATTTCTTTAAACAGGTTTTTGCTGTTTAATGCAATTATTTTTTATTTCTAGTGATCAGTCGACTCTGAAAAAGTTTCTTTCTATGATCATTCTTATGGTGGCTGCTGTATTAAATCTCAATCTTTCTCTCTCAGGCTCAAGCCGCTGGTTCTTCCCCGAGTCACGCCTCAACTCGTTCTATCCCGACACCCATTCGCTCACCTTCCGCTTGCTCCACCCCCACACATGCAGGCCACACCCCTACCCATGGACCCCAGGATTCTCTCTCTGGAGTAGGTGGAGATGTTCAGGAAGCATTTGCTCAGGGTAAAGTGAACACATTAACATGCAGACAAATGACCTCCGCTTCTCTTCTTCTCCGTTAGACAAGCTTTGAAGTTGCTGTAGGAATTTGTGTCTAAAAAAGAAATGCATTTTGTTTTTTGTGTGTGTGGGCTAAAGTGAAGTGGCATTGCAAAGCCATTTAATCTGTTTTTCTTTTTAAACATGTCAGTCTGACACTGAACTCTTTAGTTTCTCTGCTGTAAATCAATTCGTTCATGAAACTCAAATTATTAACAATAATTTTCTTTATTGTGTGTTTACTGTGTTGTTCTTATTATTGGAACCCTGAAAATCTATTGCAATATATTTTACATAATTTTGGTCAAATTAATTTCCAAAAGATTTCAAAATGTACACATTATAAAAGAGCACATATTGTCGGATAATATTGCAGGTGACAAGAGATGATGGATCGGTCCTTAATGTTTTATGTCGTCTTTTTCAATATAATGTCACACGGTAATGGAGTGTTCAATTAAACCTGAAGGTTTCAGTCCGAATTATGTCATTTTGATCCAATCATTTGATTCTAGATGTGTTTCGTGCAGGCACTCGCAGAAACCTGCGCAATGATCTCCTGGTGGCAGCGGACTCCATCACTAACACCATGTCTTCACTGGTCAAAGAGCTGAACACGGGTACGATAACATGCGGGCAGATTGTTCTCATCTGTTTTATTGTGCATAACTTCTGTTCTCATAGAATTTTTGTCATTGTTTATGAAAGTTATTGATAGCAATCAGTCGCATATTATATCTCTGTTGTCTTTAGTGAGTTTAGTGCAGTTAAACAATAAAAACTCTTTTTTTTCATAGTAACTGGGTGTGTAATGATTGACTGACCTTATGATTCAATTCAATCATAATGGTTCATGAAATGAAAGTTTTTTTACAAAATAAACGCTTTAATACATTTCCAATTACTTTTTTTTGTTGTAAACACAACCTTTAATAAATAATAATAACATAATATATATTGCATTGAAGGTTGAACTTTATCTTCAAGTAAATAAAAACTATTTAAAGCTGTAAAAGTGGAAAATACAAAATGATGGTCACATGTCAGGAGCTCAACCAGTAGGATTAAATGTAAAAAATTGCTGTTGCTCTGCATGTCAAAGTATGTTTTTATAACGATATTGTTCCACAATATATCATGTCGCTGCTTATAGTAGTCGTGCAGTCAAGATAGTGTTTCTCATCCGTCTGTTTTCTTATCTGTTTTTGTATAACACAGTGGATGATGGAGCAGAAGATGACGAGAGACTGCAGAACGGTAAAGACAGAGGTATACGACTTCAGAACTACATTACCCAGAATGCATCTGCTCTCATCTCTTTACATCAATGACTTCCTGAGATTTATTATCCATGCATATGTCGTCTACAACAAAATCTCGTAATGTTTTACAGGGCATGGTGTGTGTGTCTGGCGTGCGTGTGCTTGTCTAAGGGGTCTTGTTAAAGCATAATTACTCGTTAGAATTAATGAGGATGCCGTTTACGAGAGGGGGGGGGCGAATGGTTTTTTAACTACTTCCTGTTGGGTCAGAGGGGTCTTACACACAGAACCTTTATGAGCAGAAGCCGTGCTGGGAAACGCCTTCATCATCTTTCCTTTTTATTCACTGGAGTTATTAATCTCTCTCATGTTTTATTGGTCTGACTCTTGTGGTCTTTCTCAGATTCCATCTGTCAAATGAAGTCTTAAAACAGAGGTTTGAGACAAATCGCTGCACCTGGAATGGTTTCCACGGTGTGACTCAAGGATAAAAAAATATATTTTATGGATCGTCTCCAAAATCGTACACACACACTCATAGTTGTATTAACCAAATTGATCCAAAATGTTTAAAGCCAACCTCAGGACTTTTTCAATCCAAACGATTCACCATAACCGACTAACATAGTAGAACACATTTTTTATATTGTTATTTATGTTGAACACAAAAGAAAATATTTTGAAGAATTAATGAAAACTCTCAACATTTATTTTTGAAGCGAATGAGACTAAAATAAACATTTTGTCTTTTCTTTCAGGTTAAGCCAAATATGCAGCGAGCAGAATCACGTGAGTATCATCCTGGATGAGAAATCTGTTGGCATGTTGCTGATTTCCTTTGATTCATTCTTTCTTTTTTCTTCATATTTTTTTATTATTTCAGGCATGAAGTCACCATTAAGATGCCACAAAGACAATGGCCTCTGAATCCAGGCTCAGCCAATCAGAAGACAGTTCAAGAATTAGGCTGTGGCTTGGCTTCCGTTGGATTGGTTGGGAAGGAAATTCGTATTTTAGTGTTTTTTGTAGTTTACCTTTGAGCTAGAATTGCATTTTTTTCTGGAAATCTGTGTTGCGGAACAGCTGTTCGACTAGTTTAACGTTTGATGTTTTTAGTAGTTGAGTTCAGTGATGTATGAAAACTACGGATGCACCCAAAGACATTGCTGATCTGTCGAGTAGTTGCAGACTCTTATGAACGTGACTGAAAAGGAAACGAAACGTAACAAAGAACAGGCACGATGAGTTGATTGGCTGGGTACAGTATGTGGGCGTGGTTTGATTGACGTGGGTGTGGTCACGGCGATTTGTGTTGTCTAGGGGAAAGACGCATATTGGAACAAAAGCTGTAAACACGACCGTCTCAAGAAGATGAAATTACGAAGGGTCGAATTGTGTACTGTAATATTTTTATTTATTTGCATTTGACAACATTTTGGCAGCATTTAAATGTACATGGAGAGATTTCGGTGGTATTTTAAAGAATCAGTATATAAAGATTCGGAAGTTTGTAATTCAGCATTTATGTATAGGCTATTTAAGATCTAGTGGTTTAGTTAGTAGTATTTTGAACAGGTACTGATCATGAGGCTAATATGGACTGATTCACACGTCATGAAACTTGTAGAAGCACTGTTTATATCTTTTTTTTTCTGTGAATCTGCATTTCTTGCCTACAAACATTTGCACACACGTCTGACCTGCTGTGTGTTTTCCTGAGGGGTGTGTGCGGTGTGTTTACCTCTCTGTATAGTTGTGTTGTTGATATTTTCATTTACAGAGTTTGTTGAAACTTTAAATATCTGCCAAAAACGAGACTTGTCAATTAACAAGCGTTTGTTTAAAGATTTTGATCTAAGAAATTATTGTAAAAAAATTGCTGTGCCTTTTTTGCCAAAACCAATGTGTCTCATTCGTTTCAGACCTCCGCACAATGTGATTTTTGAGTTTACAGGGCTAAATGACACCACTTCCTGTGGCCTTTGAGTCAAGAGCTGTTCTGTGAAAACTGGCTGTTGCTTTGTTTGGTGGACGCGATTGAGATCATTACGGTGCTGGTAGCCATAGTGTTTGCTTTTTCCACTGATCAACTCTTATATATGTTTTTAAAAAGCTAACTTTACAGAAAAACTGAAAAAAAACTCTGGAATGAAGAGTCTAAATAGGCTTTGATGCACATGCAACTGATTTCAAGTGTTTTGTTGTGTTCTGAATAAATGATAATATAAAAATGCAAGACTGGAGAATTGTTTCTTGTCAAATGACATTGTCTCAGAAATCCCTGGATGTGGAACTGACCCGAAGATGGCAGAATTCAAAGGATTTTCATCTGAAATATTTTTGGGGGATTTAGATTTCTGTTTTCAAGTTTTGAGAGGTGCGCTCACCACGAGCACTCGTCTGGTCCCAGAACAGTAAACAGGCGCGTGTCATATAGCGAGCTTTAATAAAAGCTGCATGAACAGGTGGGGCAATCTGTGTGTATTTTTGAACAGGAGGCAGCGGGTCATTCAAGGACGCTATTCATCGCCCGTCTCAATGTCTTCAAGTTATTTTAATCTCTCTGTTTTTGCAGAGGTCACATCCCCCTATGAAAAGGCTTGTGATAACACATCGATAGTAACGGATGGGTGTATCATTATACGGAATGTTTGCCATTATCATGTGCCATGCTATTCCAAGCTCCTTTAAAAAATGCCAAACTTATAAGAGTCTTGGAATTACGATTACTATCATAATATACTTGTGAGTATATTATGAATATACTTGACAGACAAATGAAAAAAAAGTATACTAACCCTCCAGTGGTCTAACTTTTGTTGAAACTAGTATCTTTGTACTAGCACCTATTGTACTATTGCTATTTGTATGACATATCGCTTATTGCTCCCCGAACTCTTTGCAAGTCGCTTTGGATAAAAGCGTCTGCTCAATGACTAGATGTAAATAAACATTTACGCAAAAGAGATCAAAAATTACATTCATGTATCATAATCTTTCTGATTGTCAATGCATATTGCTTTTATTACAATGTTATTGATAATCTGTATAATTAAATTTTCTACCGTGTCATTTCATGAAGATTTTGTCGTAAAATTGGAAGAACTTCCTTTTCTCTAGACAATTTCTCCTATTTATTTTGCACAATGGAGCGGGGAGACATTTTGTCAAGTGAATTAATTCTGCAATTACATGTGAGGTCAAGCTGCTGCTAAAGTGTTCCTTAATCAGAAATCAATACAGGGTCGTTAACGCCCTGGAAATAACGTGCTCCATCCATCTCTGTCGTGCGTATGGGGGCTGCGACGTCACTGCGTAACAACGCCGCGGACTTTAGGACCCCGCGGAGTCCTCGCGCTGACGGGCCTTTGCGGCGTCTGAGAGCCCGAGACGGCGGAACGGAGCAGGCCGGTGCCGGGGAGGGTCAGGACGGGAAGAGACGCGGAGGGTAGACGGGTAGTGCGCGACCACCGGAGGGTTCAGGCCCGGGGCTGTATGGCGAAACGGGTAATTCAACCAGATACACGCACGCACACACACACACACATAGCCCTGGTCGTGCCTGTCATATGCGCGAGATCAGCTGATGTTGAAGATGATGATGGTGGTGCTGCTGGTTAAAATGGTGAATTTAGATCTGCGGAGATGTTCGTTTTCCAAATCAACTTGGGGAGTTTGTATCTGTTTACATGTTAAAATCGCGCTATTGCGAAGAATGTGTGTGAATCGAGCTGAAGTCGGTGTCACCCGGCGATGTGCGTTATTGTTGAAATATTGACAAATAACGTTATAACTTTACCACAGCTTTGTCTGTCAGCGTGTTGTCTTTTCGCTTTTTGAACGATCTTCTCTTTATTTTAGACGTGTTCTGTTTGATAATGATTACACTACATCAATTGTCTTATTTGTTTACGTACCTGTGTTTACAAAAAGCAGGATTTACGGCAATGCCGCCCGTTATATTTTGTTATTCGACATTTTAATGGTGCGTTGGGTGTATTTCGGGGTGTTGTCTAATAAATTGAGATCTCTCTGAACTATATTACTGTAATGGGCTTATCATATCGCATCATTTATCGAATCGTTCACTGTGTAATTGTACAGTAAAGCAGGCCATTCTCTGTTAAATCTGGGATCAGGGTGTCGTGAAAACCACACAAAGTCAGGTGTCTCGGGTCTCTGTCCTGGTCGTCTATAGTGACCCAACGCTTTTAACAACGCTCGTGTGTCTTCATATAGTCATAATTTTCCACATTAGGCCTTGTGTTCGTATGTAATCTGACCTCGAAATACCTCGTCTTCCCGTCTCCACTAGCGGTGTGTGTCTTTTATTTTCTGAGGTATTCTGAGGTGAGCCTACATTAAAACCGTGCAAGCCATAACGTTATTACTCCATTAAAACTTTTCAGAGGTCAGATTTATAAAATAAGAATTTAATTTCTTTAACAGAAGAAAACTTTTGTGTTTTTAAACCGCTCTCCTGTTTTTTTATACATTTCCAACAAATGCTTTGATGTGTCAGCTCCAGAAGTCAAGGAGTCAACAAGCTCTAAACCAAGTTTTTTTCAACTTGTTCTTAATCAATAAAACCCAGTTCCGAGTGTTTTCCGGTCATGCATAGTGACCTTGTGTGTAAGGGTTTCTCTCGCCATTATCAGTAATGATAAACGTCAGAATCATTAATGCTTTGATGAGATTTGAATCAAGTCGGATTCATCTAAATCAAATTCATATATTTTCTGAGTGCTTGAGATTTTTGCTATTCTGCTGACGCATTGACGTCTTAAGCACGATGTCATGAAATGATATTAAGTGAAATATAATTTTCCACAGCGTCACTGATGTCGCATCTCGACGCCCAGAAAGAGAAACTGGCAGGGATTCAAGCGCCCGCCATGTTACGGACACTCTTCCACATTAAACACAAACTGACTGCAGTTTTTGTTTTGCGTGACACAAATCGTGTTTTTTTCACCGACTGTCGTGAAATCATGAGATAATAATCCCGTATGAGATAAATCGAACACGTGAGGAGAAACGTTCAGTTTACAATTGTGCTGTGCGAATGTGTCGCCTTGTAGCAGGAACATATTCATGTATTCTACCGTATAATAATACAATTGTAATGATGAATATATGTGATGTTAATACTGTATTTGTTTTCACAGGGAGAAGGATTTGATGGTCTGAAGGTGGATCCGTTTCATCGCCACACAAGTCCATCAACATTTTAATGTCTTTTATTACTCTTCTTTTGTTTTAAATGCATCTTATTTGACCATGCCTCTCGATCTGGACTGTGACGCAGAAGCTAAGAAAACGGTAAGAGCGAAACGTTAATTCATTCTCTCTCTCTCTCTCTCTCTCTCTCTCTCTCTCTCTCTCTCTATCAATGAGGTTCCGAGCAAGTAAAAGTAGTGTAAAGCGTCAGAACTACAGTATCACGCGCTTGCGCGGTAGACGCCGAACGCAACTAGTGTCAACATGTTTAATGCTGTTAAATTATTTTCACTATTTATTGATAACTGGCAAGACATTTTTAGATACATTTTTATTTTATGGGAAGATGTTAAAAGTTTGAGAAATTTGAAATGAATGTCAATAAAATCCTCCAGAACGTCATGGCACGAACTAAGTTCAGTATCACGCGCTTGCGCAGTAGACGCCGAACGTAAACCAGTCTCAACAGTTACATTATTTTCACTATTTATTGATAACGGGCAACACAGTTTTAGATTATATTTATTTTTGTTTCATGGGGAGATGTTAAAAGTTTGAGATATTTGAAACAAATGTAAATAAAATCCTCCAGAACGTCATGGCAAGAACTAACTACAGTACGCGCTTGCGCAGTAGACGTCGGATAGTGTCAAATGTTTAATGAAGTGAAATTATTTTCAATATTTATTGATAACGGGCAACACGATTGTAGATTATATTTATTTTTATTTCAAGGGAATTTGTTAAAGAAATAAATGTAAATAAATTCCTCCAGAAAGTAATAGCACAAAGTTGACGAGATACAGTGTAAAAGCTTCAGTAAACGCTCTTTAAATGATGCTCATCACTTCTTATATCTATATTGTAAGGTTAAGTGTAATATTTTGTTTGCTTTTTCATTGCTGCAATTTAATGTAATGCTATACTGTTTTTAGAGTAGATCAACATGTAGTAATACCTGGTCGTACGATCTTGAACCAACTCGCATCTAAACTCATAAAATCCTGCTAGTATCAGGCGAGGTCCTCCCTAACTGAAATCTTTGATGAATAATCTTTGAAATAAATGGTCTTACCGCTAACCACATGGATGATTAGAGAAACTCATTAAAAGCACGAATGAAGATTAACCCGGGAAAGGTTAGAGAGAAATACAGTCCCCCTGACCTTAAGAAATCTCCAGAGATCCAGTGTCTTCAAGGTTACAACTGTGTGTGTTAATGCTCTAGTAATTCAGTTTTTCTGCTCGGCTTCTCTTACAGTTGAAAGGGCGTATGATAAATGTGTATTTTCATCTGTTGCTAAACTATTTTGAAATTCTGCCAGTGATCTGTAAAGTTCAGTGCCAAGTCTGTAGGCATTCTGAGAGTTTGTTTCCTTCGCTTTTTTGTCAGAGAGGAGAAAAGTGTGCTGATCTTATGTTGTTTCAGAAAGGCCAGAGGCATTCCTGATCTGTGTGGAATGAATGAACTCATATATGTTGAGAAATGTGGCTGGTGATGATGTCAGAAGGGTTTCTTGCAGGATGAAAGTCAGTTTACTTCCATATCATGATGAACACGAGGCCATGAATGACAGACAGAAACGTTTTTAACCATTAACAGTTTGGAGTTGTCTGTTAATGTGCACTGAGTAACGCTGTGTTACGGTTTGTTTACAGGAGTTGACTGGTTAACCGTTGTGTTTTCAGTAGGGTCTGTTGAACTGGTAAATCAGTTACAAGACCTTCAGCAGTCGATTGTGAACTGGGCAGAACTTGTGTGTGAGTTAAGATCGTGAATGTTAATTGTGTTTGCTTTTTATTCCTTTGTTCATTTTGAAACTGACAAGTGTCATCACCGGATGCGGCATACGATCCAACAGGGCTTGTTCTAATGGCATAGTCGCGCCACGTCCGGTGTGGACATAATGTTAAATTATAATGGGTTGTGATGCGTTCTATTGTCTCTTGTCGCATCGCGCCGCGCCACATTCGGTGTTGACACGGTGTGAGAGTTTATTCCTTAATGAAGAAAGTATAAATATGTTAAAGGGATCCCAAAATTATTTCGTCATATTTAAATCTGACTTGCTTATGCAGAACACAAAAAGAAGATATTTTGAAGAATGTTGGTACATTTCAACCCCATTGACTTTCATTGTGTGGGCATTAACCACCGAGACATTTCTCAAAATTAGAATTTGTGTTTCACAGAAAAGAGTCATTTTCAGGCACATGACGATGAATAAATAATGACTAATTACAATTTTTGGCTGAGCACATTCGAACTATACAGTATTCTGTCCTTTATGCACAATAAATAATTTTCTAGCAGATGAGCAGGAACTGATGTGATATGTGATGACATTGGACTACAATATAATAAAGCATTAGGACAGTGTTCGTCCAGATTTTCTTTAGTCATTTCTTTGAGTATGATTGTGCGTAAATCTACACAGAGATGGTGAGAGATGGTGAGAGAGAGAGGTGCTGGACCCAGCAGACTCAATACACTAGGGAACCTCCTGTTCTCGGCCCAGTCTGGTTGCTTGGCAACAGCAGTGGCCCAAAATAACCTGCTGATGACAGAAATAGTCTAAAGATGACAAAACCGGAATGATGTTGCATTACTCAGATGTTCTGACAGTATATTATACAATACTGTATAATGGAATTAATATCATGTTAAAAATGTTTGACAATATTTAACTAGCAATGCTATTCTGATGTGTAGTATTCTTAAGGTCTCTGCACATACAGTCCGAAATGTTCGTATGTGTTTTTTCGTATTTGGCGCTCGTTTGTGCGGTATCTCTGAATTGTCCAAATGCCTCTCAAAATGCTTGCTACTTGCTAAAAACGCATCGAAAACGAACCCAATCCAAATTTGTTTTACTTAGGACGAAAATATCGGAGGCAGTGTTTAAATGTGATTGACAATTCGTGAGGTCCTATTTAATTTTTTTAAGTGCGGTAATTTCATACACGGATTCAATGTGAAATGGCCTTTAGTCTGGTTAATTCAGAACCAAATTCTCGACGCCGTTTCGAATGAATATATTAAAACTATATTGCCATTTTTATACCACATTTCTAACAAAAAACAACATGTAACTTTGTTTCAGTGTCTTATTTGTTATGTTAAATTGCCACTGCATTAAAGAGTTTTAAAGGGCAAAAAAAATTAAATTCGAGCATCATTTATTCACCCTCGTGTCATTTCAAATCTGGATGACTGAAGAGCACATATGAAGATATAAGTTGGTTAAGCAAACAGCGTTGGGCCCCATTGAGTTCCGTTGTATAGACTCAAACCCACAGAGACGGGTTTTGAGTAACATGAGGTTGAATAAATGATAACCGAATTTCGGCTTTCCCCTTAAGCGTTAAGACAGATTTAATCATGTGTGGTTGACCAGTGGCACCGAACAGGAATTAAATTCAAGGTTCTATTACTTTGATCAATTGAGGCAGAAAAAAGGCTTTATGGAACTGTCTCAAATCAGGCCGAGATAACAGATCATCGTGTTTTGCACAAACTCGTGGAGCTCGTGCCAGCTGGAGCACAGAGGAGCAGCATTCCAAAATGGTTGATACAAAATTCATTTTTCAGTTCAGCTTGTGGTTAACTTTATTTTCTTTATTGTAGTCAGATGTTTGGAGCTCGCCGTATGTAGAATCTGTCATTATTCTTGAAAGAGCTAATTCCTTGGAGAGCTTAGCAGTTCATTGGTCCAGCACATCTCCACATGCTCCACTGACCCACCGAAGGTCTGAATGATGTAACCACCACTGGAGTTTATAACGCTCCGCGTGTGTGTATTTGTGGGGTTACGTAGGTTTAGTATGGGGACAAATTTGTAAGCTGTGAGCTAAATATGACGAAATGTGGAGATGTCCTCATAGCCATAAAAAAGTTTTTGAAATGCAATTTTACAGTTAACATTTGCTCTCACCAAAAACTATAAAGATAAACTAACGCTTTTTAAAATCGTTCTACATTTGAGAGAATAGTGGAGTCCATGTCACAACTTTAACAATACAGGAGATATACAGTATTTAGGAGGTGTGTAGACATTTCAAAGCAACAACATATACAAACATTACAGCGCATGCACGCTTTTTGGAATCCCTGTAGTTTATTTTTGAAAAACAAGCAAAAGAAGTAACAAGTAAATAAGATTATCTACCAAGTTAAAAGTATTTCTAACTTATTAGTATTATTTTGGGTAACCAGTAGGAGAACTGTTGCTTTGCTAAACTTAAATGCAACATTTACACGACTCGTTCAACAAATAGTTTATTATAAAACGGTCAGTTCTGGTCCTTGATTCTGATATGTTGAGCAGAGTTCTCCGGTGTTATAAAATACCCTGATTTATAACTGCTTCCCCAATATAGGCTAAATAACATTTTATTTACTTTATTTTATGAAACCTTGCGTTTTACAAAAGCAATAAGCCCCGAGGAGCAGGGGGTTACAGTGCATTTGGGGCTTATTGCTTTATTAAATACAATTATTATACAATAAAACTATATAAATTAATGTTAATATAAATTGATCAAGATATAAATTACACAGAGTGGAAGTTAACTTGGGGCCAGGTGCGTGCTTCCAATGAAACCGTGCATTGTTAAAATCACAACTTTAGCATGAAAACTATGGTTGTCTCTTGTGTTTTGGTGAATGGTTTGGTGTTTCCATTTGTCTCATAGATTTTGGTTTAATATTTAATGATTATTGCCATCCGGTCAGGTAGGTTAGACAGTCTCACACCCCTTATAATTTTCTCATCATTATCAGAAAGACTCCCTCGGTGACCCTTGACCCGAGAGAGCTGTTTAAACGACATTTAGCTTTAAAGGTTAAGCCAGAATTGTGTATAAGTGAGAGAGAGCAGATGAGTTAAAGCTGCACAACGTGTGTGTTGACTTTTATGGTTGTGTGTGATAACAGTAGTGAATAAATAACCTTTTTAGACATCGGGATGGTTGCTGGGCAAATGACCTCATTGTCTTGTTGAGCAGCATCCTGACCTGCTGGAGACAGTTGCTAAGCAGTATTTTCACCTTAGTAACCGCTGTCTCTAGTCTGATTGGGTCATCAGTGTGTGTGTGCGTTCCTAAAAAACTACATATACAAAGAGATTTTTATTGTTTAAACAACAACAGTAAAAACTGTATAATTTCGGTTTTAAATAATATTTAAAGCTAGTCCAAGAACAGTCCTATTATAAAGCAGATGTTTATGAAAGTGTGAAGCAAAAAATGGATGCTTTTATTTTGTTGTAATGATGTGCTTTTGTAGAGTCCAGAGATGGAACAGGAAGTGTGCAACGACGCACAAGAAGAGAAACTGATGGAAACGCCGTCACGGAGAGTCGGACGGCCGGCTCGGAAACGCAAAGCACTGGTAGTGAGTACACACACACGAGCATACACACATTATGAAACACAAGCTCATAATTGTAGCCAAATTATCTATTTACTCAGTTGGACCCAAAATAAAATTGTGTCGTTCTATCATGAAAATGACAGCATCTTTCCCCTTCTACTTTCGTTGTTACTAAACACAACCCGGGACGGCCTTCTTAAAGGGATAGTTCCCCTAATTCTGCCATGAATTACTTACTCTGGGTGTTTCAAGCCTGAGTGAATTTCTTTGTTCTATTGAACACAAAAAGAAAGATATTTGGAAGAATTTTATCAACTGACATTTCTGGGGCTTCATTGACCACTATTGTAGAAAAAACTAAAAGGTGCCTCAGAACTCTTTTTGCTTTCCTAAATTACTCGAAAGATTTTCTTTTATTTAACAGAACAAAATATATATATACAATTATTTTTCCTACTGTGGTAGTCAGTGATGCCCCGGAAATCTCAGTTGCTAACATTCTTCCAAATATCTTTCTTTGTGTTCAATCTAACAAAGAATTGTATACAGGTTTGGAACAACCCGAGGGTGAGTAAATGATGACAGAATATTCATTTTTGAATCTCTTTATCTTCTCCATTTCCGTTTCACGCGATAAAAGTCGTAACGGTTTGTAGTGCCGCGAGGGCGAGTACAAGTCGTCAGAATTTTCACTTGAGGTTACATCCCGAAGTGAACACACAGACAGAAACGTACCTTACTCATTCCATCAGATCACTAGCGACAGGGACGGTCCCTTTAAAGTGCTACACTGTCCTGATGCCACCTGTGAGGCGTGTCTGCCTGTGACTGAACCCCCATCGCTTCCGGACCCCTACACGGAGCTGAGAGCGGGATGGCTATCTTAACACGAGCTGAATGAGAGTCACAGGAAACGTGCGGTTACTGCAGTTGTGATCACATGACCAGACGGAAGTCTGAAGTCAAAGACAAAGGGATATAGAGGGAGGCAGTGTTAGAGAGATAGAGACAGAGGCAGGTGGACTCTGGGGAATCGTGTTGCGTTGTCTATGATCATGGTAAGTTGTCTTCAATGTTGTAAACTGTTAAAATTCAGGGTTTCTGTGCAAGAACAGATGCTGAATGTTCATACCGTACTTGTTCTGAGAGGAGGAAAACTGTTGCGATCAGACTTAAGTGTGTCCACGATTGACTAAATGTATTTGTGCAACAATGGAATAGGTTTCTAAGAGCTTTTAATCACCGGTGTCTACGCATTCATTTCTTTATGTATGTAATTTTTTTATATAAAGTTAAAATACTAATTCAGTACTATCCCAGAATGCACCTCATGAACTGAATGAGAGAATGTTTTGAATGTGTACAAGATTTTGTGGTTGCCTCATTTTCATTTTTACAGTTGTTTTATTTCATAGTTGTAATGACTTTACTTTTGTTCTCCAATAGGGAAAATAGTTATGATTAATAAATTGAGTAGTTGTGCGTTTGAATGACCTGTAAAGTAGATGAAGTGTGACTTTGTGAGAGGATTTATTGAACCGTTCTATATTGTGATGTTCTTCTAAGCCTGAATGCGGTTTCTTTAGAAGAACACAAAAGAGGAAGCTTGGCAGTTTTTACTTTCTCAATTTTTTGCACCAAAATGTATAAATAGCACTTCATATGACTCACACATTTGAAGTCAGTCCTAAGCCTTTTCGATCTGATTGACGCCAATGTAGCATGTCGTCTCAGGACAGGTTGTGTCAGGTTTGCCGTCACTAGGCCATTCATGAAACACGAGCAAAATCAATTTTAGTGTGTAAATCGTCTGTAAAAACCAGGTTCACAAAATGTGTATGCCTTTAGTTTATAGAAGAATGGATTTAGGGATGTTATGCAGACATGTTTAGGTTAAAAAAAAAGCATGGTCTAAATTTTGTTGTGTGTCTCGCTTTGTGTTTCACTTGGGAGAGAAATGCTTTGAAACACCATGATGTTGTTTCTTATTAAAAGGATACTTCACCCAGAAATAACATTTCTTCATAATTTATCAATGAATCTTTCTTCTGGAACACGAATGAAGATATTTTGAGAAATGTCTCAAATGTGTCCATGCAGTGGATATCAATCAGGGGCCAGTATTGCTTGTTTATCAACATTCTTCGAAATATCATCCTTTGTGTTCTGCAGAAGAAAGAAAGTCGTACAGATCCGTAATGACACGAAAGCAAGAAAATGATTAAAGCAGGGGTTCTCAAGTTTGTTACTTCAAGGCCCCCCCACTGTATTCAATAATAATAAAAAGGACCCCCTCCTGCTAAAAATGTGTACCCAATAAAACATTTCCGAGCTTGAAAATGAACAGCAAAAATGGACAAATAATAAGAAATATCTTGTTTTTTGGTTGTTTAAAAATGTATTTCAATGCTAATTTTGTCTAATTTTAAATTATTCGTCATCCTTAGGCTTATTGGGGGGCCACGGCCCCCCTGTTGACAACCACAGGATAAAAGAAAATGGGTGAACTATCCCTTTAGAGACTTCCGAATCTTTTCGCCACAACAAGCTCAATTTAGAAACAATGTATTATGTAATCTTGTATACAAGATTCTTGTTATGTTGCCAGACAGTTATGTTGATAGACAAAAAAAAGTGTCAGACTTTATCATTACAAGTCTTGTAAATGTGTGTCACAAAGTCTAAATTTCGCATTGAAAATCTCTGTACGTGATGTCATGTTTAGATCAGTTCTGGGAACAGATTCTTTTGTTTGCGTGCCACCAGTGACACATTTGTTTCAGTGAAAGTGTCAGATAAAAGATTTACAACGACAGACATATAATAAAAACATCACAGGTGCGCTGTCATCTTTACACAGCTGCTGTCTGGAGACTCACAGGAACTGAAAACTGAAGTTTATTTAGTAGATGAATGTTAAACACACTCTTGTGTATCACATGTTAGAATTTCTTTAATGTACAGTCGCTCTGCTGAATGACTTGAACCTGACACGTTTTTGTAGTGAAATGAACGCCCGCTTTCCTGATATCACACATACATGTGATTTATGCATTCACATCTGCAAGACATATGTTTTTGGTTGTTTGCTCATCTGCTTTACATCTATAGACATCTTAAAGATGTCTGCAAGATGTTTATGATTGAGAATGTATGTAAAACTGCCTTTTCTAACACGTTTATCAGATGTATTTCAGATCCTTAGCAAACATCTTTTGATTGGATTGGATTCAATTTATTGTCATTACACACATACGAGTACAGTGCAACGAAATTTATTTTTAGAAGAAGATAAAGCATAACATGGGGACGGTGAGGAGAAAAACATGTACACAATACACCATAGACAAGACTTGCAACAGGGATAAGTAATCCAGTTCCGACAAGCAGCCATCTGATCCTGCTGCCATGGTGGCGCCGTATACAGACCCGCTTGTCAGGCTGGCGGGTCGAAGCGACGGAGGCGTACCCGTGTTATCTGGGTATTTGTCGCCTCTTGTGGCGCCGCTGAGAATGCCTTCGCATTGTGTCATACATATATCACATTCTGGTACGTTTCGGTAAATATCAGCGTATGAAATTGAAAAGCGTTTCCAAAATGTTTGCTCTCATTGCGTTAATGTGGAATATATTACCAGTCTTTACTGAAGGGAAAACATAAACTGTGTGTGTCGGCATTGAAACACCTGCAGGCTGTTTAAGGTTCATAGAGTTTCTCACCTGTTGCTTAAAGAAAACGCCAGCAGCATAAGAACGTCGTAACCCAACGTCAAACGTTCTAATTAAACCAGCAACCGCTAATGTGTGCGACTGCATTGACTCCTTCGTATGTGCATATTAGTTTGTCGTCCATAAACTCGCATATAGCAAAGTAGCAGTAGTAGTAAAAGTAGCTTTCTGAAAAAAACGAGGATTTTATTGTTCGTCGTCAAGTTAACAGACAGCGTCGCACCGTAGGACATCCAGGAGATCACAGCACCCCTTAAACATTTTATTGCCTTTCTGCTTATTTTCTGCATTGATGGATGATGGATGATGAAATCATTGTAAAATGCAAATGAACTCTATTCACATTCTTCGTACGTGTTCGTCAATTTGAAACGTATGAGTTAGAAGAACATCAGCCCTGCATTTGCAAAGTAGGTAGTCCCCAAACACTCATTTAGCTACTCTCGTTCGCTTTATGACACATACACACTCATATCCCACATCGCTGACATTTGAATCTATTCACCATTCAAGATTCCTTCTACTGATCCTCCTTGTCTCTGTTGTGATAGGTGGATAGCTGCGGGCGTGTGGGTGAAGGCGTGGCCTGTATGAAACAGGCGGCGTGTAATGGTAACACAGAGCTGCGGGTTTTGCAGAAAAACCTGGAACGGAATAACTCCTCCCCTGAGTCCACCCATCGGAATGGCGCAGACACGCCCCCTGGACCAGACGAGGAGTCCGCCCCTTCCACTCCAAGGAAAAAGCGAGGGCGACGGAAACTTGAACACCCGGAGAGACGTAAGTCACCCATCTATTATTATTTAATCTGTGGCCACAGTCTAGTTTCTAAGAAAAATACATCGGCAGTAAGACATTCATGCTAATTGGAAACGGAGGTTTGTTGCCATCACAGTATTGAGAGAATTGATCAACAAATATTATTACACCAGCTATTAACTTTAAACCAAATAACCTCAAGCATCAGCTGATCTTTTTTGCACTTTTTGACTTCAAGGCCCCGCTGTCCACAACAATATTTGAAGGCTCCACGTCTTATTTATCACCCAATCAAATATTCTAGCTTTATGTATATTTGTTATAAGAATATAAAGGGGAAATATCTCACTTTTTGCTTATTTTAATGCTTGTTTTGTCTTGATTTAAATCATTTTAAGTCATCTTAAGGCTCCTTTGGAAGTGTGTTGACATGAACTTTTTTAGTCTTTATTTCTATTTCCTTTTTGTGCCTTTAGTTTGTTCTTTAAATGATCTTAGTGTTTGTCTTGCAGATATGGAAGACGATGACACCAGCAGTGACACCAGCAGAGGAGAGGTGAGGACCCCAGCAGGCTCCCCACAAACATGCCTGTTTGAGTTAAAGCTCTTAATATGTACATTATATTCAAATAAATATATTTTTCATGTTTCAAACGATTTAATACCGTTTTGTCAAATTTGACAAGCACTTTTTGATTCCTTAAAACTTTTATTTGGGTATTTGCAAAACCCAGTGACAAATATAAGGGTGATTGGTAATACTAAAGGACATATGTAGGCTATAAGAATACCAAATGTTGTGTACCCAAACATCTACCAAACAACTTGCATTATTTACTAAACAGGGCAAAATAGCAAAGCAACACGATAAAACACAATAGATCGTATTAGAACCCATTTTAACATTTTAAATGTTGTCGACACTGGATGCGGCGCAACACGCCATTGGCGTCCAGTGCAGACACGGTGTAAGAGCGCAATTTAAGAAAAGCACCGATAGGAGTGAAAATTCGGTGGGTGATTTACTATCATTAAAAAACAAGCGCAATATCTCATTATCATAATGACCAATGCAATCTACCAAGAGCACCGCATATCATCGCAGGGTCTAACACAAGCGTTTTTGTGTGTTAAATAAAGTCGCAAATACCAGTACAATGGCCAACGCAAAACCGAATTAAACCACATGGCGTGATTCATTTAGATATTCAACTCCTGTAAAGTTGGCATCTGAAGAGTAAACTCCTACAAATGCATTTGCAATAAGGTCCTGTGTAAAACACCTGTGTCCACACACATTTTCAATGCGTGTCTTCAGTAAATAACGACAGTAGTGTTAGTAAATCTGGCCCAATTAATGCTCAACTAACACAATCCAACAAGATGAAGGTGTGAGCTAACACAATATAAAACGTTACCATAGAAATTCTGTAGTATTGCGTTACCAACACATTTTCACCTGTGAAAGGTTGTTCCATTTCTTCTGGAGTATAAGTTCCTGCTGTTTTTACAACCAGATGCTGTACAATATGTTGTCATCTTGGAAAAGTTGTTGATTTTTACTGCGGTTGACCAAAACAACTGAAATGTTGGCCGTTCTAAGACGGCAGAAGTTGTCGTGACATCCACATATCTTTGAGTAAAACGAAAATACAATTACAATCACACAGGAAAACTGTGCTTAACTGTGAGAGTTGCTGCGATTGCATTTAAACTATCTGGTGATCTAAACCAAGACATCTTTCGATAATGCATCGCACAGAGATTATCATCTGTGATGAATTAAACTTCTTTTACCGTACGCGGTTGTCAAGGAGACTCGGATCACAGGAAACAGATTAATAGCACCGAGAACACAAGAACATGTGGATGGAACGTTCCAGACTGTGTGTGTTTTCATGTGTTTATGTGACATACAAACGTGCGAGGCTGTAATATGGTTTCTGTAGGTTGTAGCACGCCACCGGAATGTGTTTACAGGCTGTATAACGTGTTACAGACGTGTCGTTTAAGAACAAAAGAAAAACTGTAGTTTAAATACATTGAGTTTATATAGATTGATTTACGATATAAACAAATCTTCGGCATAGTAGATAGTTTTTTTAAATTTTCAGCTTGTGTTTTATGAATGAATGTGTTTGACTTCGGTGGAGCAGATTTACTTTAGAGGTGGGTAAGAAAGTTGTATGTGTGTTGTAGAGCGACGGGGGCCGGCAGAGGGTCCGTCAGGGCTGGGACATCAGTCTGAGGAGACGACCCGTACAGAGAGAAACCTTTCAGGCGGGAGACCCTTATCACATCAGTCGCAGAGAGAGAGAGTTGTACGCCAACTGGAAGAAAGCGAAGGTGAGAGGGAGAGAGAGAGAGAGAGAGAGAATGACGCTATTGTGTGTATGTGTGGATGAATACTTGTTCCGGGTCTAACAACCGCATTTGTGACATTATGTTGGTTTAGTCATTTTGAGGTTTTCCTGTAACATAATTATTAAAGGCATTGTTTTATACTTTTGTTAAAGCACTTGAAATCTCTATTGGGAGAAAATGTTACTTGAGATTTCTTTTTCTTTCCTGTATCCTGTGCATTATAACACAGTTCCCGTGTTTGCCTGCTTTATATGGTCACGGTGACGTTTAAAAGTGGTTCTGTCACACCAGATTCATGTTTACACATACAGTATGATGATTCAGTTTAGTGGAAATTACCGCTATTGGAAAAAGGCTCCATCAGTCCAGAGTACCGAAAGATTGTGTGTGTGGAATTGGAAACAATTTTGTGGAAAAGCTAGTATCAGAAAGGCTTTGTTGAATGCACATTGTGCTGGTGTGTTTTTGTCCAGTGAACTGAAAGTGAACATCAGTGGAAAGTTAGGGTGGGGGCTGGCTTTTACTTAAACACTGTCTGCTCGCCTCACAGACGTGTATGTGTGTTTTTGTTTTAGCGTGTGCTCGGCCACATCGTGAGGCCCTGTTTCCTGTAGAGGTGTGTGCTGTGTGAGTTTGCGTTTCACAGGACAAAAGTTTGGCTGAGGTGAAGTCAAGTTTAGTTTGAGATTTTGTGTCTTTGTTTCTGAAGATGCTCTCGTTCACGTTCAGTTAATACTTCGTGAAAAGACTCGTAAAGCATTTCGAAGGACTCGCCCTAAAACGTACTAGATTCACTTACATATACCCCAGTATACTATACTATACTATACTGTTATCATCAGATTAAAGAGACAATACACACCAAGAATGAGAAATATAAATATATTAGCGTACACATCAATGGATCATGACCGTATGTTTATTAAGCTTGCATGCTGAATAAACACATTTTAAACGTGCAGCTTTTTACATTTAAATGGGTTTTGATTGGCTTTCCGTGTTTTGTCCTTCATGATATGGAAACAGTTGCTCTGAATGTTATCACAACTGTTTTATCATTGTAGTTGTGTTGTGGACACAGCTATTATGATTTAAAAAAATAAAATAATAATATTTATTGTCTTTAGTGTGAACGGGCTTTGAAACTTGATTCAAGTTGTACATTTCTCCTCTTCCGTGTGTGTTTTTGTTTAAATCCGTTCCGCCAAAACTAGTGCACAAAAATGCCAAAAAGTCAGGCCTGGCAATGAATGATGCAAGTAACATTTCTCTAACCACTTGCCGAGTTTCAAAGACTAGGTGATTGAATCAGTGTTTTGTGTAAGTATCAGTGTGTGTTTTTCGAGGGGCTCGAGGGATGGGGGCTTTCGGGGACTGATGTGTCCTTGGCTCACCCAGTGAGGGTTGTCTGTGTCGGGCAGCGGGGAGGAGACTCCGCCCACTGATGCAGGCTCTGGATCTCATCAAAATCTGGCAGCCTCTCTGCTTCACGAAGACCTAATTACAAACATGTGTGTGTGTGAGAGAGAGAGAGAGAGAGAGAGAGAGAGAGAGAGAGAGAGAGAGAGAATAGTGCACATGTCGTGAACTAGCTTATAAATACACTACAAATATAAGATCATTAATTGTAATTGTGTTATTGTTATGCATGTTTTTTGTATTTTGGGAAGTCTCTCTCTCTCTCTTTGTTAGGTCATAAATTGTGACTTAATTGCACTTTTCCGTGTTTTTCAATGCACGGTATCCATGACGTTTTCAGACTCCTAGTAAAATCCTCTCCTTCCCAGGAAGCAAAATCAATCATTAACAAATCCAAACACACGCGCTCTGCTCGTATTCCACTCTCCCGCGGTCACGTTCAGTTTTTGCAGCGGACACCCGCCTGGTCCTCTGCCAGTGTATGCAAACCTTATTTGACCAATCAGCAGGCCCCACAAGAGTCACATGACCCACACACAGTTAACAAGACAAAGACAAAGTCTGTGTCCCCCCCGCCTTTCTGTTTTAAACTTTATGCAGGTCAGACACATTAGCATGTAGTTTGTATGTATGTGTGCCGAAGAGGTATAGCTTGTTGAGTTGTTTTCATTATCCAGTGTACAGTAAATGTTTTAAACTGTAGTATGCATTGTAAGTACACTGTTTATAAAGATTACAGTCAGTTTATTGACTACTTTTAACTAAATTACAACAAATGTATGAGACAAAAAGTAAACAAATTTGACGATTACTCTTGACAATGTAAATAGACAATTGCATTGCATCATTGCATGGTTGGTATACAGTACAGTACATAAGTATACTACTTATGCTACTTGGGTCATTTATGTATTTTGTGCATATGCAAAAATGTGCAAAATATATACTGTTTACTATACTGTACAACAAAAGTGCTGGTGGTATTGTCGTTTGCTAATCTAAACATATCCAGAGAGAGAGAGAGAGAGAGAGAATATTTGTGTTTTACTGCACATTGAAGTGAAATATTTCTGTAAGTTGGCTGAATTCCAAGTGTTTGGCTGTAAAGTGATGAATTTATACATTTTTCACATTTTTCTCTCGAGGTATGAAAGAGAAACATCTGAGCAATAATATTTTCTTCTGAGATGTTCAGTGTATTTGAGTGGCTTGTTTTTCCATATTCAAGAAACCCGCTCTTGTATATTTAATTTTTGTGTGTCTGAATGGTTAACGGAATGAATTGTTATTTGTAGATTTGAGGGACAGAGACTGGAGAGTCACCGTGAGGGTGAGGTCAGAGGTCATCCCGCCCGGGTCATGGTCATAAAGCTCTCAGCTCTTGAAGGTGGTGTTAACTGTGGTCAAAAGTCAATGGCCTTAAAGAAGGGGTCAGAGGACATGTCGAGGTCAACTCACAGTGTCCGAAGTTTTCAGACACTTTGTATTTGCAGAATGTGTCGGCTATACAATTTGACTGAATTTAAATTAAAATATTATTGTAAATAGATAAATAAATAAAGTTTGCCTTCGTCATTTTCCCTCAGTATGTATCAGACTGCTTCAGTGACTGTGTAAAAGTTTAATATCAAAATTAAAATAGCTTAATTTTTTTGTAGTGTTGAGCTATAATTGAGTGCAATGTGGATTAAATCAGGAAATACGATTCACTTTTAAAAACCGCATTTCCCACGGTGCACTAGCATGTGTGCCAGGGGCTGCTGGGTAACCACCAACACAACCACTATATCGTCATGGAGAGGAAGAGGAAGGCAATCTGTTCAAGATCTGCCTAGTACCTAGGAAGCCTTTAAAAGCATCTTAGAGCTCCCGACACGAACGCTGTTTCCAAAGGTAGAAAGCATCGGTACGCTACCTTCAAATATAATTTCGGCCAAATTCTAAGGCAACATCCTTTGTATTTCTCATGGATGAGACAATCCCAGAATGCATTGCAAACAGCTCAGTGAAGTTTTTGCAATTCAAGATGGCGATAAATGTTGGTTATTAATATACTTATTATGATTTTTTTCGGTGCTGTGCGTTATCGATTATAAATGTCTGTGTTGTTACTGTTGAAAAAGCTATATTGAGGATACCATTCTAAATAGGTTTTATTAGTGATTTAACAAATGTCAATGAAACTTGACAAACAGCTTTGGATCTTTCATCAGCTCACTAGGGCTTTGTGTGTGTCTACATGTAGTGATTAAATGTATAGTTTAAATGAATTAAAAGACAAATGCAAATGTATGTTGATGTTTTGAATGCTCTAGGACGGTTTGTCTATACACAATTTACATTTGAGGCCTTTTGAAGTCACTATTCAAGAGGCTTATTATTTGGCCAAATGTTGTTTTATTTGATGTGTTTTCTGCGAGGGAAGGTTACGTTAAGGGCTAAGGCATATTGAATATCATTATTTAGTACGAAAACATTTCTGTCTATGTGTTTGTGTTTTGCGGTTCTTTATGCATCATATTGTGTCTCCACATTGACCCATCAAACAGAGCTGTGTTTCAGCATTTCTGTGCGATAAGCTGCTCTGCGGTTGGCCGTTTAGCGGGGTTAAAGGTCAAATGACAAGCCTTTTGTCAAAGGTCACAAAAGAGGAACCACAGCTGCCTCAAGCAATGAAAGTTTTCACTGTCTCACGCTGCTGAGAGGATAAGAGCTCTTCGGCACCTTCAGCCAGCGGTTGTTTTTTTTTTCAGTTTAAACTGGAATAGGAGAAAATAACACACTGGAATCAATGCGCACTTTTCCTTTACGCTATAGTTTCCATTTGCTCTCCGTATATTCTTGTGAGTGGAGAACAGTCATTCATTTCTTTACACAAAACTGAAACTTTCGCTCTGAATGGTCGCAGATGTTAACTGGAATGGTAAAACTGAGCGATCTGAACAATGGCAGTGGTTGGATTTTTGCAGTATGACCTGAAATCAAAGCGATAGAAAATCATATTATCTCAATATAAAAACAGCTCATAATTCCTATGAATTATTTTTGAAACATTGTTTGGTCGTATAAAGTATGGTGTGTACTGTGTTTTGTCTTGTTAACAGTTTGTGTCTCTGTCTTAAAGGAGAAGTCACCCCCACTGGGGTCCAACTTAAGTGACGTAATGGACGACCAATCGGCAGCCGATTCTCAGAAAGATGATGAGGAGTCAGCCATCAATCTTCCATCCACGGCCACACCCCAGCAGCAGCAGCAGCATCACACTGACCCCGCCTCCCCAACGGTTGCTACGACGCCTGAGCCGCCTCCCGTCGTCTGTGGTAACAAAGTCATGGCGAGGCCTTCAGCCATGGATCTGGAATATGAGGTAAACATCCTCTCTAAAGTCAAAATAATACAGATCCATGAAACCAGAAATTTAAAAACATGATGGTTTGATGATGTCAGACATTTCAGAACTAGAGTGAGATGTTCGTTTGGGGTTGATTTTAATAGAACTCACGTTTTGTATGTGTCAGGACGGTCATGGGTTTGGGATCGGAGAGCTTGTCTGGGGCAAGTTACGGGGTTTTTCCTGGTGGCCCGGGCGGATCGTGTCATGGTGGATGACGAGTCGCTGTCGAGCCGCGGAAGCCACCCGCTGGGTCATGTGGTTTGGAGATGGCAAGTTCTCAGTGGTGAGTCAGTTGACCAATCAGAAACAAGACAGTCTACAGACATTCTCTATGTGCATTTATTCATTTTTTCCAAAATGACAAGACACAGCTCTACCAGTTGACCTGCGAGAACCGTATCATGTTCAATGTTTATTTTTATCCAGGTGTGTGTGGAAAAGCTGTTGCCCTTGAGTGCATTTTGCACGTCATTTCATCAGCCCACCTACAACAAACAGCCGATGTACAGAAAAGCCATTTATGAAGTTTTACAGGCAAGTCACACAAACTGACAAAGTGTTACCATATGCGAGTCGACATTTGACTCTGTTCTGATGGCTGGAACGATCAACTTTATCTGTTGAATCTTTGATAATATTCTGCTTGAATTATTCAAATGTTCATGCTAAATGTTTATGTTTTGTCACATTGTGCGTGCAGACGGCGAGCACACGTGCAGGTAAGCCCTTCCCAGTCTGTGTTTCCACGGATGATTCTGAGTCCGGGAAGAGTGTGGAACTGCAGACGAGGCAGATGATCGAATGGGCCAGTGCCGGGTTCCTCCCCTCCGGTGCCAAAGGCCTTGAGCCGCCGCCAGGTAACAACTGATAGAAAACGCAACCACTGAAGACAGAGTGTTTTATTTGTTTCGATGGGTTGGTTCATCTCAAAATAAAACAAATCGTCATTTTCTCACCCTCCTGTGGTTCGTGTTTCTCATTGGTCACTGGCTTCCATCCGCTGATGTTGAAATAAAATATATAATGGAGTTTGTAGTTGAGTTCTAATGGAGTTTCACTGTTATGTTACATTTATCATATAAACAAAAGAGTCAATTTCTTACGTACAGAAAGAGTATAGATAAACGAATGTTGATAGTTCAGACCAGATTATTTAAGATTATTGAAACATTCAAATATAACTTTATATCGTGAAAAGTTCATTTTTTCAGTGATCTGACGTCTTACATTTTTGGCGATTTGAGATATTATTTCGTTTTTTGTTTCTCATTGGTGTGTGTGTTTGTGTTTCCTCTAGCGGAGCGAAGCCCTTATACAGAGGTGTATCCTGAGATGTGGGTGGAGTTTGAGGCTGCGGCTTACACAGCTCCGCCCCCTACCAAAAAACCCAGGAAGAACAGCGTTGAGAAACCTAAAATCAAGGAGATTATAGATGAGGGAACCCGAGGTATCACACACACACGCACACACGCACGTAAACACAAATATTCTCATACACTTACATGGTTTTTTTTTTTAGAGAGGCTCATCTGTGAGATCAGACAAAAGTGTCGCAATATCGAAGGTGAGTTATCTTTTGGCGGTGACCTTTGACCCCCCCCTAAAAAAAAACGGGACAGTGTCTCATGTTGTGCAATGTGTGTGCAGATGTCTGTATTTCCTGTGGAAGTCTGAACGTGTCATTAGAACATCCTCTTTTTGGCGGAGCGATGTGTCAGAGCTGCAAGGTAAACGCAAACACAAACACACACAGTCTTGTGGCCGTCAGTCAAGTCTGTTCTGAATGCTGATTGGTGCTGATGCAGGAAGTATTCTTTGCCCTTACAGAACTGCTTCCTGGAGTGTGCGTATCAGTACGATGACGATGGGTATCAGTCGTACTGCACCATCTGCTGCGGAGGAAGAGAGGTGCTCATGTGTGGAAACAACAACTGCTGCAGGTGTGTCCTTCAGTTATACAGATGACCTCAAGTCCGCCTTCTGACCTGTCAATCATCCATTTCCAGATGAAATAGTTACTGCTCGTAAATTGCCCTTTCACAGTTTAGGAGATTTGATGAAGTTCTTCATTGTTTTATAAAAGCATCACTTAGAAATAAAAACTCAAACACATAAGAGAAAGACTTGAAGAGTAAGGAGGTGTGAAATGAACGTAGTTTGTGGAGGTAGAGATCTTCAGTAATATTGACTTTTGATTGCAGACTTGACCAATCTGAGCCAAGTTTGAGAAATTATTGAGATCTCTTCTGAAACTCTTAGATGTCTGTGAGATCTCAGACTCTTTATCAGGAGAAACATCTGAGACACGCTTATTAGACTTAAAGGGATAGTTCACTCAAGCACTCTTTGCAGGTTTGAAGAAAGAGAGATCTGTGTATACTGACTGCGTATGTGTGTGTAGGTGTTTTTGTGTGGAGTGTGTGGATCTGCTGGTGGGAGCCGGTTCTGCGCAGGAAGCGATTCGTGAAGACCCCTGGAACTGTTACATGTGCTGCAGTAGAAACGTCTCTGGCCTCTTGAGACGCAGAGATGATTGGACTTCACGTCTACAGCTGTTCTTCGCCAACAACCATGACCAGGAATTTGTGAGTTCATATAGTGTCTCTATGTTTCACAGATCAAATGGTTGGTCGCCTGCATATATTCTCAACGTTTTCAGACAATTGTGAGCAACCAAAGTCACCAAAACAGGTCAAAACACAAGTGGCAACCAAAACTTCTTTAGGTCTGATTCACATTTTTTTAAACACATCTCTCGCCATGAACATAGCAATACAAGTCATAGAAGGAAAAAAAGAAGATATCTAAGATGCAGATAAGACATAAGCAAACGTTTCCATTTAATCTCGCTGCTATCTAGGAGAGATCAGTCATTTCATGCTTTTCTTTTTTCTCTTTCATTTTCTGTCAGGAACCAGCACAGTTATTTTCGCCAGTACCGGCAGAGAAGAGACAGCCAATCAGAGTGCTCTCTTTATTTGATGGCATTGCCACAGGTGAGATCACACCTGTCAATTTAACACCTGTTACACATGTGTGTGTCACCATCATGTCCTTCTAAACCCATGTGACGTACTTCCCCAAGAGCTCTCTGTTTACTTTGAATCGAATATTACCGTCTTCTAAGGATGAATGGCTTCATCGTTTTCCTGTTAGTCGCTCTGGATAAAAGCGAGAGACATGAAGACATGTGATTGTTTCCTCAGGGCTGCTGGTTTTGCGGGATTTGGGCATTCATGTGGAGCGGTATGTGGCGTCGGAGGTTTGTGAAGATTCTATCACAGTCGGGATGGTTCGACACCAAGGACGAGTCACGTATGTGGGAGATGTGAGGAACGTCACACACAAACATGTGAGTCTCTCTCACTGTATGTCTCTTGCGGACATACATCTGATCCCTCTCTCTTTCTCTGCGACTGTGATGTGTTGTGTTTCCTCTGTTGTCTGATATCGGTCGCAAAAGCAGTCTTAAATGGGAAGGTCACCCAAAAATCTACTTTGTGTGATTCTCTACTCACCCACAATGACGTTAAGCACCCTCGGGTTGTTTCAAACCTATATAGATTTCCTTGTTCTGTTAAACACAAAGATAGATATTTGTAAGAATGTTAGTAGAATGTAAATTGTTGTGCTGATGAACACAAATTGAGATATTTTGAAGAATTTATGAACACAAACAGTTCTGAAGCACCTTTAACTACCATTTCAATTTTCACTAACAAAATCAGACTTTAACAGCTTTAAACAAATATGCATTTAATAAATCACAACTATCAAGGTCTCCTCACGGATCAAAAACATTTACGCTGTAACCTTTTTTTTAAATAAAGTTACTGAGTGCAGCTGTAACACGTCAGAGGAGACCTAGCCCTCCCGGCTGAGACTGGTTTGAGTTTTTGTTTACAATTTATTTATCAATGTAGTTTTGGTTCCTCGCCACTTGGCCATGTTGGCTTGCTCACTGGGAGATTGCTTTATTAGAATGGTCTTCTAGCCGGGTTCTGTAAATTAAATGAACATGGCTTTATTAGAATGGTCTTACTCTTTCTATGCCATTTACTGTACCTTTTTCTGTGTTTTTCTTTATGCTTTGTTTTCTTAGTGTAAAGCTGCTTTGAAACACTGCAAGAATATAAAAAACGCTGTATAAAAAAATGGAATGAAATCGAATCTATTGTCTCTGTAGATTCAGGAGTGGGGGCCTTTTGATCTTGTGATTGGTGGAAGTCCTTGTAATGACCTGTCTATCGTCAACCCTGCGCGGAAAGGCCTTTTCGGTACGACACCTGCTTCAAATTCATAGATATCAATTCACATATGTGATGTTTGTAATGATTACATGGCACGCTGGAATACTTGATCCTGATTATGTACTAAGATATTGCGTGTGTCTCAAGCTGATGTTTTACACAATGGTTTTTGGAGTGTATTGTGTTTGTATTTCCCAGAAGGTACAGGCCGTCTGTTTTTTGAGTTTTATCGGCTGCTTCATGAAGCTCGGCCTAAAAATGGAGATGATCGACCGTTCTTCTGGCTGTTTGAAAACGTTGTAGCCATGGGAGTCAGCGACAAAAGAGATATCTCACGCTTTCTTGAGGTGTGTACACACACAACACACTTCGACACCAAAACAGACCCTCCATGACATATTTTGGATGAACGTTAAACGTGCAATTATAAGTGCTGCCCTCAAGTGGTCACAAAAAAAATGTCATACATCTTTAGGCAAGTGATGAAATGCTTTCAGGATTTCAATTTGTCTGATTTACTCCCTTCAACACAGTTTATCACAGTAACTATAGACACGATCTTACATTTGAACAACCAGAAAGTGTCCAAATATATGTTTTATCTGTTCATATTGTACACATTTGTGAAATGTTTTGCTTAAGTGTGCTGTTTTAAAAAAATGCAACTTATTATATTATATTATATTTTATTATAGAATAAGTTGATTCTCATTCGATTCTCGGTGTGTTCAGTGTAATCCTGTGATGATCGATGCCAAAGAAGTGTCGGCAGCACACAGAGCTCGATACTTCTGGGGCAACTTACCCGGAATGAGCAGGTATGACAGCGGCTGAAAAACGTAAACATCACATTTACTGTTGCTCACAGTTAGGGATAGAGAATTAAACAAACCACCGACCCTGAACTGTGCTGAGAAACAGACCTTCAGAGACAAAATAATAAATAACTCTCTTTCTCTAATATCTTATAATAAACATTGACCTGTGACCTTAATCTTGACCTCTCCCTTGACCCTCAGGCCTCTGTCTGCCATGGCAAATGACAAGATTGACCTGCAAGACTGTCTGGAACATGGACGCACAGCTAAGGTTTGTGTGTCTGTATGTGTTTATGTGTGTGTTCATTTTGTAGGTTTATTGTACGGGGCAAAATTCATTAAATGATTTAAGATGTTGCTCAGATTAAACTCTAAGAGATTTCGGTCGACAGTCGAGAGACTGGCCGTGCGAGGTTGGGAATTGAAAACGTGGCAGTCATTCACTCTCGTAATTTTTTTTTTTTTAGTTTGGCAAAGTGCGAACCATCACAACTCGCTCAAACTCTATAAAACAGGGCAAAGACCAGCACTTTCCCGTCTACATGAACAACAAAGAGGACATCCTGTGGTGTACAGAGATGGAGAGGTGAGTGCTGTGTTAACCTTTTTTTGTTTTTACTTTGAGGTGACATATAACACGTTCCATGTCCGTGTTACAGAGTTTTTGGCTTCCCCGTCCATTACACTGACGTGTCCAACATGAGTCGTCTCGCCAGGCAGAGGCTTCTGGGAAGGTCGTGGAGCGTGCCCGTCATACGGCACCTCTTCGCCCCGCTGAAGGAATACTTCGCCTGTGTCTAATACTCCGCCCACCACGCTTCCCTCTCCTTCCTTGTTTGCATATCCAATTAGCTCGGCCTCTTGTGTTCGTCTCGCTGGTGGCCTGTGAATGGCTGGTGCTATCCTTAGTCAAACTCACTAGACAGCCACATTTCATATATTTATTTGAAGTCCAAGATCTTCGCTGTTTTTTTAATCTATGGGATTGTCTATTGTTTTAGACTTTTGTCTTGTTCCACATCTGACAACTCTTCCTCTCTCACAAAACTGACAAAGACATGTGCGTTCGTCTGAAATATAGTGCACGAACCGCTGCTCTCTGAAAATCTGAACCGGGTAAACCGTTCCGACCCTAAATCGAGTGTCACACCGTGTTCTGACCGGGTGTCATGTCGCAGGTTTTGAGCATTTTTAGCATCGAGTAGTTTTTATTGAAAACTTCAATCCATTGCAACCAAATTTCAGTCAGTCAGAGCACATTTGACAATGTGTGCTCGCATCTAATTAAACTTTTCTTTTGAATTGTGAAAATTTATAAAAATGAACCCGCAAATTTTCATACATACTATTTGTTGTAATGCCTTGACATTTGAATTGTGTATTGCACTTACATTTTTTTATTGTCAAACATTGTAAAAAATATGAAATTTGAAAACACCCTTTTAGGAGGGAACAGTATGTTTGGGAATGGTCATGAAAACTGAGCCAGCAACAAGACAACATAAGAAACTAAACAAACAGCTGGCGACAAAAAAATTAACCTGGAGCACCTGGTTAGGATACGGTGTGGCTGGAACATGAACGCAACATTAATTTTCATACATAAACACACACACACACACACACACTTTCTGTAAGAGAGAAGCTGTGCTTGAAGAATCAACAATACACTGTTTACAGTTGATATGCTCTTTTACGGTACTACTACTAGTTACTACGGTAACTCTTCATTTACTCAACTAACTCGACAATGGTGCTCTCTCTCTCTCTCTCTCTCTCAGCAATACCAACACAATGCACAGCCATATATAAGGCCTTTAATGCTGGGATTCTATAGGGCACATAAAGCGAGAGAGCTTTGACACACATGCTTTGTTACACACCCATACACTCACACTGCATACGTAAAGGTGAAGTGTGTAAATGTTATAATGTTGAAATACCTTGCTTGTTTAGAAAAGTGTAAACACTGTGGCTCTGTGGTGCTATCAACACATTGCTTTTTTTGTGTATTCGGAGCGGAGATTTCCTGTTTGTGCGACCAATGACAGGTGACGTTATATATTTGCGTTTGGAGCCAGTGAGAGAAATTACGCTTTAAAGTGTCACAACTTTATTTTCTCCGTGAGACGGACTCTTCCTCTGTCGTCCACGTTTGCTGTCGTCTCTGATGCAATACTACTCCAGCAGATTGACGCCAAAGTCAAACCTTCCACAGATAGATACAGGTGGAATTATTTCAATAGGATTCGACAAGACGTTTTTGGCCGAACGCTTGTCCAGATATCACCAAGTTTACTGTACATTACTCTGTGTGTGTGTGTGTGTGTTCAGTCAGGTATCAGGGATGTTGTGTAGTTTCAAGACCGTGCATGTGTCTCTACTGTTGTTGCAGTAAATCAATGGTGCCGCAGATATTCATGGTGCAGCTTTATGGTGCTTTGTTTCCGTTCCCTGATTGTTTTTCTCGTTCGGTTTGGTTTTTCTCTCTCGTAAACTGTGAGAAGGGTCGTCCACACTAAGTCGGCTATTTTTCTGAGATGGGCAGCATCGTATGTAGTCGGGAATATAGATGAAAGAATACTGGCTTTCTTTCTGTTTTTGAATTGACCGTACACAAGTAACACAACAGGATGTAAATTCACATTTGATATAATTGCACTTCAGAAAAGTTTTGCTCCACGGAGGTTTCCGTCTTGTACGCTTGTATGTTTCACGGTTTGCTTAATTTCTAGGATTTTAAGATTTTTAAGGGACAGTGGACCCACAAATAAAAATTCTGTCATCATTTACTCGCCCTCAAGTTTGTTCGGTTAAACACAGAGAAAGATATTTTGAAGAATGCTTGTAACCAAACAGTTCTTGACCGCCATTGACTTCCATAGTAGAAAAAATTACAGTGGTAGTCAAATGTGTTACATTCTTCAAAATATCTTTGTGTTTAAAGCAACAACGAGCCGTTTTGGTGTAGGGTTACTCCATGTGGTTGATGAGCGCAATTGTCTGATACGTCTCTCTCATTGTTCTCCTCGCTTCCACCGACAAAACTCTCTTTGATTTTTTTGCTCTGCCATGGTGATGGTTTAGAGACTTGCGTTGAACTAGATGGTCTCGTCTTATTGTTAGAAGTTGGCTAACTTCACCCAGGCCATGAGTAAAACGTGACATGCCGTAAAGGCAGTGATGTCATCCGATAGATGACTGCTTAGGTAGCAGCGGCAGTAAAACTCGTCCAGTTAAGAGTTGTCCTACCAATAAAATCATTTTAGAGAGATTCTTTTTAGGTCGAAAAACGGCTCGTTGTTGCTTTAACAGAACATTTATAAAGCAATTTGTCCTACTATGGTAGGATAGACAATAAAATGAAGGTTATTTTTTTAATAAAAGGAAATAGCAAATTAAAAAGAAAATGCAAATTAGTACAACCTAAATTTATTTAAAATGTTCAAATAAAATGTACTATTAAAGAGGTGGTTCACCAAAAATGTAAATGTTAATTACTTTTGTTTTAATGCTTATTGCTAGTTTAATGATTTTATTACAGTTATTTTTACTGTAATTATATTTCTGTTATAATGATCTAACAGTAAATCAGAATATAATGATAAAAATAGCATTTAAAATAATGAGAAATACATAGAATAGGGAAATATTGAGAAATAATAACAATAGGCATTTTGTGCTTAATTTCAAGAAAATTATCCAGAATCATAATCTTAAAACAGCGTCACCGTCTCTTTTGAGACATGGTGTTTCAGAAGAAAAACCAAATTAAGCTAAAAATAAAACATTGCTGTTTAATTTGCTGTTTACTCATCGTAAATCAGATCTGAAATAGAGTTCTGCATCCTGTTTTATATTCAATATAAATGCAACAATGCATCGCAGTGGCTTCCATTAGGAGTGCAGATGGCTACAGTGTGGACGTCCTTCAAGGATCAGACTAGTGTTTGGACCTCATGCTAATCTATACACCGACTAGCGTTACAAATCTACCCTCCTGTGGTTTTGGTAGTCTAACGTATTTTGTGCTTCTCGCTCAGGATTCTGGGAAAGTGGCCCATTTGTGTGAAGCCATAAACCCAGGTCACACGGTGCTCCCAGAATTCCTCTCTTAATGGTAAGCGTGATTTATTTCGGTGTGACCAGAAATGTTACACTTGGATTAAACGCAAAACTGGATTACTGTACAATTCTACTCTGTGTGCTGTTTTATAATCCTGTTTCCGGTCTAAAGTAAACAGGAATTTGGTGCTGACGGAGATGCTCGTTCTTGAAAATCGAGGACTTCGCTTTGGCCCTCTAAAGGGGGGAGAGTTCATAAAGACATAAAGTACACCAGGAAAGGAAGCAAATGGGGATTTGGCTTTATCGTTGCTTCGGCTAATGTCGCCAGCTCGTGAAAGTTCATACAATTGTTGAAATACCTTTTGGTCCACATGTTATAGTAAACCTTTGCTTTAGAGAAAGTGATTATAATGTGAAACATCCTGCCGTTTGAACATTTTGGAGTTGTTATCCAATGGTTATAATTTGAAAAGGTCATTTAGGTTGTTTAACATCAATTTTAATGAAAATATTACCGAAAACATTGCCTTAAATTCATGAAATTGTGTTCTAATGCAATTTCGAGACAAGTAACAGTTCACAGTGTTTTAAATGCAGGATGTTCTTCAGTAAACGTGTGGTAGAGTCGATTCTTTCTGGAGCTTTACTGGGTCGAACCGCTCGTAGCCTTAGAGTCCGTTCGTGTTCGTTTGGTGAAGGTAAATCCTGTAATGCGACGTGAGGTTTGATTGTTATTAGTCGAAACTTCAATGGTTAGTGAAATGTACATAGATACGTTTGCATTTTTTTGCATTTTATTACGTTTCGTGTGCTGGTGTTTTCAAATTCATTTCGAGTAATTCTGCCATGATATTTGGCTAATGTACGATTATATGCATGGCTGTTATAATAAATAGGGACGAAGGTGGAGCTTTGAGACAGTGACGTCGGAAGGCGGAGCTTTGAGACAGTGACGTCGAAAGGCGGAGCTTTGAGACAGTGACGTCGAAAGGCGTGTCCAATTAACGCATCAGCCAGAGAATCGTTTTCTATTTATGAACTGTCGTGTGGGAAGAGGGTCGACGGGTGACGATGTTGAGAGCCCTCCGATCACCCGTCGTCAGCTTTAAAGGAGGCGGGGTCTCGCGTGAGCTTTTTGAAAGCGGCGTTGCAGTGAAGGCGTTTCAAAAAGGTGCTATACAATTTATTCTTAAATGAGAAAAGAATGATGTGAAACTATATAAGGAATTTAGTTTTGATTGGTTTTGACGATGACTGTTTTTAGGTTGTGTAGTCTTGAAAAAGCACTATTATTTTACTCTTTTATGAATATATTAACTAAAGCATTTTAACTTTGTACTTGATGAAAATGTAATGGTAAAAAAGAAGAATAAAAATGTACAGAATCATGTGTTTAGCCTAGACATTACTGTAGTATGTGCCTCTCAGTAAAAGAAGGAAAAAACAAAAACATACTGTATTCATAACCTCCCTTCAAGTCATGTCGGAATGATCGTATTTACGAGATGAGCGCACGGGAACGTCACACGATTACTATTCGAAAATGCTGGATTTTTTTAAAGACCAAACTTGCAAAGTTAGGGGTGTGTCTATTAAAGAATCTTTGTAAATGCTGACTGTCTGTTTTGCGTACTGTCGAAATTAAATAGCTACAGAGCTCATCATTCTCTGTGCCGACGCAAGAATGTTACCGTCACAGATAAAACATCAGCTGCACCATCGCTCTTCATTTTGTTGCGTTGTTGTCAATAACGAAATTGAAACATGAAATTGTCAGAGCACAGATTTGTTTTGTTAAGCAAAATCACTCCAACGCGCATCACATCGTAACTACGACTTCCGCTCTCGTCACTTCCCACGGGGGCTTGAAGGCTGAAATACTGTGCACTGTAACAAAACTGCTTGAAAGTGATGACAAAACTGCATTACCCAGCATTCCTATCTACATACTCCCTCCATGTACTCTTGCAACAGTCAGACTGTAATGTTTGTTTTATAAATAATTGTTGTTGCATCAATATTTATTGCCTACAGCCTGGTCCATCTAAATGTCACTGGTTTCTCTCTCTCTCTCATTCTCTCTCTCTCTCTCTCTCTCTCTTTATTTTACATACTTAAATCTGTATCACACATTTAGAATCTCTCTTTCTTTCTTTTTCATACTATTTTTTTTATTACACATTTAGCTACTCTCTCTCTCTCTCTCTCTCTCTCTCTCTATTTGTATTTTTTTATGTTTTTTTTCTTTTTATTGTACTCTAGGAGTCTTATTCTGAATAGGAGATTGTTTTGTTATAAAAGTCATGTTACAATTCTCTCTCTCTCTCAGTGTGGCTGTAGTTCTGTTGTATTTTGATGGTCTTTAGGATGTTAAAATAGCAACTTTTTCTTCCATAACTCTCTCTCTCTCTCTCTGTACGCAGTGAAAGGGTAGGAAGCCAAAATAACGGCTTCTTTCCAGTGCACTTGTGCTGGGGAACACTTGAATTAAATGTACTGTTTTTGTGCTAAACATGATTCTTGTCCTGTCGTTCTTGTGTTTAGAGTGAACATCATTGGCATGTCACCCAGGGGTTATTATGGCCAAAAACATGTTAACAATATTATTTTTCATTTTGTTTTTGTAAATGCCATCAGTACAATTCTTCTTTCATTGTGGCTCTTAAAGTAGAATGTTAAATGAGTGCTGAATTATTTACGAGATTATCACATGTTTGTAGTTTAACACAATATCAAAAATCACAGTTTTAACATCACCGTTACTGTAAACCGGTATATTGTCCTTTATAGAAATATATAGGAATATGCCGAACATCACAAAGCAATATATTAAATATTACATTTCCATGTATTAAATCCCATTTTTCAATAAATGTAATTCCTTTTATGTTATTCAATATACTTGAATACTGTAGCATCTGTATTGTATATATTTTTTAATAGGCCTATAATAAGCTATTTATTATACTGACAGTCAATACTAATCTATATTTTCTTTGCATAAGGGGTGACTAAACCCAGCACCAGTGATATTAAACCCAATGTTATTATAACCATAACATCTATTAGAATGTCTTTCCTGGTTTCCTGTAGGGCGTGACGCGTCACTAGTTTCGTTTATCGTGAACAGTTTGTCATTCCATATTCACAACCAGAGGATTTTATTCCCCCTTTAACATGTGTTTTTTCCAGATTATTTGCCTTTGGGTCATTTTTTTCGTGGATGGTAAAGATGCTTTTTAAATAATGTTTTACAATATTCTGTCCCTTTCGCTTATGATGAGACGCATCACTGTTGCCTTTAACAAAGTGTTTTTCTTTATTTCAAAGGCAAAACTATTAACGAGTGTCGTCTGGTTCTTCACTCGTTGACCGTGGCTGTGTGTCAGCTGTATCTGGCGCTTTTACCGCTGCGCCGGGCCATGCGACAGCTCGCCGAGTGTTTGCGTCAAATGGCTTCACCGGAGGAACGTTTAATTCACCGTTTCGATGAAAAGTGGGAAGAACGCCCTGTCGGTCCCTATTTAACTAACGTTGCTGTCCCCTACTTCGAGGGACTGTGTTTGATTGGGGAATTTAGCATGCACTTGCTGTCGGTAGTTTCGACTCTGTGTGTATGTGCGCGGCACGTGCTGCAGGGGGCGCTGTTTCTCCTGCTTTCCGCGGTGGGCGCAACAGCGGGTGCTGGACTTTAAAGAGAGGAAGGAGGAATGGGAGAAAAAGCAGGAGAGGCAGAGGCAGGCGATGCAGAAAGAAGGACAACAGGTGGAGGAATTGCTGGCGGAATATTGTCGGGATCCGATCACAGGGAAGGGGAGGAGAAGTCAGGGGAAAAAGACTGGACATTACTTGTAAAGAGACAGTGGGCGCACAGACGAATTTTCTAGTGAACACAGTGATGTATATGTGAACACTACAAACAATATATACTACGAAATGAGGTAAAACAGTGCATTATTGAGGTTTATATAGCTCGTAATTACCTTTATTACATTATTGATCAAATACTTTTGTCCCATCTTTGGAAACTGTTGTTAAAAAGATCATTAATATACAAATCACTTATCAATCGTTTATAAAAATAATGTCTTTCTTAATTGATGCAGTTATTTGAATGTTAATAAGTATTCATCTTCAAAATGTCACATATGAGATCAAATCGGAACCTAAGTAGATCCTGTCATTTTAAAATGTAAATTATTATCTATGTGATATTCACACAATCTGATGAATGATGTCATTCGTCTGTATCAGCTCCTTTAGGTTGACAGACTCCGGTCAACACAAACCCTCATGTAACAGATGAGTTCAGCCGATATGAAATGGACGCCATTTGCATTAAGATCTATTTTTGGTGATTTGATCACAGATGGACGACAACAAATATTGAGCAGGTGTCTTATCACTCAAACCACATTCAGTTGTGGCCGAAAACGCAGGTGACCGTCACTGTTTGTCCAGTTGTGAGTGCCGGGTTTCATCACAGTCTGGCGTCTAAACCAATCCGAGGGGTCAATACGCCATCTGTCAACGAGAAAATGTATTAAAAGAGTCAAAATATAAAATAAATTCATATGAGGTTATATTTATTTCTGTTTCGAAAATTAAACAATATATTTACTTAAATAATTCCACGTTCTCTTCACTGCAGCTGTATTCACTGTGAACTCGTTCTGTTCTTCTCTGAAAGCGAGAGAGAGAGAGAGAGAGAGAGAGAGAGAGGGGGGGAGTCATTATTATTATCTGCATTTCTAACATTAAACACATTATACATAGCACACTTTAAAAATCACTTTATCAACAAAGTCAGAATTAGCAAAGCACCAAGAGAAACGTAAAAATGGGTGTTAGGTGTTTACACTTTGGTTTTGGTCACAGCAGTCATCCTGAGCAAAGCTGAGAGAACGTTCTTCTGCACATCAGATGATAAACATTCATAAGACTGAACTTCACCTAAAAGAGAGACAGAAGACACTGAAAACATGTTTCAGCTTACCTTACAAAACCCCGGCTATAAACGTCCTAGCTCCGTTTTTTATTTTTTTTAATCTAAATCGTTTAGGTGATTCATTGTTTGTTGCTTCGGCTTTAAACGTTCTTGTAAACATGGCTCGGTAAACTACTTATCGTCAGCTCAGCACCTTGACAAAATGTTAAATGCTCTTTCATTTGTAAGTCGCTCTGTTTTCACATTTATATATTTATTTCTTCATTAAGCAGACATTTTAATCAAAGGACGTGGATTAATCATTAAGCTTGCTTCACAGATATCAACAGCAAACTTCAGTTCTGCATGTATGTGAGCACAGATTCAGTCTGGACTTCGATTGTGATCCTCACCTGCTATCAGGAGCTTCATGATAAACCTGCGCACGTTGGGTACGAAGTTCTTCTCTCTGAACGTCTGCGAGCTCTCCTCACACAGGTATCTGAACACCACCTGAACACACATTAATGCGTCACATTCCCAAGTATTCCTTTTTGTTTGTATGAGTAGCGTAGATCCGAAAAGTGTTAAGAATTTATCTTTCATTTTGTTTTGTTTTGCAATATATAATAAAGATTTGTGACATTTATAGTGCAACTGTACACAAGTCAATCTGAGAATAACAATCACCTGGTAACTTTCTATAAAAGGCTGTATAATCGCTCTGAGCAAGACGATGATGTCCCGTCCTTCCTCTGTCACGTGCATCTCTTCATCAGAGCGGACAATCACACCAGCCAGGTGGAGTAAAGAACAGCCCTCCTCGAAATCCTGAGACAGGCAGATGTTTAGACGAATGTCTTGTGTCCGGCAGCTTTGCTTATAGACTGTCATACTTACCTGGACGGTTTGACCGGGAACAAAGACAAACTCATTCGAAAAGACCTCCACCAGAAAGTTAAAATGACGAATGATATCATCTGGAACAGAAACCACAGATGTGTTAAAAGTTACAGACCCCCAATTTTTTTATTTTATATATAGGTCGTCTTCTGATCTCCATACCCACCCTTCCTGCTATTTACAGCTGTCGTCATAGCGACTGCCACCATGGCTGGTCTTGTGAACACATGTATGGCTTGATTCCTGTAGGAGGCGCACACAAGCACGGCAGCCGCACGTCTAAACACGGCCTCCTCTTGACTGACCGGTTCAGGACCCACCTCCTCCACTAAATAGACACGCCCCTTCTCACAGTGAACTGTTGAGCGATGCAGGGTCATGCTTGATGACATCACCTCAGAATCTGAAACGTGCTCTACAAAGCAGATTTCATCGTTGATAAAGACACAGATAGTTCACCCTTACGTCAAAAATGGATTCATACGCATGTGACTTTACAGAACATATATTTCTGAAGAAAGTCGGACACCGAACAACATTTAACCCCATAAACTTCCGTTACATGAACATTTCTCAAAATACCTTTACAGAACAAAGTCATATGAAGGCAAAAGTATGATGAGGTCATTTGAATTTTTAAGGGTGTGCTGTGTCTTTAAGAGTAGATTTTTACATCATCAAATAAAATTGTGCTTCCCCAAAAGTTCTCTTTCACATCGGTGCATAAAATGATAATTTCATTTGTTAAATGTTATTTTTGCCATCAACAGGAACTCAAACAACCGCTTACTCTTTCCAAATGATTCATTGCACAAACTTAAGAACTGCATGCTGTTTGCCCCATACGTGTATTTATTGGTCAGTCGATGCGGTTGCCATGGGAACAGTTCTGAATGGGTGTTTTGTTGCGTTTGGGGACTATACAACCCATTTACATGTTTGGCCTAAATCCCAGAATTAAAGAAGCTTCACAATACCAAGAAGTGTTGGACCCTTGGGAAGTCTATTGAGCTACTATTTTTGTGTTAAAGTTGTTTATGAATTCTTGAATCTTAACTCAGGTACATTATGTCACATTTCCTAATGCGATACAGTTTATAAATGGCATATATGACCTCTACGCATTCTTACTGGGCCAGTTGAGATGAGCTCCGAACCGTAGGACCAGATTCCTCAGCCAGAGAGTTCTGCGTGTCATCTGGTCCAGATCAACACCCTGCAGGTTCTGAAGGAGAACCACAGCCATCAGATTCCAAGGGCTCAGGACCACATTTCTCTCCTGCAGACGGACAATCGTGTGGGCTTGACCAGATACAAACTCTTGTGTCTCCTTATTGGGTTTAATGGGCAGGTCTCTGTTAATGTCAGAAACAAAGTTTATATTGTACTGTTAACTACGCCAATGTTTCCATTCTAAACAGATGGGGCTATTAAAGGTATCAGGTATATATATATTTAAGGTTTATTCAAGATATTTTTAGTTGCTTGATTTTTACTCAGGAATTACACCCACGACCTTACAAAACATTTATACTTCAAGTTTTATTAAGTTCAAGTACATTTTTAAGAATACTTTATGAAGTAAGTTACTTGTAAAAGTGCAATTTGGGAATACATCTGTAGTTTATAAAAGTGTGTCGTAAACTTTGAGTACACAAAGAGCTAACAACTACGTTTTTTATTAGTACTGCAACTATACAACAAGTAATCTTGTTGTAAGGTATTACTTATAGTTCACGGTCTATGCAGTTTTATTTATATTTATGCTTTATTTTGTTCATATTAAATTATTAAAGTTCAAGGCATTTTATTTTATTTGAGCTATTTCGCCTCAACAATTTATTGTTTGTTTACTTAAAACGTTTAATTATAAATGTTTTATATCAACCATGAGTGAAAACAATTGTACGTGAAAGACTTCTGTCTGTCTTAAAGCGATAGTTCACCTAACAATTCTGTCATCATTTATTCACTCACCCTCTTGCCATTTCAAACCTGTATGAGTTTCTTTCTTGTCGAACACGAGAGAAGATATTTTGACGAAAGTTGGTAACCGAACAGCATGGACCCCATTCACTTCTATTGCATGGACACAAAACCAATGCAAGTGAAGGGGGTCAGTTAACAACATTCTTCAAAATATCTTCTTTTGTGTTCTGTGGAAGACAGAAAGTCATTCATGAAATGACAAGAGGGTGAGTAAATGATGACATCATTTTATTTTTGGGTAAACTATAACTTCAAGTGTCATTTGAAGTCTTACAAGTACATAGAAAAATAGACTGCATGTGAACTTACTGTAAGTGTACTTATAGCAAACTTGAAAAAAAGAGTATTCTTGTAAGGACACACCAACAGTAAAAGGATGTTACAGATAAACTTCACGGATTCAAACATGTTTCATTGTGAAAAACTCTTACCTGGGTATCGGATTGTACTGCATGCGAATGACTCTTTCTTTCATCAGGTCTCTTACGGACAGAGGGGTGCCAAAGCACACGTGCATGCAGCCGTAATCCTCTTGCAGCACAGTCCTGGCTTTTAGCAAACCCTGCAGATTTAAAACGAGAAATGATTCGCTCTGTTTTGTCATGTTTTAAAAACACTTTAGATGTCTGTGATGAAGAGCTCAGCTGTGTACCCCCGTGGTCTCTTTAGGTTTAGGGATGCCCAGCAGCTCACGAGCGAGGAGCGATTCCTCCAGCACACGGTCGTAACTGATGCTGATGGGGACCAGACTGATATCAAACACTTCTCCTTTAAAAAAAGGCTCCAGGACCATCTGCATCATTCCTGTAAAGATCCCAAAACAGAAATAACCTGAGAAAACCACCGTCACAAAATGACTCCTACGCAAATTCTAAATGCATTACAATGAAAAATCGTAAAAAGCACTATGTTGTTTTAATCGGACATCATTCACCTTGAGGTTAAGGAAAACGTTAACTCACCTAGTTTTGGAGTAAGCGATTTCAATGTTCTGCTCCGTAACCCTTCAACATAAAACTCTAAAGGCGCGTAACCTGTCTGCACAAAAACGCACAGTGTTGGTAAAATAATTTCACGTAAGAATTCTGATAATAACATCGACTTTATTCTCACCCGGACAATTGTTCTGACATATTCAGAAAGCACCGCCCAGTAGAGCTTGTCTGAGCCAATGCCACGACGAATAAAGAATGCACCCGCACGCCGAATGATCTCACCGACCAGCTTCATCCCCATCAGAGCTGAAGGGAAAAATGACAATGAAGGTTAATGGAGAAATAGGTTAATACATTATAGCAACTTCTAATTTCAAAAGATGTAAATGTTTTGTATTCCTTATTCACAGAGACCCGATTGGCTCAAAGTGCACAGATGATGTCTTCATCTCATGTGAGTGTACATCATTCAAGCAATAGTCATATGTCTGATGATTTTTCTTCAAAAATGCAACTATGATTTCGGCCACCAACAGTTACGACAAAAATGTGCGGATACTTGCGAATTCCTGCTGCGATGACGGGAACAGAGAGGTCGTATGTGAACATGATGTAAGAGATGACAAGGAAGTCCATGTAACTCCTGTGATTGGGCATCAGGATAACAGGATGCTCCCGAATGGCCTGCTGGAGCTGGAGGGGTCGAACGGGATGTAGTTTACCCAAACAAAAAAAATTGTGTTCATTCTCAAACTTGAATTCAGTCTGCTCTCTACACGCAGCGAACGCCTGCGGGGTTTGAAATGATCTTTCCCCAACCAATTGGCCTACAACTAACATAGTGCTACTTACATATTTTAATTGAATACTCCATAAAAAAAGGTTCTTGAAAAGAGAATTTAAAAAAAACCAACCCGTGTGAGTCCTTCCTCGTTCACATATATAGAGCGAAACACACTCTTGAACACTTTGTTCATTATAAAGCCCAGCAGACGGATGGAGCGCAGCTGCAGGTTCTGAGCCATCTCCTCCAGTATCCCAGTCGCCTCTTCTAGAATCACCTCGCGCGGTTCCTCCTTCTCATCCGCGACCTGCGTGTATGTGTGCAAATATTCCAACCTGTTATGATCGTATCATCTAACAGATGTTATTCCTCATAGGCTGCTCATTCGTAGATCAGGAGTACTGTGGGCAAATAAACTAGACACAAATGAGTCTCTCCATGTAATCTCACAGATAAAGCTTGTGAAGCAGTTATATATTCACTCGCTCACCTCCTGTATGATGTAGCTCAGGAACTGCGATTCTAACACCATCCTGTTGAGAGCGCAGGTCGAAGTGGGTGTGGCACCTAGGTAGGGTTGGGGGTTAAATGTCCGCAGGGCGTGGCCTATATCGCTGCCCCGCCTCCTCTCCTCCAGCATATCAAAGAAGCTCCCGGCTTCTGTCTGCACTGTGTCAGCATTCTTGAACAAACGCAATATATTTCATTTAAATCACTGAAAATTGAAGATGAACCTTATGATATTAAAATCACGGGATCGGTCTAATGATAATGATGTGACCAGTATTCATTGTGAAGTTTTGGTTTAATTGGTGGTGTAAACCCATAGACAAACATAATATAAAAATAATATCTTGTTCTCTAATCATTACTGTTTTTAATTGATCGCTAATTTGTTTTTTAGCTTTGCAAATGTAAATCTTAATTGATCTGAATTTGATAATGTCTGTGACATACATTTTTAATGCATTTTGATAAGAAGACTATTAGCGTTTGCCGTGTTATCAGAAATGTAACTTTTACGAACGTTCACACCACGAGACTTTGTGCGCGTTCAAAAAGACGCGACGCAACAGCCGCACGCATCTGCATCGATCCATTAAACACCATTAAACGCATATTTACGCAAACCGACATTTTTTATTTATTTACATTGAACAATAGCAGCGATGAAAGTGCAAGACAAACTTTTTCTTACGTTTTCGTATCGTTCTGTAAAACCCATTTTCCGTGTTTAAAGATACTGAAAGCGAAACAAAGAGCTGCTGTTTCTATTCACTAATAAAGACAAACTAACACTATATTCCTCCTCCACTGAAAACACGCGCAACGCTTTGTGGATCATGATGGTAACGTTCGTTTCATTGCGTCGCGTCGCGTCAGTCAACGCGCGTCTGAAGCAAAACGCACAGTAAGACAGTAACTAAACTACAGACATAATGATGTTCATACCCCTCGCAGCATGTCTGATCCAAAGCGTGCGGTGTTCTGACCTCCTGACGTCCGATCCAATATGAACCTCGAACCGACCCGCACTCGGACAGACGCGCACCAGCCAATGAGCGCGCGCACCGCAGTAACTCCTCCCGTCCCGCGACCTGTTACCCCCAATAATAACCTCCCACTTTAAACTAATATCTCTCTCAAGAACTTTGATCAAATATATAAACTACAGATACGACAAATCATGTATTCTGGTCTAACGTGAGATCACTTATCGATCAAATTTATCACGTGATAACTCCTTTAAGTTGATCTCCTTTAAATGCATTGGGTCGCACTGACATGGTTGCTTTACTTGACATGTATGAATCTTTATTGAGCAGCTAGACACATTTCACATTTACTCATCATTGCTCATGATGGACTGATTTCATCTGCTCTTTCACTGAAAGAATATCCTCTTCCCACTTTAACACTTTAAACTATACAGTCCTCCCTGTAAAATATAGTATATAACACAAAAAAGACATTTTAGCACAAACAGGGTTATAATATTACATAAAATCAGGCTATTTCTTCATCTTTTCTCAGTAACGTGTTTAAAGTATAAGATGATCTGTGCCGGTTCTAATCTCAGTGCCAGCAGGTCATGACTGAAGGGCCCTTGAGCAAGGCACCTTACCCCTGATTGCTCTGCAGTAATGTGCCACTGTATAAAACTACTTGTAAGTCGCTTTGGATAAAAGCGTCTGCCAAATGAATAAATGTAAATGTAAATGCTTAGACAGGTAAGAATAAACAGATGAAGTGCTCCATATGACGGCAAAATAAGTCAAATTAATAGACCGGACTAGATTTCAAACTAATGGTTTAAATAATGTCCAAATGATTAAAGCAATGTAACAGTGTCTCAAATATGTGTCAAAAATGTGAATCATGTTTTGCACAAAAGTAAATCAGATTTTAGGCAAAATGTAATTTCTTTGTAAGATGTAACATCACTTATTTTGATTGTAACATTGCTAAATTATTTTCGATTTAAAAATAATAAACACAAATATGTTGAAACATATAAATAAACTTATTTCAACTCATTTTACAAGTAATCTTTCAATTATTATACTGGAGTAACAGATTCTGTAGGTTTATCAAAACCTCTCAGTCACAGCATATATAATATATCCGAGCGCACTTTAAAAGTGATCACAATGTGAAGATATCGTTGAAAGAAAGTGCCAGACCTACAGTGCATATATTTGAGGTTTGTTGATTTTCAGCATGTTTGTATTATTTCTCTGTACACTCAGCGTGTATTTGTTTTTCGTCTACACAGAATGTTGTGTGCCTTATTCAGTGACAGGTGTTGTCTGTGCTCGCTATCTGCCCCTCCACCAGAGGGAGCTGTTCTCTCCAGTAGGTGAAGTGGCTAAAAGTGTCACTGCAGGGGAAATCGCAGGAACTGGTGCGCTTCAGGAGCGGAAAGACGTGATCCACGACTTCACCCAGACGAGCGTACCTGCACAGGTAATGCATAGATGAAGCTCTAGTTTGTAAAACACACAAAGCAGTAACACGCGGTGAGAAGCGTGCACTCACGATGAGATGTTGGTCTTGGCGTGTTCCTGGATCAGCTCTCCTTTAGGATTGACGGTAAAGATTCTGTTTAAAGGAACGCCAACCTCCTTATAGGAAAAAACATCCTAAAGACACAGAACACACTTCTCAACTTCTCATTTCATTTTCACATATTCACAAATAAAAAAAAGGATTTTTATGTGTTTACTCACTGTATCTCTGTTCCCAAATGCAGCGTAAAATGGCTCCGTGTTTGGGCAGAAGAGATTCTTAATGTCTGTCAAACAGGCCACCTTGAACTTCTCTGGCCTCTTCTCAATCACCTCCCTAAAACAGACAGTAGTGAGTGTCTCTTTCTCTCAACAGGTAGTTGTCTAGCTTTTATTGAAACTAGTAACTTTGTATTAGCACCTATCGTACTATTGCTCTCGTATATCATATCACTTATTGCTCCCTGAATTCTTTGAAAGTTGCTTTGGATAAAAGCGTCTGCTAAATGACTAAATGTAAAAGTTTCTGCACAACAATTCTGACAATATCACTACAAATATAATTGCATATTGCTCCACGAATTTTTTTCATAAATCATTATTATTCGCTGCCTTTCGTATTTGTGGGCAAATATTTAACCAATGAAAACAATAAAAAGACCTTACAGGTTTTGGAAATATGATGTTTTCCGCCATTATGTTGTCATTTTGTTACATGCGTGTGTCAAAATCACCTGTGTAGTGCTGAGAACAGGCTGCTGGGACTCAGTAAAACAGGTCCTTGTGGTAACATTGTTCCTCTCTCATTGACCCAGTGCAGGTAACCCCGGGTCATTTCAGCCATTCCAATCGCCCTCGCAGAGCAGTACATAAATTTATAACCATTCCTATAAAACACATACACACAGCATCACGTCAGAATTTCTTTATCCTTCTGATAAACCAGTGAATCACACTGCAATGATCATGTGATCGTGAGCTCTTACTGGCTGACGTTATGATAGAGACGTGCAATACCCTGATGGGTCCAGTCTTTACCCAGCGTGGGCAGAATGTGTCCCAGCTTATCCGACCTGCGGAAAGGGTGAAGAGAAGCACATCAGTGTTTTAAGATCGGATGTATTTAAAATAAAAAAATACTGAAATTTGTTAAGATAGTACCTGGTGATTGTACCATCTATATCCGATATGATGATTTTATCATTCCATTTCCATAGGTAGATGGTTCCCTCACAGCGGCATGTTCCCTGATACTGAGTTGTCACGCTAAATATCACATTATTTGGACCTTCCTTCAACTGCAGGTTCGCCTACAAACACACAAAGACACACAAAATGTGATCAGATCAGTGCAGCAGTGATGCTAAGCGACTAACTTGGTTTACTTTGCATGCATAACACTTTATTCATGGTATCAGCTGTAAATGTTCTTACAAGCTGTTCAGAGGAGAGGCGGAGAGTCTTCTTATAGGACACGCCTCCTGTGGTGAGGGCGGGGACTGTGTGATCGGGTTTGGGGGTTTGATTGCCAGATAAGTGATCGTCATCACTGGAGGAAAACTCTTCTGTCCGCCTGTAAGAGTTTAGTCACATGATTATAAAGTGCTGGCAAGTTTTGTTACACTACTATTTATTCCATATTAATGTTTGAATCAGATTTTAACCTGTTTTTGTCGTCTCTTGGTGCACATTCTGAAACAGCTGAAATGAAATCCTGAAAAACACAAAATCCAAATTGTGTCAGAAATTATACATGTACATATTGTAGCGCAGAATACGATTGAGTTATTTAGTTTGGGTAATTAGTTGTGTTAATAGTTTTTGCATACTTGTTTTGTGTTGTTTGTTCTTCCTCTCCATGAAAACCACCATCTTCCTCTGTTTTTGAGCATCTTATCTTTCACAACTCTTTCTACGGTGGCCTATGATGGACATGCACATAAACGCAATGCTTAGCAACTGAAAAAGACTGTCTAAAAAAAAGTCAGTAACAAACAGATGCTGCAGACGACAGAAGACAAACTCCAGGACATAAAACACACAACTGAATCCTGCAAACTATAACACACAAACACAAACAGGGGGAGGTGATACACAGAAAAAGAGATCAAATGAAACTGGTCATAGCATCCCGTGTATATGTGTGGTAAAGGGGCATCAGGTTGGATTTTCTTCTGTAATACATTAGACTGTTATTTTGTAATCACATTTGTCAGATCAAACATTACTCCAGCAGATGGCGTAGTTGTTTACTTTTTTCAGTGACAATAGTCATATTGAAAAAGCCCTCAGTGCTCTCCTACCTACAGTACATATACTGCCCGAGTAGCTAAATATTTCAGGTACCTAAATATAAGTTTGTGTGTTTGTTTGCACATGTTTGTGTGCCAAACTATTTATAATTGGGTAATGGAAAAAATGTGAAATAGGGTGCATGTGCTTTTATGGTGCTTTTATGGCCTTTTTGGAGCTTTGCATTGCATGTTATCCACATTTGATGCAGGTCAGATATTCTGCCAAACATCTGCATTTTTGTTTCACAGAATGGGATTTTGAACAACGTAAGGGTGAGCAAAAGACAACATTACAACATTATTTTATTACACTGGTGTGTGTTTGGGCTGGGTGTGTATGTGAGTCTGTATCAATTTTGTGCATGAGCGTCTACCTTGGGCAGTGGTTTCTGGAAGGCTTGCATTGCCAGTATAATAGGAGCAGCAGTGTTCCAGTTGTAATACCTGCTCAAAAAAAGCAAGAACAGCAGTCATTATTTCAGTCAGAGAGCAATGAGAATTGATCACTACATGACAAAACTCACTTAGAATCGATCTTCACCACCAGATTTGGGTTGTCAATGATGGAGGGATTTTCAGCAAACTGCTGATAAGATACAGACTGCTGCTGGAAATGCTCTGAATGAGAGAGAGAGAGAGAGAGAGAGAGAGAGATTCCAATCAATAATGTTTATATATAGAACAATGATGCATGAGCATATATTCGTTTGGGTGACCATACTATAGGCAAGCACAAAAACACAGTGTTGGTGTATTATTAAAAACGTTAACCTTAGAAGAAAAAAATTTACACTCGCTACTGTCTGCACAAATGCATTTTGAATTTCATTCTGATGACATTATGAAACCAAATGACAAAACCTGAAGCCGGAATACCTGGAAGTGTCTATTAAATGTAAACTGCACATCATTTGATGTGTGTGATGTTGTGTACCTTTAGTAATCTCTCTGTTTTCTGTCAGTCCTCCACACAGAGAGATGCCGATAGAGGGCAGGTCGTAACTGTCCACGCCGCTGTCTGCTCCTGAGCTGCACGCGGACTGAGACACGGTCACACCACGAGAACTACTCTCACCGCACGAGCGCTCTGATCCACTGCTCTCGATAAAGAATTTATTATAATGTAAAAAACTTACCTTTGAGCATGCTGGGGTGCACATTATTATTATTATTATTTGTGAACCTGGACCACAAAAGGGTTTTAAGGGTCAATGAGATTTTTATATAATCTGAGAGCTGAATAGATATGTGTTACATTGATGTTTGGTTTGTTAGGATAGGACACACTAATATGAAAATCTGGAGTCTGAGGGTGCAAGAAAATCTAAATATTGAGAAAATCGAACAAACAAATGTTTTTATGTATTTACGTCAGGATATTAACTAAATATCTTCATGGAACATGATCTTTACTTAATATCCTAATGAATTTTGGCATAAAAGAAAAATCGATAATTTTGACCCATGTATTTTTGACTATACCTAAAAATGTTGCCGTGCTACTTGGTTTTGTGGTCCAGGGTCACATTTAAAAGACAGTGAAAGAGGGGAAATTAGGATGACACACCTTTTAGGAAAGTAAAGTGCAGCAGCTTCTGGTTCCAACTGTGTTATATCATCCAAATACACGCCGTCCGATCCCAGGTGGCGACATCTCTTGTCTACAAATGAAACACTTTAAATGGACCGAATATGGAAAAACGACAAGCTGTATTATTTAGGAACGCAATACACAAATGACCTTTTCTTTGACGGTGTGAATCTGTCTTATTTTGTGAGCGGTGTCCAGTGTTTGCTCCATTCACTTCGCTCTCTGACATCACACATGCTGCTGATGTCACCTCCGGCTTTTCAAACTCTTTCGATCCGGTCGATTGGCCGTCAGGGTGAGATGTGATGTTATCATGGCTGGGAATGACTCTGAAATGTGTGTTTTCCGAGATGGGGATTGACAACGGAGACAGGAGGTTTGGTTTTGCACACAAAAATGTTGGCTGTAAATACAAGATTTCATATTGCATGAATCATGAGTTTTACAATCACATCAATTTTGTTTTTCTTTTAGTTGAGTAAACGTGTGAGTGAGGTGGCTTTAAAGATCACATTAACCTTGGCAGCTTGAGGAAGTTCCCCCCAGGACCACAACATGGCCGAATCCTCCGGCTGTCCTTTACAAAGCAGTTCAGAGTCATTTTTAGGAGTGCAGGGACGAGACACGTTAGGACTGAAAAGAGAGAACAAAACAAATTCAACATTTTTATAATCCAGCCCTTACACATTTCCTCAACACTTTTCTTTCTTTTTAGAGAAAAAATACAAAAAAGTGAAATAAATTAAATTAGATACTTTCTACCTGTGACTCCATTCCTCATCTGACCGAGCACATTCTTTGTTTTTCTTTTGGGTGTTTCCAGCGTCTAAACTTTCGTTTTCCAGCTCTCCCCTTAAAAACACACATGTGAGTTTACACAAACAACAAACACAAATCCAGCAGAATCGCGTCTGCTTTTTTGTCTGATGACTAAGACTTCCCCATCTGCTATTTTCTTCTGCTTTCACACATACAGTCTCTGGTCTGGTGGTCTCACCTGTTCTCACCCGACTGCTCACTATCATTAATGTCAATGTTAAACAGCTCCTCTTCTGAAAACTCCAGGCTGTCCTCTTTCCTCACGCCTTCCACTTTAAACTTCCTTCTCCTCTTCCTCCTCTTCTTCATCACACCATTCTCAGCACAGCAGCCCATCAGAGCCCCTCCGTCAGACTCAGACGGGATGGGAGATGTAGCCAGATAATAGGGAACCACCTGATCATCTTCCATCTCCATGACAAAGAAAGCTTCTCCATTATCTCCCAACTTCATGTGCAAATTTACAGGTTCTCCATTGATCTCTATATCCACCTGAGAAAGAGAGAGAGAGAGAGAGAGAGGGTCAGACAGGTTCACTTCAGAAGCTCAGTGAAATGTCATGACGTTAACTGCTCACCACTTTCTCTCGTGATCTCAGGACGCCCATCTTTCCAAAGCGCACGTGGAAGGGTGAGCAGATCAGAGATCCGTCGGGCTGCTGTACAACAATGACATCAATGCAGCCGGACAACGTGGCGGGATTCAGACCTTTGTAGAGTTCCTTCACCTGCACAAACACCTGCCCGGCCAACTGCCCCACGTAATTCATGGTCCGAGCCTACATGGAAAATGAAGAAGAGAAGTCATGTGATGGATCCCCTTCATCTGTGTGGTTTGTTTATTTATTGTAGCATTTAGTTTTACTTTCATTCCTCTGCAGAACACGAAAGAAGATATTTTGAGGAACTATGGTAACCAAACATTGTCCCCCATTGACTTTCATTGTATGAACACAAAGACATTTTTCAAATAGTCATATACAGGTTTTGGACTAAATTATTGTTATTAAAAGATGAATGAAGAATTTTTGTACTTGGGTATACTACTCCCTTAAAGCCTGCTTTAAATAAAAAGACAGCTTCCTGTTTCAACAGGAAATTGGCCAACACTGAACATTCTTTAAAGATTCAGCTGTGTGACCTTTTGTTTTCAATTCTAAAAAACAGAATATTCTGTATTTCAAGTTTCAGTACCGTACTGTTTATCCCGCCAAGCAGTCGATCAAACATAACTGCCTTGCTGCCATTTTGGCCAAGAAGAGATTTACATACCAGTGGGACTATCCTGGTAAAATAACAATACATAAAATAACATTGACCTTCAAGATTTTTGAGGAAATGTCACCCAGCTGCTTTTCCTCCCTGCTTCTTTTAATCCACTCTCATCCAATCACAAGAAGGAATGGGTTATTTATATCCAGTCAAAAGCTCTTAGAATGTTACTGTAAATGCCGGGATCCCGTCACTGGATATTACTGTACTCGATCAAACAGACGTTCCGACTGTCCAGACATCATGAAATATGAAATTCCCAGCTGAGCCCAGAGGTCTGAACCGTCTACATGCAGCAGTAGATGTAAGAATGACAGCGTGTTTGCGTCAGACCACTGCTGTTGTAATTCTTCTGGTGTCATATTCCTCCATAACTGAATAATCACGGCCCTGGAGATCCTAACTGAGTTAAGAGAACAGATGAAAAAACATCTAGAGCGGGATATCAAAGTCATCGGTTTCCCTCTGCAAAGAGTCAAGGCAGATGTAAACCGTGGAAATCTGTATTTGGATAATTCTGCAGGTTTTTTAAATTGCCCCTCACAGCAAAGCTGCAGAGAGGAACTAAGAAAGAGAACGAAATCTGAAGGTCTGGAGTTAAAGGGAAAGATTCCCTTCTGACATGTTAAAGGTTGCATGAGCTATTCATCATCAATCAAAACTGTTAAGACACATGCGCCTTGAGTCAGGACATACATCATTGTGACATCATGACTTTACTGTTCAAATTTGAAAGACACGTCACTATAGAATGTTAACATAACGTCATAACATCAACGACTACACTTACACATTACACACAAACACATGTATGGACTTGATGTATAAAAGTCTCTCTCACCTCTAGGAAGAATCCCTTCAGTTCTTCATAACCGTAAAGGACAAACACACAAATGCCACAAACGTAACAGACTCAGATTCATTAGATCATACGTGACGTCACACACCAAAAACGTTCTAAAGGAATATTATGTCATGCGACTTTGAGCCAATCAAGCGAACGTATGCAAATCCCGCTCAAGCGTCGACACGAAGCGTCGTTCTGAATGTTATTGTTTTGCATATTGCCTGGGAGTATTTACAAATATGATTCTGTTAAAGAGAAATGAAGACGTTTAAGGCGGGCGCAGATATTTTATTTTAGTCCGTGTTGGTGTGGGTTACGCTCTGAGTGACAGCTGTGAGCTGATCCGGCCGTCCAATCAGAGCACGGCTCTCATCGTTCGGCGTGGCCGCCGTGAGGTGATCCAGCTGTCCAATCAGCGCGCCGCTTTTACTTACATCCGATGTCTGGTGTCTCGACGACTGTATATAAACGGATGTCTAAATATAGGTCTGCTGTAATGGTGATACTTGTCATGTAACACTGTTACACTTTTGTTTTCTTGTCATCTTCCAGGGTTATAAATAAAAACATACTTGCAGATATCACAAATGACATTTATAATTTGTACGGTGATTCTTACAATATCAAAAAATGAATAATTTGTAATGGAATGGGTTCATTGATAGGTGACAGATACAAATTCATACATTCCAGTAAAATTCATACGTCGGTTCATTTTAAACTGTGTTTTAATGTACTTATGTAAGATACAAGGAGGTCAAACATTGACAGTCGTGATGCAAAATACAGAGAGAAAAGGTGCAATTGTATACTGTCTACACAGTTAGATCTTAGAGCTTTGCTTGACATCTAACAGAGGAAATAACCCAGGAAGCTTTACAAGAGCACGATGACTATAAAAGGTTCCACATGCATCAGACATATTTCTGATTATAAACTGCAAGTTGAAGGATGTACTGTTACTCCAACAAATACATTAATAGATCTAGACGTTATATTAGAGAGCAACTTGTCATTTCGAAATCACATCTCAAATGTCACAAAAACAGCCTTTTTCCACCTAAGAAATGTTGCCAAATTACGAAATATTCTGTGTTGCTGACGCAGAGAAGCTTATTCATGCATTTATGACCTCTAGACTTGACTACTGTAATGCGCTACTTAGTGGTTGTCCTGCATCATCTATAAACAAACTACAGTTAGTTCAGAACGCAGCTGCCAGAGTTCTAACCAGGTCCAGAAAATACCATCACATAACCCCAATTTTATCAATCCTTCACTTGCTACACATTTAGTATCGTATTGACTTTAAAGTGCTTTTAATCACTTATAAAGCCTTGAAGGGTTTAGCCCCTACCTACCTAACAGAGCTTCTATCACACTACAACCCATCACGCTCCCTAAGATCTCAAAACACAGGACTTTTGATAACACCTAGAATAACTAAATCCACCAAAGGGGGTCGATTTTTCTCATACGTAGCACCTAAACTCTGGAATAGCCTTCCTGATATTATTCCAGGATCAGACACACTCGCCCAATTTAAATCTAGATTAAAAACACATCTTTTCAGCCAAGCAATAATGCAAAATATGCTAAATAAACCACCGGGAGACTGCTGACATTAGATGTTATATAAACACATAGTAAATAATAAGTTAAGGTATACATGTACTGTGATTTACCTTTTTTGTGTTTTTCTTATTTTCCCCTGTAAAGATGCTTTGGAAAAATGCAAATTGTGAAAAGCGCTATATAAATAAAATTGAATTGAATTGAGACAGAGTGTGTTTGTTTGTAGATTTTAATGTCAAACTCTTTTGGTTCTTTGACATTCAGAGGAAAAAGAGAATATTACGAAGAAAAGCAGACGGAGGAAACGAGAGATTCTGAGGTTTTGTGCTCACGTGCCGAGTCTGGTTGTGGTAGGCTCCGGCATGCATTTGGCTTTTCAGTTGTCTGCTTTATTTGTTTCTAGTTCTGGCTCTCAAGTAAGTCCAGGGCACATTTATATGTGTCCAGGACATCAGTCGTGAATATAAGTTACGGCAGCAGAAAAACACTTTTATGAACTTTGTTGTGAAGTCTACATGTGCTTTTGAGCTCGTTTTTAAGCCTGCAATCAAATAATATAATCCCTGTGTTGACAAAATAGAAAAGGACATTTACAGATCACCCTCGGCCTTCTCATCCTCTGTTTCCATAGCAACAGTAAGGATAACAGTAGTGCTGCTGTCTTCTCGGATCCAGTCTAAATGAGTTTTCCTGGGTTGCACAGATATTTAAACGAGCAGATGTTAAACTATAATGTTTAAGTAACATAGCAGTTACAGAGTTTAGCCTATTATTTCACAGAACACACAACTGCGTATAGGATGACATTTTAGAACCAGAGAACTACTGTAAGTGAATAGACAGAAAATCACAGAAAATATACAAAGGGACATAAACTTATTGCATTTGCTTTGAAATTGCGCCCTCTGGAGGACGAATACAGATCACGCACATTACAGTATTTTCATTTTACTTGTAGTCGGACAGGACCAGCATGTTGCAGTTATTACCAATTTATCACGATTTATTTATTCGCGTCCTACACACAATTTATAACAAAAACACTTGTTGAACGTTAACTTTATAGACGTTTAGTTCGACTTTTATTTTGGACGCGTCACCGGAAGCGCGTCTCTTGATCTGTAGGTAGTTTCCGGCTCGGTGTTGTTGTTGAGGCGCTATGGTGTTTCAGTGCGGCCTCGATCTTTTCGCTTGAGTTTCTGTCGTGTTCTGTGGGTTCATGTTCCCCGCCGCTGAGATCAAGAGCTTCGGAAAAGCGAGAACCGGCTGGTATGTGTTTCAATGCGCGATATTACGTGTTGTGTTGTCGTTTTATTTTAAGAAGAAGTCTTTAAGACGTGCATGCTGTTGTTTCATCTGTTCACTTGCAATACGGTAACCGAGGCGTTTCATTTGTTATTGTTTACATTAGCATCCTTATATGATAATCGTTCATTTTAGAGATAAGTCACTCAAAACACAAGGGTATTACCATATACGTGCCATGATGCCACGACTTTAAGCAGAGCTTAACCGAATCCGATCAAGCAGTTCAGATTCACCACCATTGAACCGTCCTACAATTGTAGACGCGATCACGCTAGCAAATACCGCGGTACTAAAGTATTACCCTATTCCATCCGATAGCCTATCATTTATCAGATCAACCGCATCTGATTCTCATGACTAACACATTATTTGTAAGGTTAAGATAAATGGATGAATTCAAAGACATTAATGGGATAGTTCACCCAAAAATAAAATTCTATGATCATGAACTCACCCTTAGGTTGTTTCAACCCTATATATATATATTTATATGTTTTGTTAAACACAAAGATATTTGTAAGAATGTTCGTAGTTCTGTGACATCATCCATACCATCTACCGGATTGTTTTTATATTTTGTTGTTCTGTTGAACTCAAAGTGAGATATTTTGAAGAATTTAGGAACACAAACGGTTCTGGGGCGCCTTTGACTACCATTTCATTTTTCCTGCTATGGCAGTCAATGATGTCACAGAATTGCTGACATTCTTCCAAATATTTTATTTATATCAAGTTATACAGGTATGAAATGACATGAGGGTGAGCCAACGATGACAGAATTGTGATGTTTGGGTGAACTGTCTTTAACATATGATTTATAATAAAAGCATATTGTGGTTGTACAGTGATTGTATCAGGTTGTAAGGGTGGTGTTGGCTGTATAAAATATATGGATCACTTTAAGAAAACAAACCTGCAAATATGAAGGAATTTTATATAGCTTTTTTCGAAGATTCAAAATTGTTCAGCAATATTATGTATAAATATACAAATATCAACTAAATAATTTAGAAGAAAAAGCTAGAATCTTCAATTGTAATTTTTGAAATTGCAATGTTTTTTATGTTATGTGAGAGCTGCGATAATTGTCTGATTGTCTGACAATCTAATTTGTTTATTTTCATTTTCTGTTCAAACATAATTTATTCTAAACAGGCACTTTCGGCGGACTATGGACGAGCTTGTCCATGACTTGGTGTCGGCTCTAGAGGAAAGTTCTGAACAGGCCCGTGGAGGGTTTGGGGATGGTGGAGATCACGCCCTAGCCGTCGGTTGCCTGCTAAAGCGCCAGGCGCGCAAGCGACGTGGCCGGAAACGTCGGTCGGATAATCCTCACCCGTCATGGGACACCTGTCACCTGAGCGAAGGGTCCGAATCCAGCCTGGAGGAGCAGAAAGACTATCGTGCCTCCACGGCGGCCGGGGGCGCTCACAACAACAGTGACTCTGATGAGCAACTGGGCGCAAAGCGGCGTACGCCCATCACCGCTGACCCATGCAGGGGGAAGAGACCGCTGTGGATGGACGATTTAAGTGGAGCTGATGTGTTAGGAACGCGCAGTTTAAGGAGGCGTCGGAAGGTCAAGCGCATGGCTGTAGACCCTCCTTTAGACGTCGCCACCATGTTGGCACCCCCCAAAGCGTCCACGGCAGGTGGCAGTAGAGAGGCAGGGTTTCTGGATGGGAAAGGAAGTGAGGCGAGTAAAAACAGGCTGAAGAAAAGAAAGTTCACGGCGCAGAGACTCGCACAGGATGCTGCCGATGAAGGGGTGGTGGTGGAGAGCGAGGAGGTGGGTCATACGGCCAAAGACAAGATGGACTTTGAGGAACAGAAGGGCTCAGATGAGGACATGAGTGACAGGTGGTTAGTGTTCTTCTTTATTGTGTAGCCCCTCCTCTTCCTGTTTCTCTGTCCAACAGGTACTGTGTTCAATTCTTCCTGATTAAAATAAATCATCCTTATGTTCTGTTTTATTTTAGAGTAAAATCTGACCTAAACATTTTGTCATGATATAAACAGCCTGTAATGTGTTGTTACAGCGAGACGAGCAGTGTCAGTAACAGCAGTGATGGGGGTCTGTACACTAATGACGAAGGAAGACAAGGTTTGTATTATTCTGCATTTCATAATAATTATATATCGCATAAGAAAGCCGAGCTCTGAATAAACACCTGCAAGATACAATTGTGTTGGGTGTGGTTTTTCAGGTGATGACGAGCAGAGTGATTGGTTCTATGAGGGAGAGCCGGGCGGGGCCTGTGGAATTGCGGGCGTGGTCCCATGGTGGGAGAAAGATTCGAATGGGCTTGACCTCAATGACCCTGTGTTCAACAGCATACTGACCGGAGCATTTCCGATAATGTCACAGGGGTCTCAGAGAGGTGAGTGCACACACACATTCGATACGAGCTCCTCACACATTTAAGCCTTTCTGATTTATCTGTAATGTCATATATAATGCAAGCGGGCTGTCTATAGTTCATGGGTTTGTCCATCAGAGAGCAGTCCTGTACAACCTCACATATACAGCAGTGACGTACATAAAAATTAAATTATACTTTTTTAGATGTATAAGTCATTCTATTACAAATATCAATTTTCACGTATCAGCATTATTAAGATGTAGAATATTACCAAAAGTCAATAGCAGGTATTACTGTTTTTAGAACTATATCAACGGTTTTATTCAGCTAACTATATCATAAATGCATGCTATACCAGCACATGTACTGACTGGTACATTGGCTTTATCTGACGTTCAGGGTTTCAGGCGCGGCTGGCACGGCAGGCCTATCTTCAGCAGTCGCAGGTATGTGCGCTTGTCCTCAGAGTTTAGTTCAACGTGTGTATGCTATATTTACATTTTCTTTCCAAACAGGGATCATCTCAGAGAATCGTTCCTGATCGATTACCACGGTTATCGCAGGACCCTCATGAGTAAGTGCTGATTGGCTCAGAGATATTTGATAGCTCGACTTGATTTAAGAGTTTGTTATTCTCTACAGCTCGTGGTTCAGCTCTGGGACCAGAAGAGATCAGGTACACAAATGACAGAACATTTATGTATTTGAAAATGTACTTTGTGTAATATGTGTGGATTTTGTTTACACATTACATGTTTAATGTTGGTTTTGTACATGTTCAGTTGCTTTGGGATTCTCATAATGACAGAAGCCACAGAAAAAGCTGCTCATTAAAGATGCCCAGCAGGTACTGTATATGTACGTTATTGATAAGAGAATTCATTCATTTGTGCGTTGTGTGTGTGACTTTTGTCAAATATACATATAGATTAATATTTGATAGTAAGGAATCGAGTTGTGTTGTTCTATTGGACATCAAGAATGACCATGAGTTTGCGAAAAAATGTCCACAAGTAATGTGGTTCTTTTAAACAAATCTTTCAAGATGACGTCTTTGCTCGCTTTTTGTCCAAACTGTAAAAATATTGAACTCTGTTTGTGTGCATGTGTAGACAGACGAGTGGTCACCTCGGGTCTTTGTGTACCGGAGATATAAAGAGGCGAAGGAAAGCCGCACCTGTAGGAGCCTCTTCAGCCTCAGGTAATGCACACTTTCATTTACCACATTCTTTTTATTAACAGGGGTTCAAAATATTCTGGACCACATCAGGATGACAGCAAAGCTTGAAGCCGTGGTAACAGTCGAGTCATTGATAGTCATTTGACAGGATTGGCCGCTCAGTGCATTTCCTGCCCTGATCCTAGACGCAAAGCACATGGCTGTGTCACCCAGGGGTCAGAGTTCACCGAGCTCAGATTTAGAATGGGAAACATCAAAAGAGAGATCTGGATATCCTGAAAGAGAATACCATACTATCAGATTCATTTATGTGGTTCTACTATAAGCATGCTCAGAAAACTGATTCACACAAATCTACATTTGCAAAGCATCCAACAGTAAACATTAGTGCATTTTAGATCATTTATTATGGAGATAATGTTTTATGTTCTCATTATTTTAACATGGGAAAAACACATTCTAAGACATCTCGTCAGCTAACCTGGTGCACTTTTAATGTATTTAAAATCAAATTTTAAGCTGCAAGATTTTCCTGAAAATCTGTCGTGTGAACTCTATTTCAACTCATCATGTGCATTACAAGAATCAGTCAGCCTAATCACATAATGCAGATTATCTCTCTCTCTCTCTCTCAGGTGTGGTGGGTGAGTCTGTCCCTCCTCTCCCAGAATCAAATGTAGGGAACCGTATGCTGCAGTCTATGGGCTGGACCCCGGGCTCTGGTTTAGGTCCAGATGGCAGGGGCATCACAGAGCCGATCCGGGCATCTCAGAGACCAAAAGGAGCTGGATTGGGTTTCAACTGAGCTCAATCTGAGGACAGAGAGCAAAACTCGCAGAGAGACACAGACGTGGTCATCTCTCTCTCCGTTGACCTCACTGTTAATGGCATGCAGCAGCAGAGGGCAGCACTGAGCCAATAGCTTTATAGATTGAATTCAATGAAAGAGAAGATGTGCATCAACCCAAACAACAACTGACTCTATACTTACTGCCGCCCGAAACACAGACTTTAACATCACTGTTACCGCTCAAGACATCCTGGTTGCTTTTTGTGAGTAACGTCAAAAAAGATATTAGTAATTTGAATATGAATAGTTTTAAGGAATTCTAACACTTAGAGGTGAAAGATGCATTTTACCACTTTTCTTTCAAAGTAGTCAGTCTGTCTCGTGAATATCTGGTCATGTTTCACCTCAAAATATTGCAAAATTATGTTTTGCATGAAAAAAAAATGAAGTCTGTTTTTGGACCATTGCAGTTAATTGCACCGTGACATTATTTCATTATCATTATTCAATTATCATTATGCAATACGTAATGAATTGTTTATGGCACAACATGATTTTTATTTTAGATTTTAGACTACAGAGATTTTACCCTGAAGAATAAAAAAAAAGAGTAAATGATCAAATTTAAGATCATAAATGTGCCATCTTAATATTATTCCTGCTTAACTGTCAAAATAGTGAGTCAGCTGCTCATAAATATAAAATTAAGAACCTTTATAAGTCTTTAATTAATCTTGTTGATGTATAATGCAAACAAACAGTCAAAGTCAGTGTTCAGATTATACCAGCGGAAGTTAAAATGTTTAATTAAAAGGCGTTTTCGTTAACTTTTTGCAGATCAGTCCAAGTCTTCTGTATTCAATTGATATTTTTGTATGTCTGATGTACCAATAAGCATCTCACCAAAAGGCATCTTTCACCCAGGATAATGGATGTGATGGTAATGGCAAGGAAAGGTAATTATGTATTTCTAGAGTCATTAATCCCCCGAACACATTGGACTGCCCACGTACCCATTGAGACCTCCTTTTCCGAAATTCATATTCGTGACTGCTTCCTCTGCCACGCGTAAGGCGTGGAAAATGTCCTATTAGGCAATTCAACTGTGCTGAATAGTGGGATTATTACACCTAAAACTATTAAGCCAATCTTTGTTAGAATTGACTTTTTAAACATGAACATTTCATTCATGATTTGGTAGTTAAAGCATCTTTGGGCATATATGTACCAATCTGTTGTGCTAATAATGAATGTGGTACCTCACCCTCGTGAAAAATACTTGTACCAAACACAGAAGTGACAACGATTGAGCCGAGTTACCGTCCCTCTGTGACCTCTGATCCGTTCCGTTTTCATTCTTGTGTGATGCGCTGTGATGTGCCATTCAGTGAAATGCGTGTACTGTATTTCTAAGTACACTAATTGGATTCATTGACTGAATAGCTTAATGATAATGGAGTTAACTATTCACGGAGATGAACTGATTCTCACTGATCACTTGTAAATGTGTGGATCACGGCAGTGTTTGCTAAACACTTCAGCGCCCCTGTAAGCAATCCCCGATGACTGGAGATTCTTTTATCTTGGCAGAGCGAAGAACTGTATTGCACTCTGTTTGAAATACAAAATTAACTATTATAAGAAATTAAGCATGAGTTAAGGTTGTTTTTCGGTCTGCATGACACTCAATTTAACTTGAGTGTTTCTGTCATTTTTGCCAATTTATTTGCAGAAGGACAGGTTAGACAAATAGTCTAGAAGTAACAATGGTGTATCTGTTCATGTACTGGAGCAGTATTAAAACATTCTCTGCTCATCTATAAATTTGATCTTGTTTCCTCCTTCAATCAGACATTTTTGTAGTTTTTAATTTTAGTCTGTAACCTCACATTTCATTAATTTGATGCCCTTAAATGCTTGTAAGGAGTTATAGACTTGAACAAAAGTCACATCTCGGTCGGGAAACATCTTTAAAAATACATATTTTCCAAGATGCTGTAAAAAAGAGATGTTGCTTTTAAATGTCTCTCTGGGTCGGAAGGAACTGAACATATAACAGTTTGGGAACCAGATGATGGCTTAAAGGAGTTAACTGTCTGTCTCTCAGTGTCTTACAGAGGTGTTTTTGTGTGAGACGGGAGAGGTGAAATAAGGATAATTTGATTCATTGGGTAAAACTAAAGACAGATATTAAATGATACTAAAGGGTCCATGTTAAAAGCACTCCAGCAGAAGGAACAAACCTCCTTTTTAGTCAGGTTATTAAGTAGATTTCTTCAAATAAATGCAAAAATACTCACGTCACTCAAAACTTCTGCAACTTTTCTTGTTTAACACAAAGGTTATGCATGTCATAGTGATTTGTGCACAGCTGATGCGGTATTATGGTCAATCGCTGACCACAGATCCGTAATACTGAATGACCGTGTGGTGATCAGACGTGGATCTGATCTGGGTGTAGTTCTGATATAGAGGGTGGAGAGAGAAGAGACGGATGTTTAAAGAGAAACATTTCCTGATGTGTTGTCTGCTTTGACAATAATGATGGCGAGAGTTTTCGAGTCAGATTTAGACATGGAGATATCTCTTTGTTAGCAGCTCAATGTGTGTTTGCCTTCATAACCGGGTAATACAACTGAAAACAATGTGTTTGAATTGAAAATACTGGAGGTAAACAGACAAAACTACGCATGATCTCATTTACAAACCCTATTGTTTCTTTAAAGTTTGTTTAACATGGCTTGTAAAGTGCGGAGTGGTGAAGGAATAGTTTGGCTAAAAATGAAAAGAGGTGTTCAGTTATTCACGTACTTGTCATTACAAACATGTATTGCAAACCCTGTCGTCCTTCTGAAGGGAGAAAAATATCTAATCTGTTTTTGCAATGAAAGTGAATGGGGACTGAAAATGGCAAGATCCAAGAAGGATGTAAAAAATAGCTATATTTCAAGTATTCTGAAGCCAAACCGGATTGCGTTCTTTACGGTTTAGACATAATGTTGTGTTCTATGCAAGAGAGGAATGACATGAGGGTCTGTCATTTTATGAAAAAAAGATTTATTGTACATTTCAACAGCATTTTCACGATAAGAGTCTGAGATAATAGAAATCTGAGCATGTGTTCAGATAACACTTAAAAGTCTGCAAATCTAATCAGTTTGAGTAGTTTATTAAGAACTCGGAAACGTTTCATGTTATAGTGACGTCTTTTTATATTTACCAACCAGTCGTGACAAAAGCAATCTAGATTCATTTCTTTCATTTTAACTTCATTTCTTGTTTATCTTTCAAGGCCTTATTTGGACACTTCTTTAGGTTTTATGCTAAAAATGGCAGTTTTAAAATCATTTAAATAACAATATGGGATGTTTCTGTGTTGTCACACATGGTCTGCATAAATCCTTAAAACTTATAGAATTAGTTGTAAGGACTTAAAAGTGTAGACTCTTAGGTCAATAACAAACCATCAAACCATGTCACAGACGCAAAATATTTTGTCATCCAATGCAATGGCATTTCTAATTTAAATTATTAATATTTTCAGTTTGACACACAGTGTTGTTAAACCACTGGACTTTTGTTATAATCCTGAACATATGACAGATGAAGAGTTTGGTTCCAAAACTCCATTTACATTTTTAATCGTGTTTTTTATTATGTTATCATGTTTTTATTGTGTTTAGATATCATGGCTTGAATCAAAACAAACCAACATCAGTTTGATTGATAGTCACTGGAACGACCACCAAAAAAACATGATTTCTGAACATTTTAACTGATTTTAATTTCATTCTCATTAAGGATTAAACATTGAAAACTTAACATAAACAGACACCTTAAACCTCAAATAGGCTATAAAGAATGTAAAGTTGTGAATGCTGTATTTGTGAATGTGAACACACAGACTGATCACATACGCAGGTTCCTTACATAGTTGCAAACACTGATATCCGTTAAACATCAAATAACGCAGCGCCTGATAACACTATAAGCATATCAGGATAAAACAGCCTTTTTATTTTTGTCTGTTGTAGAGGTCGTAATTCAGGAAACGATTAAATGAACAAATATATGTTTAAAGGGATAAAAAAAATCACCTTTTATTCACCCTCGTTGTTCATAACCTGCATGGCTTTGACATGTGAAGAAGATATCTTGAGTGTCTCAATGGTGGCCCGTGTTGTTTGATTCTCAACATCTTTTGCATTCTGCAGAAGAAACTAATTCAAATTGAAAATGAGTAAATAACGAAAGAACTTGTGTTTGGTATATTTTAATTTGTTCATGTTTCATACAAGGGCCTAGTCCTTCTTCAATATCCGGTTAGACGAATGTTAATGTAAAGAATAATACGTTTTCACGAATAGTACATATCTGTAAACGCATCTCATTTCGCCACCCTGCAGCTTCGACGCTCACCTGCGCGAAATCTATTATTATTCACAAATGGGCGTTCCTATTGGTCCGTTATCTTCCGACATCGCCGTAAGGGGCGTCACACACATGTTTAATATTCATGAGCGGTAATTTGACTTTAGCGCTCGCGCCGAGCGTCAGAAACGCACTGGAGAGATACAGAGATCAGACGAGCATCTTAATAATAAAACATCATCACTGAAGGAGAACAGTTGAGATATTGCGTGTTTTTCTTTATTTCACGAGGCTGTGGTTTGATCTCGAGCTGTCTGATGGATCTAGTGCAGTTTTATCAGCCGGAATCTTTTTCCTTTCCTTCCGAACATGCCAAGTAAGAAATTTTATTACTTTACAGCTTTTTATGAAGATGAACGATGTGTTATGCATTTAATGTTCTTGACACTGCCAAAGTGTACTAAATAACAATATGTTTGCTCAATTAACACAACAATTATTGAGTAAAACTGTGTTCACGTGGGATAGACACAGAATATATGAACAGAAATATGACTTTTTTATTATTTGCTGTATGGTTTTGGTAGAATCTGTGGTAAGTATGTTTTTAATATTATGAGTTTAATATAAGTTTGAATCTCTGAGGCATGTGAAATAGACATTCAGGCAGGTGTGTTAGAGCCTATTATGATTTATTTTCGCATTTAATAATTTATGTAAAGATTCTTTAAGTAAAGAATATATCCCTCATTTATTTTATATGTAAACACATGTTTGTAAGACTCAATTATATCAAGATTTTATTTGATCTGTTAAAATTCCAAAGTTAAGATGAAGAGGAGGCATAAATCATACTTCAAATATTGATAGATATGTCAAGACCCACAATTTCTAGAAATACTGACTATTTCTTTAAATCCCATTTTCCTAATGTCTCTGTATTCTTTTCATCAAATAATATGTATTGTTTACACAAGAAGACTATAAGCATATCAACGATGGAGAAGTGTGTACGTAGTTGTGAATTGTACTGCTGTAATCTTATCTGCATTCAGGATTAAACACAGACAGAAAACATTCACAATAATCATATCAGAATCACAGTTCTGATAAAACAAGGTCTGTGGATAAAAGAAACAGAACAAATACCAGACAGGGGAAGTTTATATAAAACACAGCATTCATTAAGAGATCATTGCGATTATTTAGTTTTTTTTTACGAATCAAAGGGGGATTTACAGTTTGAAGACATCAAAGCGCTTGTTTCACAAAGAACTTTGTTTTGCAACAGAGACAAATGTGCTGAACAAAAATATAATTTAAAACATAGCAGGCTTATGAAACATGTCATTTTAATAAGAAGATTCTCCACTGTTTCAATGGTGCATGTAAGATTATGATTTTCTGTACTATACTCAAAATTCAGTCCAGTCATCACTTAACCCAAAAATCAATCTAGTAATCACATTACTTCTAATAACCCGTGACAGAAATCCCACGTCTGATCTTGTTGGGTTTACTTAATTTAGGCAGGGAGCTTTAATAAGCACATGTTCTGGCAACATTCTCTGACCGTCTCAAAGCAGTAGGATTTGAGAGCCGGCGATGGAGTAATTCCTTTGGATCCCAAACAAAACCCTGATGGGCTTTAAGATCACGTTACCGTGTGTGTGAGAGAGTGAGAAAAACAGGTGCGTTCAGGTGCTGTGTGTACTGTAAACACTCAGTCAAGACTGATATTGTGGGAAATTGTGCTGATAAAAAGGAAAGTTGCCATTCTGTGAGATCACAATTAAAAAGAGTGATGTGGTCGGCATAACTTCACTGTGGAAGAAATGAGGTGACGCTGGTTCAATTCACAGTCATTTTTATAGAACTGGTGTAATGTTAATGAGGCCGAGTAATGGAAATGAAATTGTTAAAAAAACATTCAGTTTTGTACTTCTCATTGTTCTCTCTGCTTCCAAAGCTTTTTAGACATGATGTCAATCAACACCCACTGCCCCGCCTACATCAAGGCAGAACCATCGAGCCCCGCCTCCCCACCGGACAGTCTGACCCAGCACAGTCCAGGGGCATCATCAGATGCTGGAAGCAGCTACGGTTCACTAACTAAAGAGATGCAAACAGGTCTGGACTTTCCAGTTGGGGCAGTGTTGGGTCCTCATGGCGCCCCCTTCAGGCTTATGGACGAGTCACACGTGAAGAGTAACTACAGGTTGACTTCGACCACCAAACGTCTGTGCCTGGTGTGTGGCGATGTTGCATCTGGTTTTCACTATGGGGTGGCGTCCTGCGAGGCCTGCAAAGCGTTCTTTAAACGTACCATTCAAGGTCAGATTGAAAAGCACGTCTGTTTTTTCATCTGGATGTTTGGGATTGTCATCATAGGAGCTCAATCAGTTTTGCAATGTCAAAAATGATTTTTTATTTCATTCTATTAAAATATAAATTTATTTGATGAAACAAGTGAATTAAACCTTTAAGAATAAAAGGCGTGTAGACTCCTTAGATTTACCTTGACCGGTGCTTGTGTGATTTTTAGACATCACATGTCTTACTGTAAAACACAGAATGATGATGTTACCGCTGTGATCAGTCAGACAGAGGTCAGAGGTTAAACGTGGACTGCCAGAGATTCAACTCATCTGTCTGATTTCTGTCTGTGTGCTTCAGGTAATATAGAGTACAGTTGCTCGGTCAGCAGGGATTGTGAGATCACTAAGAGACGGAGGAAGTCTTGTCAGGCCTGTCGCTTCACAAAGTGTCTGTCCGTGGGGATGCTGCGAGAAGGTAAGTGTGTATCCCATTTCCCATTATAGTGGTGCAAAATTGACTTGTCAGTGGTTTTCGACTGTTTTCACTTCAGACGATAAAATAATCAACTCTTCAAACAACAAGAACCTCTGTAACAATTGTTATAATATCACTTTCTATATGAAAAAATTGCAAGATATGTTTTAAGTGGGTTATGTGAGGATTCATCTCAGTTTGTTATGGGAGACAAAGACTGCACACATATGCATGATTAATATTTTAATATAGAATTTGTAATATATTTTAATGTTATGTATATTATTCATACTGGTATTCAAGTGTATGGATTCTGGAGTTCTGATATAAGCAGGTCTCGCACGAAACACAAACACACTGCCCAGAGCGAGTTTCAATAAAAATAATATCCATACTCAAATAAAACTGTAGTAGTCAGCAAATAATACCATGTTGTGCATGTGTATGTGTGTCTGTGCAGGTGTGAAGTAGGTTCTGCCCTGATTTACTTTTGGTGCATCTGCTTATTCAGGATATTCTGTTGCAGAAGACACACATATTCCCATGTTTTACTTTTATTTGATTTAAGATAATATAAGAAATGCAGTCAGATATCATTTAAACAAACACACACACACACAAATCTCTTTGCAATCAGTACCACAATAATTGTTTTTGTGTATGTAAGTTGATGTTTTCTGTGCGGGCAGGTGTGCGTTTGGACCGGGTGCGAGGAGGACGGCAGAAATACAAGAGAACCGACTCCAATTCCCGCATTTGCCTCAGCGTAAACCTACATCACAGGAAAACACGTGAGAACTTCTCTACCTAAACGAAATCTTGAATGTGTGTGTCATCGTTTTGCCGGCAGGTGTGTTAATTACTTCCTTGTGGTTCTCTCGTAGCACCCCGCAGCAGTCAGGATGAGAATAAGGTGGTGAACCTCCTGTTGGAGGCGGAGCCAGAAAGGGTGTGCGCCATGCCTGACCCCGCCCTCCCTGACAGTGACATCAAAGCTCTGACAACACTGTGTGACCTCGCTGACAGAGAACTCATGCTGAACATCAGCTGGGCCAAACACATACCAGGTACACACACACACACAGTTACTGTACTAACAAACTATCTTTAATGGGCCCTCATAAGTGCACATGAACCCGAAAACTCTGACCAGGTCAGAGACACACAAACGCTTTGAACAGCAGTGGCGTGTGTATGTGTTTTTATCTTTTTGTTTTGGATACAAAGAGAAACGTTGTTGTTAGTTTGCTGTTCCTGTGTGTGTGTTTTGGAAAACACCTGAGGGTGGAGGGATCAGCCGTAACCTTACAACACACACACACAGAACTGGTCAGCACCTGTTTTTGAGTTGATACTCACCTCTGTAGTAATGCTTACAAAACAAACCATAAAACCAGGTGTGTGTGTGTGTGTTTGTGGCTCACATTTTGCCTACATCGAGGGCACCAAAGGATGCCTGAAGGATAGTAAAACCTCAGCACCTGCAATATAAAGACCGGCCCCTACTGAAAAATACAGCCTCTGTAATGGGAAGATTTGAATAGTAAATATACTTAATAATGTCTGGTGAGATTTGTGTTTGTGGAGGTGTTACAAAAAATATCATTAGGACGGTATTCGCTGTGTGTGTGTGTGTGTGTGTGTGTGTGTGACAGCAGCAAGCAATTGTCTTTTTTTGTTCTCATTTCAAACCGAAGATAAAGGGAAGATGACATTGGTGATTTAAACAGTCGCAGGGTTGTTTTGTTTGTGTTGTTCTCGGTGTCACAAGGCCTTTGATTCTGTTAACGCATGTCAATACGGCCGCATCTCCAGAGCACAGCGTGAATCTCGATCGATCCAATCAGCTAATGAACGTCGCTCGCGTGAACACAGCAGCCATCGGGCTCTGCGATAAACATCAGTGATGGGTGAATAAAATGAAATAAAGCACACGGATCCCCCCAAAACCAATCAACCGCTTTTAATTAAGTGTGAGAGAATGATTCTGTCTGTCATTGACACTGTTCTTTAGGACACACGCAGAGCCTTCGTTCATCAATGAGGTTTCAGATCGGCGTGAAATTGTTGTGGAAATTACCTTGAAAATGACAAGGATTTTATCTGATTCAAAGCCCATATATTTATCTGATCTTTCTTTTTTGTAGTTATTTAGGTGATTCATTTTGCTCAAATGTTATTGTGGAATTTGTGAGTGTTAGTCGCTCTGTTATGTAGGTGTTTGGTCATTTATTTAGATGATTAGCTCTTTGGTTGATCAATTGTTCGGTTGGATAGGTTAATGTTTATTTCAATATTTAACTCATCATAACTATAGAGGTAATTCTCTTATTTATTTGCATTGCATCAGCAGCACATACTGAGAAAATGTATAGCTTGAAGTTGCATTAAATAAAAGTGTCTGTTACATGCGTAAATGTAAAATGTGGAATATTCAGTCGGTTTTGGCATGACAGACCCCAGGTGCTGAACCCTGTGTTGAAACAACACGATCTTTCTTAATTAAGAACATAAACACAATAACAGGATTAGCAGAGGCATTAAAAACCCGAAACCAGAAGACGGGGTGACAAAAAAAGAAAAATCCTTAAATATAGGCTACGTTTACACCGCCCTAGAAAACCCTTTTCAAGACTGACTGTACATGTGTTGGGTGTAGCTGTTTAAACAGTTGGCACACTGCTTGAGGAAAAAGACATTAAGACGTCAGGCACATTTAGTTACTGTGGTAATAAGTTATTTATTTACATAAATGTTTCAGAGATCTGTTCATCATTTGCCCCTGCAGGCTTTTCCATCCTCTGTCTCTCAGACCAGATGAGCTTACTGCAGAGCGCATGGATGGAGATCCTCATCTTACGTGTGGTGTTCCGATCGCTGCCCTGCGAGGACATGCTGGTTTTTGCCGACGATTACATCATGGATGCTGAACAGGCCAAATCAGCCGGTCTGCTGGAACTTCACGTGGCCATTTTACAGCTGGTGCGCAGGTACAGGTCCATGAGACTGGAGCGAGAAGAGTTCGTCACCCTGAAGGCCATCGCTCTCGCCAACTCGGGTAAATCAAATATTTTCAATGGACGATTTTCAAAAGTACACTTAATCGTGTTTTTTATTCAAAATCTTTATACATTCTACAATATTTTTTGTACTTTGTGCCAAGGAAAAAGATTGAGTGTGAAATGTTTCATATACATAAACAGAGTTGAAGTATAACTTAATGAGACCGATGTATTTCTAAATTAAATAAACAAAAATTGCACATGAAGCTGTGACAAATGATGACACGCCCTCAAACAGGATGTTAAAAAGACTAAACCATTGTTTTCAAAAGAAGTTAATGTCACAGCATAACAGGGTTAAACAGATTATACAGAAAACATGTATTTTCTCACAAACATGCATTCAGCCTTATAGAAAAATCAAAAATGTTGACTACAATTTTAACTCCCTCTTTCTCTTAGACTCGATGCATATAGAGGATGTGGAGGCAGTCCAGGTTCTTCAAGACTCTCTCCACGAAGCCCTGTTGGATTATGAGCGCATCGTGCACACGGAAGACCCTCGACGGGCAGGAAAACTCATCATGACCCTTCCTCTCCTCCGTCAGACCTCTGCCAAAGCTGTGCGACATTTCTGCAGCATCAAACAGGACGGCCGTGTCCCCATGCACAAACTTTTCCTGGAACTTCTGGAGGCCAATGCCTGATCTCTGCTCAGGTTGAAGCATCAAACAGACTCCGCCACCGCACGACGTGGTCAGCCGAAGGTCGATTGTATGCGAATCAAGGGGCAACAATAGACACTCGTAAAATAAAACAAGGAATATATCAAACTATACAGACTAGGACGAAAGGTCAACACATAGCTCAAAAAACGAAATGTCAAATATATCAGCGAGAGCTCGATGGGAACATTTCAGTGATCTGAAACTGGAAGACGTTGATTTTTTTTAATGTTATCAACTACCGAGCTTTTAAAATGCTAAATGTTTTGCTTTAGACATCACCGTGTCCATAGGGATGTTTGCCTTGCCATAGAAACAAACATGAACGAATACATCTCAGTAAACTCATCTCAGAGATTGGTTTGAATGTACTATAATGCATATTTATTGGTATAGAGGTCAAAAAAGAAGGTCTTTCCATATCAAACAGTTTCTGCAAAGAGCGAATATCAAAAACTACATCGACAATTCTGATTAAAAGAAAGAATGGATTTTATCAACTATACTATTTCCTGAGCAATTATCTAGGAGTGTTATTTTACACGCACAAAAAGCTAAAGCTTTATTGAAGGTGAGTCGAAAGAAACGTGTTGACTGGAGTTAGTGTTTTCTTATCATGAGAGCAGGTGGGGGTTTGTTTTATCAGTCACGCTGTGTGTTAGCTTTTCAATCATATCAACAGAACTGGACGCTCTGTTCTTATGAAGCGATATAGATTAGCGGCCAAACCAGCCCATTACGTCCGAGATCAAACTTAAATTGAGTTGAAAAACTCCCAAGTGATAACAAGCCTTGTTTGATCCATTTTACTGTGTTTTACCACATGAACCTTCTGGCACCCCAAACTGAAAATGTTTCCTCGGTCAACAACAGACAACATAAACTTGATTAATATCTGTTTTCAGAAATATGTGTAAATATATTTAATAACGATAACAGAATGTTTTGATTGATGTTTTGATTCACTAACACTTAAAATGATATAATAATAATAATAAAAAATTTAATCCACAGTGACCTTGACCATTCATTCACAATGGACACTTCAGAGGTGATGGCTGTCTCTCCATCTTGCCTGTGTGTTAATGTGAATATCAGTTTACAGCAATGAAGGAAACACACAGAAATGCCAAATCTCTTTGTTAGTTAAATCTGTATTAGCAATGAATTCTGGGTGTGTTATGAGAACGTGTACGACAGACAGACGGTCTTTGATTTTCCTCATCTCTTTATGCGAAAGGTTTATGAATGTGTATGAAGCTTTCATGAACAATGATGTAAGTATTGTCTTTGCAATGCCTGTGTTTGATTATACACATTTTTTTTCAAATAAACTCAAAATACAACCAAATTAAGTATATGTTTAAGTAATACTTTAAACAAAATATTAAATGCTTATAAAATTTCCCATGGTTTTACTAAAAATAAAACAAGAAAAACATGGTTGCTGTAGTTAAAACATGGTGCCGACAAATGAACCATGGTATTGCTACAGTAAGCATATCTTTACTGTGGTACTTCTTGATAATAAAAGCATTACTATTGTTAAATTTGTACTTTTAAATATCCGTGCATGTTATACTCATACAGCAGAAGAAACCCACGTGACAACGCACATGCAACCAAAATATGTCTCAAAAGGTCTTTGCGTAGTGAGTTGTGCATTGGCACATTTTCTTTAGAATCAAGTTCTTTCCACATGTAGTTTCCACACGGTCACTTTTCCACCACACGTGTTTTCTGAAAGCACTCATGTCATGACAACGGTCTAAAAATGCATGAGAGCTAAATAGATGCATCAGTCAAGAGTCATGATATTATAAATCAGGAGAGGCGTGTCTGTGAGTTAAGCCGTCACCCTGACAGCCACAAATAACAAGAAACTCACTCCATTAGTAATTAACCAAGAGCAATCCACGAGACACCAAACACATCACAGAAACATCCCACAATGCATTTCACAATGACGAGGATTATATGATGTAGCTAATATGTCATGTCAGGCTCGAATAGAATAGAAAAGACAATAGTACTGTCGGACTTTGACGCAGAATTGAATCTCAGCAGCACTAGGTTGGGGTTATATTCACAAGCATAAACAGATTATTGCGATTCACGTTCAAACTGAGAAATGGCTAATGAACAAATGAATTCTGCAAAAATCTGCACAACAAATCTAAATAGGGCTCAAGATCTTATTTTCGCTTGCAAACATGCAGAGATCAGGAACTATACTCGAATAATATTATTTGCATTAGATAATGAGATTCAGGTGTGATTTATCCTATTTTCCGAGATCACAGACAGCTGAGAAAGAGATTTCGTTATTTATGCCTATGAATAATCAAGCTAAACGATACAGATAAATTAAAGGCCCGTCAGACACTTTCACCTTCATGTTTTAAAATCATTTCACAGTCTGTCAGGATGAGACTCCATCAACACATCAGTTTCACTTCACCGAGAGACCTTACAGGAGTAATTAATGAGGCTCCTATAAGAATTGCTTACACGAGAAGAACGCCATACGGCGTACGGCTGTGCCAACAGAATAAAAAATCAAGTGTGTGTGTGTGTGTGTGTGTATGTATGCGTGTTTCCGATCCTAGGATTCTTTGCAGGTGGTACAGAACTAGGGTTGTCGCCAATAATCGTGATATCAATCGTGCATAGTCAATAACCGCGATGTCATTAATATACAGGTATTGTGGTGCAAAAACTCGTAGTTTGAGTGTGATTCATTTGTGTGAACACAAATTGAAGGTTATGTGACTAATATAGCATTATTTATTTGAATTTCCATAAATAATATTGTGATCACATTGCCTTGATGTGTGCATTTGATATAAGTTGTTAGTATAGTTTGACTGTAAAAAGATCCACCGTGATGCCACCGCCATATTGGGAAGGCCAATAAAGAAATACGAGTGAAGTAGGAAGCTGTGATATTTCAGGATAAAGGACAATAACGTTATTTGTAAACCGATTTTAGAGATTGACGTGTCTTCTCGGTTTCTTAAAAACATTATGACACATTTTTGTACTCCACGTGGATCTACTGAAATTCGTTATGTAACTTACAGGCTTCATTTAGAGAAAGCGCTGCTCCTTTTGCCCTTCCCAATATGGCGGCACTTGTTGACTCAACATGACCCGAGTTTAAACATCGTTTTACCGTCCATCAATGGTCATTTCAAATTCGTCGTTGCGTATAACTTTCGCACAAAAGTGAAGTATGTACATAGAAAGAAGCTCGGGTTCTCCTTTTTGCGAGAAATGTTTCGGGCCCAAAACTTAGTTTGGGGTTTGTTCACATTTCTAACCAACAAACTCCCCATAGAAGAGAAAATGAGCTGCTTTCATTCATCTGCCAGCCTGTAAGCAATGCAGCGTGTCTGTGATAAATGACATCCTCCAGTGGTTTTATCTCTGAGCGCATCAATTCACCAATAAACCTAAAATGCTGCGAAACATGAATGCTGATCAGGGAATTAATGGATTAACTTTTCGGCGTCATAATTCATTAAATCATGTCATCGTGATACACCGAGTGTTACATCAGAAACAGACCCATCTAATGGCCTCATATATCTGATTACAGAGGAGATCATATCATATCTCATGAATATTTCATTTCAGTACTTGCTGAAATCATCAACATCACCTAAAGTAAAAAAACAATTAAAATGAAACGTGAAAAGGCCTACGTGTTTATTCGTATATGATAGGAACCTTGTACTGTACTGATGATCATTATTTCACCGGCATCCGTCATTAGACATAGACCACAGATATGGGTCATATTTATATGTATGTGTATATACTGTATATGCTTTACAATTTACTAGAATCTTTCATCTGTGCCACACTGACCCCTAGTGGTCATTTTTTGTAAACTTTCAATGCTATCTTAGACATTATTCATATATTTTTCATGCTTTGGCAAGATTTATATTTGAATCTATAACTTACGGCTTCCGTGATAACCTGTAGTGAAATTAAACCACTCTGTGCGCATATGTAAAAAATTAACAGTCCAAGAAACACATTGATATTTAACCAAACTTATTTTAATTGACTTTTCTGTACAAAAAAAATACACGTCAGTAGTCTTTAAAGTGTCTTGTATTTTGTGTCAGCTGGAATGTTGTAGTGTACGCGTGTATGTCAGCAGAATTGCAGCTGATGCTCTCCACACTTTGACATCGGATCTTCTGCACCGTCACAAGGCCTGTAAAAGGGTTTCATTCTGGAATGATCAATCTGTAGTGTTTTGGTGGTGAGGAGTGTGGATGAACATAGTGATTGATGGTAACAGATGTAGAGAGAGATGAGAGAGAGAGAGAGAGAGAGCGAGAGAATGTGTGTATCAGGTAAAAAGAGTTTGTATGGTCATGTCACATTGTGACAGGGTTTTACTGATGTAACTGATCTCTCGGTCACCTCCTGTTACCATAGCACCCTGGAGTACGATTACAGCTGCGGAGACACCTTACACACACACACACTGGTGTCTATCGCTATGTACAGATGGAATCATTTCATCCTCTTTTTTTTATTTGTTCACAGTTTGTTCACAGTTGATGTTAATGTCTCTGGCTGAGGGCCGCGTCTCATGCCACACACGCTCCTGGGGTCCCTGAACCCCCCTGACAGCAAGAACCACGGACTCGGACGCCGGTGAGTGTTACTCTTTGTGTTCTGTAGGGTATTTCTGGTCTGAATAGTTTTGTATTTGAGTGAGACGACAGTGAGAGACGCTGTTCTGGGTATGAAATACCAGCATACTGTGCAGAATATATTGCATGCATAATGCCGCCTGTGCTAGGTCGAACACAAAAAGTGATTGTGTTTAAAACAGTAGTTTTGCATGACGCCATCACAGCGCATCACAAGTCCAAAGTGGCTGGGAAAATATCCTTGTTTTTTTAAGTCTGATGTGGTAAATGATGGGAAGGTGAAGTGATGGTTCCTTCATTTTTTCCACGGCTGTATATACGTAGTTCAAAAGCACTGTAAAAGGTGACGTCGAGTAAATTGCAATGTTTGTCATTTGTTTGAGTTTTATTGACAGAGTTTGGAAAGATCAATTATTTAGTTTATATAAAATGTAGGTATATGACACCATCATGTCTTCATTGATTCTAGCCGAGATTTCACTGATGTGTACACAGTTGTATATGGTCTGCATAGTGATGAGAGGAAGTGATGTTATATTGATTCATTACAACAGCTTGAAGAAGCTCGCCAGGGCTCAGTAATGAAGATGCCTGATGTCTCGAGGTCAGCGTGAGAGAGACTCGAGCCGCCTGAAACATCATTTGTCCAATCAGACCACTAAATCTTACAGTCCTAAATCCTGTATGTGTTTTATGCCACACAAAATGCTGTGATGTGTTACACGAATGTAATTTCTGCCTATTTGTACTTGTCATCAAAGTAAAGTTAAAATGGCAAGATGATGTTTTTTTGAAGCATTGGGTTGAATAATAAATCATGAGTTTTATAGCTGTTGTCACAGAATCTGAGACCCAGAATCTAAAGCCGTCTCTAATTTTCTTTGTCATCTTTACGACTGAAGCTCTTGAGTCAGCCACTCCTGCCGGAGGTCGGCTGGGCGCAGGAGCCGGTGGATCTCCGTTCTATCGTGAGCTGTGGTTTATTATGCTCATGGCTGGGGTCGGACTTCTGATGTTTGCTCTGATTCTTGCACTCATTTTACAAAAGACTCTCAACAAATCAGCGTTCACAAGAGAACGGCCTCCTCTCGTGCCGCTGCAGCGCCACAGCCCGCTGGCCTCATACCCGCCCAGCAACTCCTACATGGTGAGATCAGCTGAGCATCTTCTTACAGCTACAGTTTTTATCATTGACGACTGAATAGACAACAGATTGGATATTAAAGTTAAGATGAGCTGATTTTTAACTAAACTTGACTTGAACAAAAACAGACCAGCTTTAAGCCTTGGATGATTTTGTTGATTTATTTTTTGCAAAGTTTAATTGGTGTTGGAATGAATTGTATTATGTTGAATGGGAGACATTTTGAAAGATTTTCTTTAGTCTAAAAGCAATATTTTGTAATGTTATTAATCTCAAAGCTGTTTAGTTTGGTTCTCTTTGGTCCTGACAGTGAGGTGTTTGTGACACATCTATTTCCCAACACAGTTTGACATGGTTCCAGATACAGTGGGTTCTTCAAACACTGTCACACTGAAGGCATTCACCATGCACATGGAGGTCAGATCTTCATTTCTGATTGCATTTTATTTATCATTTCTACATAACTAAAGGTCATTTTTTCGGCACATTTGTTGACATTTTCGCCTTCAATTTTTGCATTTTATTTTTGAATGCTCCAGCTGTGAACACTAAGCACACTTTATATTCTGTACAGTGAACTATGATGTTTTTTTTGTGGGAGTGGTGAGGTGTTTTTTGGTGTTTTTTCAGGAGGTGATTGAGGGTAAAGTGATGAAGGAAGATGTTTCTCCGGAGGGTGAGACGGGTTTAGTGACGGTCTCAGGTCTCTACTCACAGAACCTGTTACAGCGCAGCGTCAGTCAACTGATGGACAGTAAAGATCAGGATGCGTGGGAGCCGCATTTCAGACGCCTCGACAGCGGCCTGGTGAGAATATCAGCATCTGTGTATTTTGTCAGACCTAAATGTTTTCCTAAATATTATGTGCCAATTATATATGAGCACTAGACCTGAAAGAATTTGGACAGTTTTTTGTGATTTGAAATGTCTGAAAGTCATTTGCATTAGCCAACTAAATATCAACTCAAGAGCCTTTGCAAACAATCGATGCTATTCTCAAACTTACTTCTCTTTTCTGAGTTATTGTTTTATGTTTGTCCAACTGATGTCAGTGTGATTTTGAGTAGTTAAATGGTTTGTGTGTATTTGTCAGTTTGAAGGTGAGGAGTTTGTAGAAACCGTCAAAGGCTTCAGTACAGTAAGGAAAGAACACACAATGTTTACGGACACCAACCTTTGACCTTCATCATGATCCTTCACCTCTGAAGTGGAGAATGAACAATTTTCTGAACAATTTCAGTTAACATGGATCAGATCTGGGATTCATATTTCTATTGACTCTGACACTAGTGATGTGTCCCTAACACACACACAAAAAGAGGAAAACTTGATTATATAATGAAGACATTAAAACAACGTCACTGCACATATAACTCAATGACGTTTTGTTGGATTATTATAAAATAGAGAAATTGTTTTCATTGTTTTTAATTTGTACAATGATGATTTTTTATAGCAATCAATGTTGTGTTTGATGGTAAATGTAATATTGTGTGGTTTTTGGCTCTATATCATCGCTTTCGTCAAAAAATAAATGACATGCTTTTTCAACCTATTTTCAATCTTTACATTTATTCAGTGTTTTATATTTACCCAAATCATAGATTTTTGGGTGAATCTTTTACAGAAAGCACCTTTTTAATAAATGTGATTTGACGGTTAATGACAAATATTACCCATGTATGCTGTATGTGTTGCTTGTTATTGGAAGTAAACATTAAAAGTAAACATCTTTACATTTATATGTCTGTATTGATTTAAAAACTGAATATTGTTCAGTCCCACAAACATTGGAAGAGAAACAAAGACCATACGAGAGTTAAGCATTCCTGTGTCAACGTAGTTTAGTTATTTAGTCATTTAGCAGACGCTTTTATCCAAAATGTCTGTAAGGCTAAATGGTATTGCTGATTTTATAAACAGTCGATACATAAAATATCAGATCAAAACTTATAGCAAATACATTGTCATGCTTTCACTAGAAGCTACAAACCTTTCCTTCAAAAAGACGTCCTTTGGTCCTTCAAATAAACAAATAAAGGTTATATTGGACAATGTGGGTTTGCCCCCCATGTTAGCTCTTAAATTGCTCATTATTGAAACAAATACCTTCAAGTACAAGACATGCAACATGTTACTTCAATATAAACACTCATGTTTCAAACTGTGCAATCTGCAGACTGAAATTGAATATGATGTGTAAGATTGTCATGATTTGAGATTAGACGCAGCACAACAGCTTTGTTGAACAACAGATGCTTTTATTTGAAAACCATCCTGCTACTACATAAAATGAACTTCTTACAAAATATTAATTGGAAAAGGACATTCAGGACAAAGAATGTTGCATTAAAAATAAGATCAATTTTAATGTATAAAATGTCATGAATTTACAAAGGCAGCATTTGAGTTATTGCTCGTATAAATATATAATCTCATTATTCTAGAACGTGTACCCTGATTCACTGCACACTACTGTTTCTCAGACACACACGTGACAACACAATAATGTTGTCATCGGACGACAGTTTTTGTGTGAATATCATGTTCTACACAAATCTGCACGTCCCCTTTCAGAGATCAATTCAAAGTGCATGCAGCGACTATTTTTCTGAATGCTTGACAAACATGAAAACAAGAACAGAGACACGATTCATGTGCATTAACATGCAAAACACCATGAAACTATTTAATGCCGTGGTTAGGTTTGGCCAAAAGATCTCGCAGATGACAAAGACACTTTAGATGTTTTTGTCTCTGCCTTCACAAGGATTGTTCATATAAGAATTATTACTCTGTCATTGTATATGTACCTGTTTGTTTTTCTTTGACACAAATGTTAAATGTTCTGCCTTCTTGACTAGTCCGTTAAGAACAAAAGTACCATAAATGTGTCTCGGATCACTGCTCTACATTACACATTGAACTGGATCTACAATCATTGAAAAGATCAGACTTATTATTTCTCTAAGAAACACATTAAGATTTAGGGCAGATGTCAAGATTTTCTGTGAACGAACAACCCTTAAAGTGTATAATTATTATTCAATGAAATGACTTGACATTCATACGGGTCATTTTTGTTTGAATGGCTATAACATGACATTCTTATTTCACGCCGACACAAATTCAACCTGAGTGTAAATTCATGTTTCTGCTGGACTCGGACGATGTGATCTCTATCTATCAATCAAAATTCTGCATTTATTATAACATGTACAAAAATATCACCTCTGGTCTATAGTTCATCCGGGTAGAAAATCATTCAAAGACAATCATTCAATGCCACTCAAGAGCTCTTTCAACACCTCATGACAAAATCCAAAGACTAAATGATCTTTGCGATATGTCTCTATGTCAACGTACGTTTACCCTACATTCCTTACCCGATCTCGCAAATGTTGACCCTTAAACTGAAATTCACCAGCCCAAATCTCTCGCAGGAGTATTAATACTGTAAAAAAGGTTAAGAGCACAAACCTCCAAATATAACAAACACTACAGTACTGCAAATCAAATCTCAAAGATTTTAAGTTTGTTTATAAATAAATATTGCTGTAGATGAATTCATTTAACTGTCAAGGTAAGAATTCTGATAAACTTAAGATTTTCCTAAATTAACTAGTAAGTAATTTTAAAGCTACATAAACCTCCAATCTAATCCCTTTTTAGTCTTTAGTGGAGAAAAATATCACCAGACGCTAAAGACATCCACGACTCTCTTTTACATTCCTGCAAGATCAACACAAGAAAACAAACCAGTCTGAATAAAACACGTAAGGACAGATCAGAGAAGTAGTGACGGTTGCAAACACTGTTACTGAAATCGGAACCGCATTAGGACTGCATTAGGAAATAAACGAAAAACTGCACAGGAGAACATACATATAGATTAAGAAAGAAACACGACTGATGGGGTGAATTCTGTGCATTATTAAAGAAGAGCATCATCTTTAGTGTTGCAGATGTTTTCTGTATCGACGAGACGAGCCAACGTTCAGCTCCTCAAAGTCTACGTTGGACACAGCACTGAAAGAACAAAGATTGGACAAATCAGCATTTCAGATGAAAGAGTCTAAAGAACAGAAAAAAATTATTATATATATATCGGCCAATAATCGGTATCGGACAATAAACTCTGAAAATAGTTTCGGCTGATAGTTTAAAAACAGCAGATGATCAGGCCTGATAAAAAGCAATGAATGTGTGCTTCTGTGCATAGAAAATGTAAAGAAATATCACCAGTTTGATGTTCAATATTAATGAATTAATAACACTGAGAAAGTTAAGAAATATTCATTTAATCTTCAGAATCGGTATTGGCAGATATCTATAGGTATTGGTGGAGACATTAAGCATTGGTGTATCTCTAAAGAAAATTATTAAAAACTACACAAGTTAAAAGAAGCAATATAAGATTAAATAAACAGTAAGTTATTGTATTTATTTATCAAAAATTATTGTGTAGTTTTATTGCTGTGGGACAAATAAAATATACAAACACACAGCACAGAGAAGACAACACACACTACACACACTCATGCTGTTTTTACAACACAAGGCCGAACGCACGGATCCTTTTCAAATACACATATTTGGTTCACAACGGAGAATGACATCACACGCTCCCTCAGGAACATTTATGTAATTGATCTTTTGCCGCTTTATCCTCGACTATCTATATTTAGAGACAAACGCGTTTCATTTTAACCCTTTGTGCTCCGCGCGCGCATGTAAACATGTGTGTACCCTATGAAAATTATTATAACAAGCATCAAAGATTAATTTCAAGATTAATTTCAAGCGTTTTGGTATTATTCAGTCAATATTGAAGATATAGTTATATTTTCACAATAAGATAGAAGATAAGTTACAAAAAACAAACGGTGCTGAATTTTAATCGACTATGATAATAAGCCGACCTGGCTAACCAGTTAAAATATAGACCCGGACAGGTCCTGGGTCGGGTCCTCCGTGAAGACCTCTACTTCACACTGCATACAATAAATGCAACACAATTTGTTGTCGTGGCTCTTTTGTACCTTAGCCGGGGAAATTCTTGTATTCTACAGGCAAAACTATGTCGGTCCTTGTGCTTTATCATGAATATCATTGATCGCATCTCCCACCTGCTCTGCGCCGGCGCATATTACATCTTTGGAGGGTGCGGGCACTGCTAGATTGGCTGAAGGAGGGGAGACGAATTGGAGTGAATGGATGCGACGCTTGTGCATTCAATTTATAAAAATCGGTCTGAAAAATTGTGGCAAAATGCGACCATTTGGTCACAGTCTGGAGCCCTGCATTTGAAAACAATCCAGATCAGTTGGTGGTGTAAATGCAGCCACAGAGACAGCACAACCCCTCGTATATGTGTGAATGTGCGTTCCACAGATCAACACACCTCTGTCTCCTGTTCTCACACCAGAGCTAGAGTTCAAATGCAGCGAGAGCAAAACAAAACCAGACGACAGTCAAACATCATAAACGCACACAATCTGACTGACAGTCAAAGACAGACGACAGATTCAGACGTACGGTACCTTTGAGGATGTAGTCGGTCAGAAGAGCGGCAACCGTATCACTGTCCTCACGCATGGCATGAAGAACTGCGCACAAAAACACACATTTATGTATAAAGGTACACTAATGCGCACACGGACTGGCTTTTAAAGTTGGTATAAACGTACTCTTGGTCAAAATCTGAAGATCTTCTACAGACCGAGCTCCGTTACCACTGTCGTATGGGATCACCGTCGTCAAATACTGAAAAAAAGGACAGTTTGTGAATTCATAATTCTTGTGAGTGAAGCATTGATAAGTGAGGAGAGAGTAAATATGGCTCTTACGGTTCCTGGCACGTGCGAGCGGTCGGATCTTTGTACACCCGATGTGCTCTTGATCTTCCTCTTCTTCTTCAGCAGCTCTCGATGTTCTTTCTGGCGATTCTGCACATTGATGAGAGCCGAGATGAACGTGTTCTTCACCTCTTTCTCAAAGTCCAGCTCCTCCCGCATGGCCAGCTGATCGATCAACTCCTCTGAGAAACCTCGAATCTGCCTCTCCACCCCCTCCAGACGCTCCAGCAGCTCCGACACACAAAGACCACGTAATCCTAAGAGAGACACACATTTATACATTTAATTCTTTTCTTTTTATCCTTCACCTGTAACTTATTGTTTGTTGATATTGGGATGTGTGTGTAGAGACACAGAGAAGTGCGAAGCGTTAGAGTCAAGTCAAGAACACACAAACATTTAGTACTTACGATCCTCATAGCTGCTGCTGGATTTAGAGTGTGTAAGTTTGTGTAAGTCGCTAGGAATCGCTGAGAGGTCAAACTGAGATGGGTTCACGTGTTCCTCACCGTCTGGAGACTGCTGCATTATCTCCTCAATTTCTTCTATAACCTGATCAACACACACGAGTCAATGTGTACAGGTTCGGCTACAAAACACTGTTAGTGAAACCAAAATAGTTTCAGGTTTGTGTGAAGGTTCGGTTTCTTATTGTGTAAACGTACCTGTTCTGCTGTGAACAGCGGCTCCTCATTCACACAGGAAATAATGATGTTGTGCATGTCCATCTGATCTCTGAGCTCTTCATCATCTGACAGGTCGATATTACTGATCTCTACCTGCTGAAACACACACACACACACACTTTGAGTTTTGTCTGGACTAACTAGACAGACAGAAGGATAGATAAAGATGGATGGTCGGTTGGATGGTCTCACCTGTTGTGGTCGAAGGTTCAGTGTTGGGAGATGAAGTGAGCGAGTGTGAGATGTTTTCCAGTCCACAGGCATTATGTTGCCATAGTTCTTCGTCAAAGCGTTCCAGATCCTGTAAAACAGAAAACCAAAATCAAAACTTTTTGTTTGTAGTTAGAATTTCTATTTGACAGTATTGCCATCTTAAAAATGAACATTTCTTTCAAAACTTTTATTTGATTAAAGTTAATTACATTTAGGACACACAAGCTCTGAAGTGGTCTGGCTTTCCATGTTTCATTCAAAGAACAATCATTAAGAACAAACGGAGTATGACAAAGCAATATTCGCGCCAGTGTGACTTTCATTCATCACATGCATTTGCAGAACACAAGCCGCAAGCCTCCATTCATCCGTAATGTAGTGTGCAGTAATTATGACATAAGATTCTGTTGTTATTGATGTCCATGCATCGCATGTTATTGCCACTCTGACCGATTATTTAGTGAATCTAAGATATGACCTTTAGTCTCACTGTAGGGTGCGGGGATTGTGGTCTCACTGAAATAATGCCGTGAGGGCAAACTGTACTTCGAAATTTAACGAAATTCTTGGTTATCTACAACAGAGTAAGGGCGTAAATCTTTGAAGATAAAACCTGCCACTGACCGGTTATTCGCTTCGACTTTTCCGAATTCGGTGGAAGCTTTGCTACGTGATCGAGGGTCCTTTGACTGAAATTGGTAGTGTGCGAAACAGAATGCTGTTTCTAGAGCTCTGAGAGAAACCGGGTAACACGTGTTGCCGAAATATGGACTCAAGAGACTTTGCACACAGTATGGCTCTTATCAACGATACCTTTCTCTTTGTCTTCACAAAATCAAAAATTTCTAATTAAAATTGGATGGAACGGGTCGTAGTTTGTCCTTCTTGGTCCAAACGAAGCGAATTCGCCAGCACACTTAGGTTCATCTGTCAACGGATATTTCTGTTTACCCGTGCACACAGTGACAATTTGAACTGAACTCAGAATCTATGTTGAATGTTTGAGAATTCTGGATCATAAGATAACAAATCACGATGCATCGAGTTTTGACTGATTACATCATCATCATCACATCTCTGTTGCCTGGCAACAACTTTGTTGAGTTGCTTTTGTAGAACTACTATGATTTACCTGAGAATTCCAGCTCCTATGTCAGCACCACTGTCTTTCTGTGTCAGCACCAATAAGGTTGAACCGCTGTAATCACATGGACTACTTTATACTGGGTTGCTGTCTATGGGAAGGGAACTCGCCCTTTAACTTGTTAGTTTTGTTATATTGTAAGAGAAGAATTAGAAAAAATACCTCACAACATGTATACAGTAACAGTACGTATGTGAAGCAAAAATAAAAAACATTGAACGCTGCTTTTATATTGCATCTTTCTCTTGTGCTGTTTTCTATGAAAATGTCACTAAGGGAATTTAGCCTAGACGAACATTCTGGAACTGGGTGTTCCGAGAATTGACAAAAAAATGCTCTTCTGTTATAATGTTTCTGTTTTTTCACACCAACACCCTTGAACACTTCTGGTTAACAAGCAGAATCACGGAAGAAAGGATGAACAAGAACAGAAAAAACAAATATAACTGACATATAGTCATTAAGTGTGCAATGAACATCAACTGCAAATATTAGATGAAAACAATAATCTTTGTAAAGTACAGACAAAAAGAATTATAAGCAGATCAGGGTAAAGACGGGTTAATGTTCCCTCTGCTCCACAACACATTCCACGCCCACTAAAGGAAAAATGAAATACTCTTTTAGGCGTATGCTATATTGACATCACTCTGTAACAGGACATAGGCTACGAATCATGTTTCTACTATATCTGCTCACATTTATTGTGCTCGGACCTTTTCATTCTCAGGCCAAAGTGGTCGACAGCTTTTCTGAGTGTGAAGAATTTTTCTACAATGGCCAAGAACCACAAGGAATGGATACAGAAGCCAAGAAAATCTGTCAGATGCGGGGTAAACGTGATGTTGATTTTGCTACACTCTATGCGGGAGAGCACAGAATTCCTCTGTACAGCGCGTATATATTTGATAGTCGATGCTTACAAAACAACGACCCAATGGATAAATCCATCGGATGGAAGATCGAACCACAGGTAACAAAATATTAAATTAGCATTTTAAAATGTTCTATAGAATTAGGCAATGGCGTATTTGATGGCTAAGTTGGTCATTTTGTTGTCATTGCAAATAAATAAAAGGGTTGAAGTACAATATCAACACATTGGAAATAGGTAAAATTTGTTTATTTATATATAGATTAGCCCATGCAATCTTTGACTTTTTTATACACATCAAATAAACCAGAGTATTGTTTTATGACATTCTGTAGATGAAACTGTTCTGATGGTTTTAATTTCCTTTGTAGCTTGTTTCTAGAGATGAACCTGCTTACATGATGACCGAGGGAAACTACATTTCTTCTGATCTTAATAAAAAAAATCGTTTAAAAAGTAGTCAAGCCACCTGTGAGGACTATAGTGGCCCAGGATATGATCGAGGACACCTTTACCCCAACAGTTTCGACTGCAATTATTGGTATAAGGTGACATTTACACTAACCAATATTGTACCTATGGATCCATGTTTTAACCGTATATACTGGATGAATTTGGAGAAAAAATTGAAAAGATTTTTAAAAAGCAAACTATATAGTTTTGGGACAGTCTACATTGTCACAGGTGCTGTACCTGGTAATGACAGAATACCAAAAGAGGGTGACTGTGGGGACAGGGAGTTTGGAAGGGTTACGGTTCCCTCCCATATCTGGACAGCTGTCTGTTATAAACACAATGTAGATGACACAAAGTCTTTTTCCTTTGGCTATATAGCAAAAAACGATCATGCATCTAACATAAATTTCATGAGTATTTCAGACATGAATCAGCAGCTCAGTGAATTGTATAGTAGAGGTTCGAGAACTTCGAAAATTCAGATTTTTTATGACAATTGTTTCGGTGTCCAAACTAAGCTTGCTACAGTTTTGAATGAAATAAATTCAACACAACTAAAAATACTACAAAAGTCTGGTGTTGCTCAAAATATATTTAATGCCGTCAAAAGATTCTTGAGTTCTGACAGTGAGAGCCTCAATGATGATGAGATCCTCCCTACAAACGGAGGTCAAGGTAAACTTGCTAAACTGACAGCAATACTTGCCTTTGACGATATAGTCTCTTATTTCACCTCCCTAGAAAAACTGAAAGATGAAGCTCGAAGTGCTTGTATAATAATTTCTGCCAAAATACAATATTGGACTGAACACAATGAGCTCAGAAAAAGGGAGGTGTCTGAGGGATCTGAAGCCGTCCAATGTCAGTTGGTGCCAGAGAAATCTGTTGATGGGAAGACCTCAGCCGATGGTTCACTATGCAGCAATTTTAAAGATAATAGTAACAGATGTACATGTTCAACACAAAAAGGTAAAGAGAAGTTCTGCTGCTCCACTCCTTGCCTGTACCAGAACAGACTGAAAGGCTACAGGTGTTACTCAGGGGAGACACAGATAGAGTGCTCACCTCAGTACTCGCTCCTCGCTATCAAAGGAGAGAGATGTCTAGTGGATCACCCCTGTGCCACATACGGAGAAGACTACTACTGGTGTAAAACATCCATTGGACGACTGGTGGACGACTGGGAATACTGCAGCCCACCGCTGCTGGGAAGTAGGGCTAAAGACGGAAAGTACTGCCGCAGCGACCACGCTTGTGCCAAGTACGGCTCGAGAAAACCATGGTGCTACACGGATGACAACAAGAACTGGAACCACTGCTGTACTTCTGATGACTGCTTCTCAGCTGTCAACCACAAAACCTGCAAGCCTGATAATCCATGTGGTTACTATGGTAAAAATTACCTGTGGTGTGAGACCACTGACGGCGGCAGTGATTATTGTTGCAAAGACTATTGCTGACAAACAAAGCTTTATCCATTAATGAGAAGAACAACAACAGGAACTCTGCGGAGCTGATTTACAAGTTAAATTGTTATGGCAACATTACTAACCTTGAAATTCTTGTCTATATCAAATGTTTGCATAAAAACAAATACTCATTTTAAATTAGTCGTAATCGAATTGCAAAGTGATACGTAATGCGATCAGCTGTATGTTTTAACAACAATGTTTTACAATCATACTTTTTATTTACTCAGAATGGTTTGCTTTAACCATTACAAAGTGTATATCGAATTTTGTATTTCTGTCTATAAAGTTTATACGATTTTAACCTTTAGTAAAACTGCTTTTTTGAACTCATTCCTTGCCGCTTTCTGATCTGTAAAAGCATGGCATGCATCATTTTGATGCGTTTAATTGTTTAGCAGATATGATTTCTTATATGTGTCATGTGTAGCCCATTATGATTAATATGCCTGTATCTTGTCTTGTGTACACAAAAGTTTCAATGTGGACAAGAACAAGGAATAAAGAAAGAGGTGACCAGCCATTTTTAAACAATCATTTCAACTCACAGATAAAGGCTGCAGTTCTTTCTTTTGTCCACCAGGGGGTAGATTAGAGAAAACCAGCATATAAACACATTTTTTCTTAAAGATTACGTTTAAAAGGAGTGCAATAAATGTTTAAATACACACAAATTAACTTATGGAAACACGGTATTACACTGACAATGTCTTCAGAGTTTAACTAATCATTTCAATGTATTGTGTATAGTATGTAAACAACAGACATGTTGTGTCTGAAATGTGCTCCTGCAAAGTTGGTCTCATTTCAGTCGTAAGCATGACAACAGAATCCTTATTATCGACTATTTAACTGTCCAGTTTTGGCCATCTTTCATATTTCTTTGCAACCTTTGACCCGATAATTGCCGATAATTTGTAAAGTAACTCACTCGTCATCGTTCAGCAGCTCGCGCTCACTCACAGCGCGCACACAGGCGTTCGTGGACGCGCTGCTGGTTGAGGGAGGAAAGCTCGCGCTCAGCGTCTCCTCGAAGGACGCGAATGTTCGGATCTCCGTCGAGTTCTCCGGTACCGCGGTCCAGCCGTGCGGTGGGTCGGCTGCTTTAAACTCGTTAAAATCCTCCCAGTCTTCATCGAGCGACGTGACCGGGGCCGCCATGATTGCGGCGGCCGACGGAACAGAGATGCGACGCGCATGCGCTCTCGGTGTGGAGGACTGAGTGACGCAAACACAAATCGGCGCAGCCCCGCCCATATATTTTTGTTTACATTGGTTAAAAGGATAAAACTTTTTAAAATAAATGGAGTACTATGTAAACACTATTGTATTTAGGTGTTGCAATATACATTAGTGTAAGTTTTATTTTTGAAGAAACAGTCAAAGGTATAATCAGTTTATAGTTATATTGTTAATACTTGGAGCTTTCTGACTAATATAGTAAATTTTGCTATATTTCTTTTAACAATGACCTTGTTGACACAATGTTTCCTGTTGCGTTATTCGTTTTAAGATGGAAATTGATTTGTAACTAGAAACACAGTGACCTCGTGGCCCCATGAATTTGAACCTAGGGCACATGTTGAGGACTTTGCTCTCTTTGAAAACCCTGAATGCTTTATTGAAAATATGCATACATAACATATCCTACACAACAATACAAAACAGTACAATCACTTTTGAAAATAACACATATAATGCAAAAGGAACCTCTGGATAGAGGAGTTGTCATCATGATGAGAAAGTCACCTCTCACTATAGCAGAACACGTGAGAGCAGGACCCCTGCTAAAAAACAAAACAGAATTTCTTGCACATGGTTCAAAAAGCTGTCAATAGTGTCTTCACTGCTGTATTGATCAGACTTGTTTTTGTATCTTTTACAAAAACGAGGACCAGCCAAAACAATGGACAAACTCACTGACAAAATCACAGTGCACCAGTTTTAGTCTGGTTTCAGCAGCGGCCAATTGTAATTTTTTTGCGTATGGCACGATACAGTACTTGGGTAAATAGGCAAAATTCATAAAGCAAATATGTGCAAAACTATTGGAAGCTTTACAAGAATTGATGACCATTTTAAAGACCCTTCCGGGTACAAAACCTATGAAACAAGCTTTTAAAAATTCTCAAATTGTTGTTTTAATAAAGAATTTCACAAAGGACTTAACTATTCGAATTTAGGATTTTGGCCACGTTGAACCCCTCAGATTAAAACATTTCTTAAAGTGTTCATGGGAAACATGGTTTTGAGCATTTTAAACAGGCGTCTAGATTAGACTGAAATTTCCACTCTTCAGATTATTAAAATTCATCTACATGTGAACACGGAGGCATTTGAGCAACACAATGACGGAGAAATGCATATGTGGATGGCAACAAAATTATGATTAATGCAATAAATGTATTGTTAAAAAGGGAAAGCATGCCAATAACGCTTAACAAAAGATTCAAAAAGGAGGCAATTTGTCTGGTTATAGTTTAATATAATGATACAGAGATAAGGTAAACCAAAAAATATTGTAAACAAAAAACAAAACAAAAAAAGTAACAAAAACTTCCATAAAAACAGGCAGAAAAGTATTCTTTTCAAACATTTAAGATCAGTCCATTCTTAGCAAATGTTTTTTCTCACCAAAACGGGGGAATCAAAAGCTTCATATTTGGTGTAAAACAGCTCAGATCAGTAAACCGATGATATAACTGAACTACCGTACAGGCAGAGCTTCCATGTGCGTGAAATCTATGTGGATATGTAGTGCAGATGGTTTGTTTTAATGCTGGTATGGCTGTTACGAGAAATATTTTACATCGGGGCTCTCAGCTCAATGTCGCTGCATAGGTCATCATTTACAGACCACAAACTCCTCAAGCCGAATATCTGAATGACAGTTTAACTGTCACAGTATCTTTTAAAGCTGTTGCATTCGGCCGGTTTCACGCATGTTCTGCGTTAAACTCAGCTCTGTTTCCATATTTGTGCATTTGCGCATACAGTGAAGATCAGACCGTGCGTTTCGACATCAGTCACTTTTGTGATTTTTTTTCTTTTTGTACTTACAACAGTCTCTCTCCTGAACGACACCTCTAAGGTAAGTGGTGAAAAAAGGAACTTCGCTAATAACTTTCTTAAAAAAAAATACAAAATGGTTCTCAAGTTTTTTGTTCCACAGATGAAAGGTCTCTGGGGCTTCAATCAGATCCTGTTAAAATTATTTATACAGCTAAACAAGGGACAAACTCTCGCTGGTATGAAACAGTGCAGATGCAAGCACACGCACGCACGCACGCGCACACACACACACACACACAATAGATTCAGGCACATATGAACGCACATATGAACACACACGCATGTGCAGATGTTAGCACAGACACATACAATCAGTCATAGATTCATTTCAGGCACATATACACACGCACGCATACACACACGGTTGTGCTACAGTAGGGAGGCCGAAGCAGAATTCAGTCAAACTCTCAGAGATCAGAACAGCCCACACTGCAACCTTTGACCCCTTCTGATGTGGTGTGGGTGCAGGAGTTCGGTCACGGGTTGGGAGCTGAAACTAACACATTTGTGTTCTTAAGAGATAAAAAACAAACTACAGCACTCCATCATCAACACCAAAAGCCCAAACTGATGAACTGTTAAAGGAACGAAAGAAAGAATTGCTAGGACTAAGTATTTCATTAAAAAAGTGTTTGTCCTCTGACATTAGAGGATTGAGCGAGAAGAACATTTAATGTGAGTTTATACACCCGGCCGAACCCTGGTTCCAACCCCTTAAACATCCCCCCCAGAGATATCACTGATTGGCGCCGCGGCCCATAATTTGGGGGTCTCGTCTTCATGCCTAATGGAAGGTAATATGGGAACATGGGAATCCCGTAAAGGGAAAGAGATCCGATCCATCGGGTTGCTATGGAGACAGATCAGGTCTCTGCTGCCTCTAAACTCCTGAAACCGAGGCTCCAAATCTCTTTCATGTCTGCATTTGTGTAGTTATGGAGGAGGGCAATGCTGTAATCACGTTTTTCTCTTGTAGATATAACAAGGTGTGGTCTGTTCCGCGGCTGCTATCAACTGTCCATACTGCTGCCAGTCTCTGAAAAATCAGGGGAAAAAATTTGTTTTGTCACAAACACAACACCAGGGACAATGTCACTTCTTTCATGTGCTGTGATTGGACAGCATGCGCATACCATTGAGACCGCCCAGCTCTTGTGTGTCCAGGTATGGCGCGGGACCCCATATCCGGACTGTGCCATCGTCAGAAGCGCTGGCCATAAGACTGGGAATACACGGGTTCCAGCTGACGCAGTTCACTGTGCGTGTGTGTCCTGTCAACTCCACAATTGGCAGTTCGCTGCGTTTGTGCCAAATATAAACCTTATGATCTGAAAAAGAGAGAGAGATGATGATGTAATCATAAAAATATTTAAATCTAATAAAACTGTCAGACGAGAATAAGTGCAGATAACATTCGGCTAAAAATAACAAATTCTGTCACCATTTTGTTCACCCTTATGTCACCCTTAACCCGTGTGACTTGCTTTCCTCTGCAGAACACAAAAGATTATTTTTTGACGAACGCTGGACCCCAAACAACATTGCCCTCTATTAACTTCCATTGTATGGTAACAAAACCACAGAGACATTTGTCGAAATATCTTCTTTTGTGTTCCACAGACGAAAGAGTCACACACAGGTTTTTAATGACATGAGAGTGAATAAATGACAAGAGTTTTTATATTTGAGTAAAGTATCCATTTAAATAATTACATAACCTTAAAAATGAACCGGCGCAGTGCATGAACATCTGAAAATTGTGCAGTACCTTCGCTGCCACTAGCGATGAAATCCTCATTGTGTCCCCCGAAGCAGGAATGAATGGTGTAGAAACCTTGTGTCACACCCTGATACTTTCTGACCAATACTCGATCCTGCAGGTCCCAGAGATGAATGCCCTGAAAGACACAAACACACACAGACACGTGACATGAGGTTCATACTTCGTGTCCTAACCATTCACATGTTAAAATTATCACAGGTCCAAAAACATGACTCTTGATATCTTTAGATTTTGGTTTGAAGTATGATCAAGAAATAACTGGACAGTTTTCACCGGGTTAAGAGATGGAAAGGATGAATATTCTCACCTGAGTTGCTACATTTAACAAAGCTAATCTTCCGTTCTTGGAAACAGTGAAAGACATAATTGGATGATCTTCCTGAACGCTAATGTAGAAACAGAGAGAGATATTTGGTCCTTTAGAAACATTTCAGTACTTGAAATCAGAAGCGTCCGATAAAGGCAAACCGCTGCATACATGTTTCTATCTGTTAGGTCCTCAAAGCTGTAACCTCGGATCCGCTGATGCGTGTCGGAGGCGAGAACGGTCCGACCGTCATTCATACACCAGAGGCACTGCACACGCACACCTTCCCATGACTCCAGCAGGTTTCCATCAAGGTCCTGTCCGTACCCAAACAACCAATCAGAACCAGCAGTTGTGAAGGTCAAACCACGTTAAGTACGATGTACATGTGAACTTACACATTGGTAAAACTGTCCTCTTTGACCTCCGGTGACGAAGCGTTTGCCGTCAGGGTTCCATGCGACACTGGTCAGGCTGTCCTCGTGAGACTGACTCATCTTTGTCCGCAGTTCTCCTGTCTGACCACCAGGAGGACGGCAACAGCAAGTCAATATTCACATACACTAATGCAAAAGTATCTGGAGTTCTTAGTAATTAGTACAGCAATCATAGACTACATATGACTACCTTTAAATCAGAACATTGTGGTAAAGAAAAACTGAGAAAATGCTAAGCTGAGCTCACCTGAACGTTCCACAGCCAGAGCTCTGAGCAGTCGTCTGGACCGCAGGCGATCAGATAAACATCATCAGGACTCCACGCCAGATATGACACGCCATACGCATGACCCTCCAGCGTCCGTAAGAGCTTCAGCTGATGAGTTTCCTGTAACAAGAGAATATTTACATTACATAAAATCCCAGAGGTCTGTGAGTGTATCTGAGTAAGAGGGAATTTGTCACTCACCGGCTCCACCTGCCAGATGATCACAGTGGTGTCCTTGGATCCAGTGGAGAGTTTAGTTCCATCGTTGGAGAACTTGCAGAACCAGACCTCGTTGCAATGTTCTGTAAGGATCTGTTGTGTGTGACAAGGAAACTGTTTCCTGCAGACACACAAACACGGAGAAGACTGTGTGTATTATTCTGAATTTGCTTTTCAGAATAACACATATATGATTTTGATAATGAGATTATTAATAATGACAAGATACGGAGAGAGACCATACATGAAATTATGATGATTATTTGTGTGAAAATGAGTTTTGCTGTGGTGCATGCTGGGAAATCCAGAGTTGCATAAGCACAACATTTATTTAACACAAAGTGACACAAATAGCACGGCACATGAGAAATGTCAGGACCCCTGTGTTATAACGTATAAACAAACGTACCTGCTGCATACGTGATCCAGCAGTAAAGAAACCGAGTCCAGACTGGAGTCCAGTTTGGTGTTGTGATAAAGGCAGTGATCCCTCTGCATTTCTACCGCTTGTCTGAGCAGCGTCTGCAGTCGCCGAGGTGGCAGCATCACAGAGGGTGGCAGGTACGCTACACACACACAAACATAAAACATGACACATTATACATATACAACGACAAAGCTCTATGGTATGTCAACGTTAAGCATTTACTCACTCTGTAATTTGTCCAGTAATCTACATCGTGACACCGCCCCTTTCCCCTCCCACTCAGCCTTTGCCTTGAGATCCTCAGCATGACTGCACATCAGATACCTTAAAAAATTTCCAAACGTCAACACAGAACGCAAATACTTTACACAATTAAGACACTATGGCGACAACTGTCATGATTTTTATGAATTCAATTCTAGTGAAAAATGTACAGCTCTATCAGTGAGAATGATCATGTGCATGCTTGTGTTTGGTACCCGCTGAGCACATGGATGCGGTCCGTGTTGTATTTGAGCGGTGTCAGTTCCCCTCTCAACACCTGCAGGGCTTCTAGAACCTTCCCATCCTCCAAATACTCCAGATACTTCTGCTGTAGCAGCAGAAACTTCATCCGCTGGAAAGACAAAGAATTTTTGGAGTTTGCAGATAATTACAACCTCAGACGTCACTGCAAATGTTTAGTGCTAAATAAATCAACAAATTAATAATAAATGAAAGATTATATTGTTTATATTACTTAAGAGACTTGATACATAGGCAGAATTTAAGTTGAACACTTCATAAGAGAGCTTATATGTTAACAATCATATTTAAAGCGAAACATTCTTTGAATTTGGTCAATGATATAATGTATTCATTTTGACGTATGCAGCACATTTGATGACAAAACAAGATGCATATTTAAACAAAACTATTGTTTAAAATACAGGAAAGGTTTAAACAATATATTGTATATTTATTATATTGCATATATCAAAACAATGCTTTTGGTTCCAGAAAGAATGGAAAATAGACTAAGAACCAGGCTCAACAAAACTGGACCAAAGGACCAGAGACGGAGTAAAAGTAAAAAGAACTGAATCCTTTTTTACACTTATTATTTTGGTTAAAGGGAATAGAGTTTGGTTCTTCACTGCAATCTCAAATCTGAACAGTAATCTTTAGAATGATCTCTAAAGGTTTCACGTGGAGCGGGATCCAGCGGTCTTACCACAATAGCGTTGGGTGAATGCATCAGTGCTTTCAGCTCGTTGAGGTCATTTTCAGCCTGCGGCGCACAAAGAAAAAAATTTGACACTTCAGCATTTAGCACCGCAAAAGTCCTACAGTACATCTATAACCATTTGACATAAAGCTCAATCTAAAAAGAATAAAAGTGTTAAACTAATAGAACTTAATTGTTTTATAGGTTTAATTTCAAAGATGGCCATGGTGACTTCGCTTTAATTAAAAAACGTTGACCTATATGCCATCTGTAATAAAAAACATTAAACAACAATGCGTTTTCTTTAAAGAAAGATATCAAAATGAAAGTTTAAACAGAACTTTGAATAGTTCTGTTATGTTTATGCCCGGTTTCAAAGACAAGGCTTAGCTTAAGCCAGGACTAAACCTTAATGTAATTAGCATATTTAATTGGCTTTTATTAAAATGCCATTGATAAAAACATTACTGGTGTGCATCTTGAGACAAAACAGTAGCAATGACATATTTTAAGTATGTCAGGGCAATTTATTTTCTGTTAAGACAGCTCAGACTTTCATATTAGTCTGGGACTAGTCTTAAGCCTCGTTTCAGAAACCGCTCATTAAATTGATAAAAAAAACGATTGCAAAGTGTTGTTCAATGTTAAAGCTCCAGTGTATGAAATTTAGCGGCATCTAGTGGTGAGTTTGTGGATTGCAACCAACGGCTCACTCCCAACTCACCCCTCCCTTTCCAAGCACCACAGTGCCTGGCACAGGACTAATAAGTCGTCACGTTTTCACTTCTTGCCGAAGGAGATAACGTATTTATGAAACACGCTCTGTAGAGCAGTTTGTCCGTTTAGGGCTACAGTAGAAACAACAAGGAGAATTTCATGTATGGGGACCCGCAGTGCATACAGATATAGCTCATTCTAAGGTACTGAAAAATAACGCTTCTTTATAAAAGGGCTTTATACACCTCTGAACACATAGCTATGTATATTATATTGCATTTCTGTCAATAGATCCTCCAAAAATTATACATTGGACCTTTATTATGATAAACCAGACCTGTGGTTGACCTACCAAGGAGTTTACCTTCAGATGTTTTATAAAACTAGCCAAAAAATATTCAGTGATCCAAACACTTACTTAGAACAGACCCTTAATCACCAACTACTGAAGGTCCAGACCTTTGGTTTGACAACCTGCTTTACTAACCACCCTAGGAATGAGATCAGTCTCACTAAATCAATTCATCCCAAAATATCTGCTACTTACAGTGTTAAACTCTGACTGTTTCTGGTTGATGTCTTTGAGGCAGAACGTGGTCAAATAAATCTATTCCTCTCTGTGCAACGTACAAAATAATTGAATTGTTTGTCCATCCTATTTGAACGGCATTAAAAACACATCTATCAACCGCCTTTCTCTTTTAATGGTGATTGTGCAGTAAAGAGGAGAATCTGAAACTGTTCGAAATGCTGCTGCAAAAACAGGGCTTCACAGGAAAATCTCACTTGTGGTTAGAGAATTTATTTCTGCACACGACATCCTGAAACAATTCTGAGCCAAACTTCTATAGCAACGTAGAACCCATTACTTCTCTCTACGTGCTGAACCAGAGCAGAAATCAGTTTTCAAGAATGATTTCACTGCCCAAAAAAAGACCATTGCTTATTCACCCTTGTGTTCTAAACCCATACAACTTTCTCCCCTCGAACACAAAATGAGAAAATGTTAACAACAAAAGCATACAGCGACCAAGTACTGCCAAGCTTCAAAACACACTGTAACAGTAGCACATTCTACTTGCAGAAAGTCATACATGAAGCTTTACACAATTCAAAACTTTGAATACAGTACAAAAGTCATACATTTATCATTCTTTACCCGTGCTTTACTTTGTATTTAAGCAAACCTGTAGTTTGACAGGCCCTGCTCAATGTCTGACTGCACTGTATGGAAAAGCCCAGCAACAACATTTTCAAAAGAGCTTTTGTGATGAGCTTTGGTCCTATTTTCAACCGCAGCAGTCTCCATTCACAAGTGGACCTGAAATATTCAATCCAGTCTCAAATCTAGCTCTCCTCTAGTTCAGTGTTAACAACACCAAGGTCGTGGGTTCGATCTCAGGGGATTGCACATACTTAGAAACAAATGTGTAGGATAATGCAATGTAAGTCGCTTTGGATCGAAGCGTCTGCCAAATGCCTAAATGTAAATCTCAATAATGACTCCTCATCAAAAACAAGAATGTAATGGTGAGCGAGACAAACACCACAAAGAATGTGTATAAAGTAGAAAGCAAAATATGTCACATAATAATACATAATTCAATTCATACATGCCAATAGTAATATACAGTACAAAACAACATGCATTATAGATATTAGACATGGCACCATGCAGATTCTGAGCAGTAGGCAAATATTGGCAAAAGCAGCTCAAAGTCGTTAATTTCACAAAAGGAAGAAAGTCATAAAGGTTTACAGGAAAGTGAGTAAATGATTACAGAAAATTCATATTTTGAGACTTTTGAAATGTGTCACTGACCCCACATGAATACATGACCATATTAAATAACCTTTGAACTTTATTCTTCCCATCGGACTGGATAATCAGAGTTTAACATGTTTTTTGTTTATAACAGAGACTATAATATCCTAATTTATCTAAGGCCTAGTCTTGGTTTAAGATAATCCCTGTCTGGACAAAGCGCCCCTTAATGTCTGACCCGTCTCTCTCCTAACCCCGAACTCTCATGACACGAGACAGGTGGACGTACCTTGTCCCATTCTCCTTCCATAACGTGGTTGCGGAATTTCGTGGCGGACGAATGCTCCAGTCTACAGCCCGATTCCTGCATTAACAAGTCCACCGTCTGACTAGACAGACACAAAGAGAAATGATGACATTAGAGTGACAAATAAACAACGCTGCAGATTTCCAGCATGCTGCGAGTCGTGACATGTTTACATCAAATCAGCTGGTGGGTCCTCGGGAACAGAAAAGAGCTCATGATCAGAAAGCTGCGAGGGGATAAAAGTCAAACATGTGTCATCATTCATTCACCCTCGTGTGCTTCGAAGCTTGTATTTGACTCCTTCAGTAAAACACACAAGATGTTTTGACAAATGTCTCCGTGATCAATGTTGTTTGTCCACAAAATCTCTTTTGTGTTCTGCAGAAGAAAGTCGCACATATTTAAGGAAATGGTGAAAACGTCCATTTTTGTTTCCGGATGTCAATAAGATTCGCGATCGTGTAAATCGTAATGCTTTGGACAGGTGAGGGTGTTCTGAACATATGTGCCCGTTCCCGAATGCAGGGTCTCAACAGAATGACGTCATTCTATGATTACAAAAGAGACAGAGTGCGCGAGGGGGAGGGGATGAATGTTTTCAGTTTTCTCAATGTTGATCTTGCGTTTTAGTTCTTTGTCACGTTGAGCCGGACTGCGATGCGGATTTCGATCCGCGTCGTGATTCGTTAGGATTCACGTTTTCGGTCGATCTGACTGTCAACTGATGGCTTTAGCAGATCTTCACTAAATTTAGATCCGAGCTCAGATTCTAATGTAAACCAGCTGCTGCACACACACACACACATTCCACAGCCGCCATTAAAGCACAAACACACAATCTCATCATTATCAGCGACGATCACGCGCATAAAAAAATGAGCAAAAACATCGTTGTTTCAGAAAGAAATACACGTGTGGTGACAAATGCAATCTAACTTGCATTATTTAAAAGAGCACGTATTTCGGGCCCGGTTTCTATTTGACAACACGCACGCACAGCTGTCATCTCAAAGCAACTTGTTTTGTGTGTGTCAGTTTAACACAAGTTTGATATTCTTTAATCAAATGCTTTGCGTGTACATCGCAACGATGTAGATTATGAGAGTTAAAGTGGATTTGACGTCGTTGACAGCTCAAATCGGTTATAACGGGGCGTTCGTCATTCCTGTCAACGAGGCATTTGCCCGGTGCAGTTTTATTCCTCGTCGTTGTAACACTTACTTTAAGCCTAACCCGTGTAGATGCTGTCCGATAAGTCGAATCACATCCTCCTCCGCCTGAGACAGGCGCTTTTTCTTCTTCAAGGAACCCGAAGTCGCCCCGGAGGCCCCCGAACCCGCTCCACTCTGCGCCCCGCTGGCGTTCAAATTGCTCTGGAGGCCGTTGGCATGTCCGGCGGTGGAAGACTCCCCGTTCTGGGAGTTGGTCGAGTGGTTCTGTTCCTGTCCTGTACCGTTTGACTGCATGTTGTTGCCGGTTCGGCTGAGGTGGGTCGCTGACGGAAGGCCCGCTGAAGCCTCGGGCTCTCCTGCTCCCTCCGCCGCCGAGGCTCGGTGCTTCTTCCGCGGGGGCGGCGACGCTCCGCCGGTGTCCGAGTCGGAGGAGGAGGAAGCGGAGGCCAGAGTTTCCTCACCGAGAGCGGCCGTGGTTAGAAGCCGGTGAAGCCCGGGGGAGGGAAAGAGGCGTCGGGCTCCCGCGGTCCAGAGCGAGTTCCGTGCGAGCGTTCGTTCGTGTTGTTGTTGTTGCTCTTCAAACAGCTGCAACTCGAATGGCGTCCAGACGCCTTGACGTCACCGGACAATCCCCGTGCCTCACTTCCGGGTGTCGCTCGTTCCGACAGGGGGCGCAAAATCGAGAATCAATTATTTTATAATTAATATAATTATTTAAATCATTATTATTCGTTATTTCTCTGTCTGTCACTTAGCTTGTCCGTGTTTTTCAATCTTCAGAATGTGCAGAATAAGTATATTTGTTGTCTAAAAGCTTTAACTCAAAACTGAATCTCTTGGTGACTTACAATCTTAAAATCTCACATCTTTTTAAGAGTTTAATGTGCCTTGTTAGAAGTCATTTATACTCTGATAGTTATATATATATATATTTTTTTTTATTCAATAAAACACTGCATATGGCAAAACAAGCTGCTAAATGAACATAATGAATCTAAAACAGACCTCGGTTCATAATCATAAGTTTGAGTACACGTGACAAACTGAATGTCACAACTCATTGGAATGTAAATTGATAAAATAGCAAACAGCCAGGTGTGATGAAAAAAGGACCCTGATGTCAGTATAATATTGTCTAAGTGCTTGTTTTTTGTCATAGCTATATTTTAAATAAAAATGTCAAATCAAATCTGCTCGCAAAAGAGAACATTTTGTGACAATTGACAAAACATTGTACAATTTGCTGGTACAGGGTGTTGTGCATTTACGTGAAATCATTACATTGTAATTTTCTCCATCCATTTTTATGACCTTCACTTCTAACACATGCCATTTCATTTGTAAATGCTGTTATATCTCTTGATATAACCAGTTTCAAAATGTTTAATTGTTAAAATTTACAATTCATAGCCAAGTGTTTGTGCGCACATTGTGAGCACACACTACATTTTAGAAAAACATTTAAATGCGATAGCTTCAGAATATCCATATCAAGCACACAATTTCATGTTTTTATTGGGAAAAATATATGATCATTCCTACCTAGACATTTTTCGTGTGGAAAACACACCAGACATGGTTTATTCAATTTTGTTGTGATCGTTAAGTTGCAGGTGCTTCTGAATTTGCTTTCAACGTGTAATTGCGTAGTAGGTAGTACATGTTCTGCATTTTGCACTGCAGTGCACATTTGGGAAGATTCCCCTCTTTCTTTCCAATAGTTTCCTTTGCTCTTTCTGTTGTCTTTATCCATAAAATCATGGTCATGCTTTTTGTGGAAAATCCTAAAACGAAATGTCTTCTTGTGTCCTCTCAGGATTGTAGTATCTGATGCGGCAGAGAAACCAAGGCTGTTTTTGTGACAGGTTTGTCTTTGCCCTTCATGAAATATGTGAGCAGTTCTCCTTTTCCTTTAACATAAATGGGTCCTCGTCTAACAAAACGGAAGCCATATTCCTTCAGGATGTTATAGCAGTCCTCCACCACCTGAGGAACACCAACACCATAATATATGTAGTAAGGCAGGGTGATGTATAAAACATATTTACCAAATTTTGATGACAATATATAATTAAATTTGTGCTTTATTTGAACTATTTTATTTGGCCATTAAATTTCCTAAAACCTGTGTCAAATCATAAAAGAAATGTAATTCTAATGTCACCTGTATGTTACCCATAACCCCCGTCGACTCCATACGACTGGCAACATTCACAGTGTTTCCCCAGATATCAAAATGAGGCTTGCGAGCTCCGATCACTCCAGCTAACACACCTCCCTTATTCAGACCTGGCAATCATACACAAGCATGCAAACAACACAGTGAAACTCTCATAAATATGAATCAAATGTAGGATTGATCAGTAAATCAGTCTGGTGTTTACTGACCTATGCGCAGCATGAAGCTATTGAATGACTGTTTGTTCAGGTTGTTCAGTGTGACTTTCATAGCCAATGCAAAGTCTGCCAGATCAGCAAAGTGTTGCCATCGGTCCAAGATAGACTGATCCTCCAACTGTATAACACACACACACATAGTGTGATGACATCATTTTAACTATCACACACTCTTGCTTGATGTGCTTGTGTATCTGACCTTGCGTGTCTCGTATCCGTTGGTGTTGCTCTCCGGCGTCACACCGGACGCTGCCATGTACGTGCTACCGATGGTCTTGATCTTTGTTATGTAGCGAAACTCATTTCGATCCAACAGCTACTCAAAGTAAACAAGGTTCATTTATAAAGGACTAATGTAAGAGAAAATGGAGATAGGAACTACAGGAACTCACACTGTCAAAATCAGAGATGATCTCATTAAGGATTCTCAGACATTCTAATCCTCCGTTGTTTATACTCTCCTCCGTGTAAAAGTCTGAGAAGTTTGGAATAGAAGCGAACATGACGCCAACCTCATCATATGACTGACTGTACAGTTCCTGTAATACACACATACAAATCACTTCAAACATTCATTCAGCACTAAAATAATTTAAGAGCATAATTTTTTAACCTCATCTCGTTTTTTGGAGCCCAGAAAGTGTTTGGCCACGTGTTCTGGAAGCATGTTGGTGACCAATGCCTCGTTGTATGTTCTCATTTCATATACCTTCTCCTTCTGATCGTGCACTGCGATCTTCCATAGAAACAGCTTACGAGACTGCCTTTCCACCTGAGAGATAGACGGCAACAAAATACACGATCAGCAGTGTTTAATCAACACAGGCATGTTTAACAATTTCTGTTTGACGTACATGGCGTGCAAAGTAGTATAGACTGATCATCATCACAATAATCATCACAGTCAACAGATATCGGGTGGGAACTACTGTATACCTGAAACAGACAAAACACTAATATTAACCTGTCAAATAAACAAATATGTTACAATAAACTCCAAATATTATTGAATTTTTGTTTTCATAAATCTGTCATAGTACACGACTCACCTGTACTCCAGGTAGCGAATGAAATCGTAGATGTCGTAAATGTACATCCAGCTGTGGATATTCACGGCACCTGTTGCTATGGTAACCAACATCATCAGCGCCAGTTTGACCACATGGCTGAGCTGCACAAGCATGACGGATGCTATAAGTGACAGCACGGATATGTAGCCATAGTGTGTGGGATTCTCTGCACACCCACCATCACCCAGAGACTCAAGCGTCACACCAGAGCTGGAGTTCAACAGCAGAAGAGGAGGCTGAACGCAGCTGAGCTAAAAACAAAAAATCTGATCAAAACGATGTACAGAGCTGTAACGTCACGCAACCCTGGTGAGGAGTTCAGAAAAGATTCTTACCATATCGGCCACCTCAGCCATGGTGAGAACAAAAATGGCTGCCATTGCCCAAGTGTTACGAGCCCAGCGTGTTCGGTCAATCCATTCTGAGAAAGACACAAGCCTCCGCGAGAACACCTGAGACACATAAACACTATTACACTCTCTCCCCAATCAAAATCAAAAGAAACAAACAACAGAATATTTGTTTTTATACTGTGGCGAACAGGGCGGGACGAGAGCCGCGGGGCCGCATGCACCGATCTCACGGAGGAGCTCCGGAGGCATTAGAGAGGAGCGACAACTGGAAAGGGCGAGAGAGGACCAGGCCTGACTTTATGTTGTGTTTTAATGTGTTTGTGTGGACTTTACTTTTGTTGTTTGTTTATGTTATTAAAAGTTGCTTTTATGTTCGCTGGTTCCTGCCATCTTCCTTTCACGGCGGAGGCAAAAGCAACTTTTTATAACATAAACAAACAACAAAACGAATGTAAAGTGCCGGCAGCACCCTCATGCTCATTATCACTCGCGTCACCGGCCTCGCGCTGTTCACGGGTCTCGTCCCGCCCTGCTCGCCATATATACATGATAATTTATAATAATATATATCTATTATCAGTGCTCGAATTGAAGGGGGGCTGGGGGATCGAGTACCCCCCATAAGGCATTAGGGATCCCCATAATAAGTAAAAATAGACTTGGGGGTTCCCTCAGAAGTTTCTTTTTGGAAAAATGATAATGACAAATGTGATTAAATTCATGCAATGAATGTGGTCAATTTTGTGAATTCATTGTTTACAATAATTTATGTTAAGTTTGTCTATGGGCTAGTTGTCCTGTCTCTTTAAATTTTATACGCGCCGCCCCATGTCTAAAGGACATCGTTGACATGACTGGTTGATTGGCGTCACTACGGTGAACCTAACTTCAGCAAAATTATGGGGAATAATAAACCTCTAATCGCAGTCTGGAAGAAAACTTTTTTGAGGGGTAATTTTCTCTCCGTTTATATCTTATAAACTGCACTGAAACACTAAAAATCTCTGTTCACTAAGCCTGCATTGATTTGATCCAAAATAGAGTAAAAGAAGCCTGTTCCTTTATGAAAGCCTGTTTTTAATAAATACTATATAGTTATGCATATTATGATCAATTATATTGTGTATTTTGTATATTGCAAGACTAACTCCCACCCCCACCAAGAAAAGTCTTATGGTGGGGACCACCCATAAGACTTGATTCAATTCTGTCATGAACTGTGACAGAGAACCCAAGTGCAGGCAGACACGGGGATGAAGGGGTTAAACAGGTTTTAATAAATAATAAACACAAAGCAAACACCCGCGATGGGGGGAAAACACTGACAAACTAAAATCCAACACTGAAAACAAATACTTCCCACATGGGGGGCAAAAACAAACTACTAGAAAAACAAACTACTAGAAATACAAACAAGGAACTTGAACTAAACATACACGATACAGGAACCAGGAACTTGAACTACACACACTAGCAGGGACCATGTACAGGGATTACAAGTATACAGGTACAATCAACCAGCACAAGACAATGGACAAGAGGGTATTATATAGGGAGACTAACAAAGGAGATAACGATGGGCAGGAGTGGGTAATGCGACACAGGAGGAAAGCTATACTAGGAACGAGAGGGGCGGGGCCAAATGACGAGACAGGAGAGAACGCATATTATGTCCTGATTGACAATAATATGTTTCTCTCCACATAAAACACGTGGGTCTGTCATGATTCTGCCCCTAGAACAGAAAATCAAGACAAGAGCAGGCAGAATCATGACAAATTCGAGCATATTTCACACATTACATATTAATTAATTTTAGAAAAAGATAATTTATTTAAATCTAAGTATAATGTTGACATAAAAGAAAAAAGTAAAAAAAGTATGTGGGAAATATATGACCGGCCATGTTGCTGTGATATTGGACTTACTCGAGGAAAGATTGCAGCAAGTGAGCAAAAAGTCAGAATCAGAAGTAAACCCTCACCCACAGCAAGAGTCACGTAATTCACAATCAACCTTTAAAAAAAGACAAAATTAATTTACATCGATCGATCTGAATATTTTATTCATCACTTTGTGATCATGAGCTTTACTCACTGTGGGTCGATGAGCATTTCCATTGCAGAAGTGAAGACCAGAACGACACAACTGCAGCTGAACGCAACCCCTGTACGTCTCTCTTTCTCTGCCGAGTAACGGGACTCCAGGTCAGGGTCCACGAACATCAGGGATATAAAAGCGGTCCTCTTCTCCTCCACACTGAGAGACAGACAGACAGACAGATGATGAAATGAGACAGGCATCAAGACTCAAGTCTCAAACAAAGAGGAGATCATGATGAGCTTAAGAAGAAACTTTTGGTGTGTCATTACATCTCTTCTCTTTCTCTCTCCAGTAGAGCTTCACTCAGAAGATGGCTGAGATCCTGTTCCTCTGACATCCCCATATCTGTCTCGCTGCTCTGCGGAAGCTGCTGACACACCACAGAAAGACAGATAATCAGACTTACCACAGACAAACAGATACAGCGGTTTCACAGCATCTTACCTGTGTTTCTGTGTCTTCATGTGTTTTCTTTAATGATGTGTAGCTGCCGGTAGTTTCTGTGGTGTTGATTAGCTGAAGACAGTTTCAGGAGCGACAGACAGACAGTTAAACAGCAGAACACTAATAGGACAGTAAGAGTGAATCTCATGATACTCACCGCACCGTTGCTCACTCCGTTTGATATATGTTTTTCTTCGTGCACGAGCACCAGGTACGTATCAATGCCTTTCTCCATCAGATAATCGCAGCGGTCTCCTCCTTCGCCAGGCTCCAACTCAAACAGTCCCTCGTGCAAACAGTCCTTTGTGCTTTGAGAGATGTGCACACGCCTGTCAACACACACATCACCTGTAAACACATGTCAGCACATACAGTATAATAGTCTGTCATGATCGCACGTCTGGTTTATCTCACCCTGGGATGCCCCCTGACTCCATCTTGTTTGCCACGGTAACATCAGTGGACCAGACGTCGAACTGCCAGCGCTTCTGTCCCATGACTCCGCCCAGAACGGTTCCTGTGTGCACGCCCACACGCATGTCCACCCCTGTCTTAGTTTTCTCACGTACGTACCTAAAACACATAAGACAGACACGAGCCATTTGGACTGTTTAGAATCATTTAAGTTCAATTTTGGGTTTTGCAGTCATAAGCACTTCCTAATGGATGTGTGCTGTGTACTCACGAGATGGCATCCACCATGGACAGACCCATCATAATGGAGCAGGCTGCATGGTCTTCTCTATAATCTGGCAAACCACAGATACAATAATAGCAGTCTCCCAGAATCTTAATCCTCAACTGATGATGTTGCTGTTTAAAACACACACAGACATACAGATGTATGCGTTTATGAAAGTCTTAGGCCCCGTTTTACAGACAAGGCTTAGCTAAAGCCTGGACTATTTCTTAGTAAAATTAGGATATTAAAGTCGCTTTAATAATATGCATTAGAAAAAACATTACTGGTGTGCATCTTGAGACAAAATATTGGCAAAATATATTTTAAGATATGTCATTGCAAGTTGCTCAAATGCAACTATAGGGGTTATGTTGCAACAAAATTAAATGATATAAATATATTAATAATAAATTAAACTATATTTTAGAATTTCCGGTGTAGTCACCTAGAATTTGCTAGAATGAGATGAGATTTTAAAGGTAATTGAAGGAGTTCCCATTCATTATGAGCTCTTAATTTCTTTGTTTTGTACTGAAAAATGTAAGTTTTTGCACAATTATCTCAACATAACTCATTTAAAATATTTAGACATAAAGACATCTTCGTGTTAAAATGTTGAATATTTACTTTATTTTCACTCACTTCTGCTAGTTTGTCGAAGCGAGCGAAGAGCTCATTTAGTAGTTTGACGAGTTCTTTGGGAGTGACGGCAGACGACAGCTGAGTAAAACCTACTATATCTGCAAAGAGGATACTGAACAGACAAGATAAAGGGGGTGTATGATCGAATCTGTTTTCAATCCTTTGTGCTTAAACATCTAAATTCAAAGTGCAGAAAATATTTTTTTTTAAGAGAAAACAGAAGGACTCAATGACTATTCCCGTCGACTTATAATGCATAAAAACAGATTCAGGTGTGACAAATCTTCAACTTTGTTAATAGCACTCAATACTGAGCCCCCTTTGTTACACTCATGATGGTGTCTGTGTTTTACCTGACATTCTCATGACGGTACATGTACATGGTGTTAAACTGTTGGGCATCAGATTTTTTATTGGCTCCTGTTTTCATGCCCTGAAGCATTTCCTCGGCTATGTGCCTCGGCAATATTGACAGCAGCAAGTCTTCCTGCACAAACACATTAAGGATCTTATGATTGTGTGCATCACATGCTTTTGTTGAAAATGTTTTTCATTTTAATACGTTTTTAAAATCTTTGGCACTGATCAGACAATTGATATGAGAAACAAGAATGGTGATGTATACAATTCTGTGCCGCTCATCTTGTTAAAAACGAATATCTGACATCAGAAACATTCTTGATGTTCTTTCCTTATTTCTTAAAGAGAACAGTGATGTGGTCTTTCAAGAGCTTGATCGCAGAGCACAATTGTCTTTTGATGCTGTTACCATAGTGAGCTAAACCAGTCATCTGCACTCTGATTGGTTGGCTGAACTCAACTCTCAAAACTCCTGCTCATGTGGCATTCTGGGATTGAGGTGGTCTCCGGAGACCATGTGACCACATAAGCAGAAAGCAATTAATTGCAGGTAGCCACGTAGAATTCCATTGCTTTTAAATAGAGACTCATGTGAAGAGTTTGGATCCAAAATGATTTCTCATTATTAAAACTCATTATTATAAATCATGTTTTATTGTGTTAAGTAAGTTATAATGGCTTAAATCAAAACAAACCAACTGCGGTTTAATTTACATGAATTGGAATGCACGATAAAAAACATGATTTTATTTTGAAACCAATTTCTTAAGAGTTTGGCTCCAAAATGAGATAACTGTTAAATATTTTTTTAAAAACCATGTATTTTATTGTCCATTCCAATTAATATCAATTAAACTGCAATTGATTTGATTTCATTTGAGCCAATTGAATTAACACAATCAAAACATGATTTTAGAAAAAATATTGAACTGAGTTATCTCATTTTGGAACCAAACTCTTAAATTTTATTCCCGATTTGTAAACTCAAATAACATTAAAATCCCTCCAGAAATGCAACTTTAAATATGTAAAATATTGGATATGTACCTGTAGTCTTATGTGTCTGTAGTCAAACCACCTGGAGTTGTGACAACCAAAATGCTTTTAACATTTCTATAAAAAATATCTTATGAAGAGTATAAAAAAATATGCAATGACACCAACACATATTCTATCATACCATGCAAGAAATATATCATATATCATATATCAATTGTGCTGTTTTCTATTTCTTTTTTATTCTATATATTGCGCTGTCCATCTGAAGCCTTGGATGTCCAAATTCACAGTATCAATTCATATTCACAAATCAATAGTCAGCTTTCTCCACATCTAGGTCTCTTCTCAGCGACCCTGCCCTTTTGTAAATAATGACCACAGAGGATCACTTCACTATTTCTATTCTCTGTTGTTTTTAGATGTTTTTTTCCATCGCATGTTTCCTCTTACGTCATGCTCAGCGGTTCCCGTGGGTCACCCAATAGGGTGCATATGCACTCTCCAAACAGTGTTTGTATTCTTGAAACAATAAAAATTATAAAAAGATATCTTAGAATGAAGTGGAATGAAACACGTTAACTTACATAATCAGAGTGACAAGAAACAAGTTTTTCAATGAGCTGCAGTTTTAGAAACCCCACTAAAATATAAGACGTAGGTTTCATTTAATTTATAAGTATAGTTAGCGGTATAAGGATGCAATCCTGCACTGATAAGTTCTTTTTGATTTTGGACTGATCTTAAACTTAGGGGTGGTACATACTGTATGACCAACATTAAATAATGTGTGATGGCAAATTTACACTCTTGGGTCTTTAGTGTCACTGCTGTCACAATATAACAACAGCCTGGGGATTACCTTCATTACTGCAATAATGAATAGTGACAACATAACACAACCTATGAGAGCAAGAGAGAGAGAGAGAGAGTGTGTACAGTGTGTTCTTATCTCTAGCTGTGCTCAAATGTGCCAGTAACAGAACACCTTGGCCCCAGGGTGGAGCTCCACCACAGAGCCCAATTAGAGCATCTCCATGAACTGTTCATTACGCACACACATGGCTTACATAAAGCCTTACAAAAAAGGCTTAAAATACAAATAACCTGAATGTGCCTGAGGTGTGTACCTGTTGTTGACTTTGGTCCTTCAGAGTCAGACTGACTTCCAGAGATTGTTTGGCCTCTAAAAATGCAATGCGGTATCTGCGGTCAGACATAAAAAAGGCCATAACACCAACCAGCATGGCAGCAGAAAACAGCATCAGATTTGCCACAAGCTGCAAAATAAAAACACACACACTCATGTTACTGCTTCGTGAACAAACAGCAATACTACATGACATGGAGAATAGAAGGGAAAACGTCTAAGTGATTGTGGTTGCAACTCCATATTCATGGTGTAAAAGCTTTCTTCCTGACACGGAAATCTCTTGTCACATCACATCAGTGCTTTTGTAGACATGAGACCAGTTCGTCTTGATGCGCCGGACAAGTAGATGACATCAAAGTACCGCGAGAGAGCGATTCGAACTCAAACTTTGTGTGGTTTTTCGAATGCTCTCGCGGTACTTTGATGTCATTCATCCGCCTGTCGGCTCTTGCGGCGCCGCAACAAGCCGAATGTTTTTGTCACGTGACTCTGTGTGTCGAGTATCATTTAAGGTTAGTTTCTCACTAGGAGGAATTTACAGTATGTACAGTAAAGTAACCTTATGAGACTGAAATCTGATTTCTAAAAAAACATGTGCATGTTTGAGTGTGCAAAGTTTTATGTATAAAAAGGTTGCTACAAAATAACTTTTTATTGATTGCATTTGATTTAATATAATTCGAGTTATTGAACATTTAGCACACGATCACTCCCTATATTTACGTGTTTGAAGTATTGTAGGCTACGTTAGTTTTAAAGTTTAAACGGGACACAACATTTAAAAAAGTTGGAACTGATGTTGTTTCATTTACATTTATGCATTTGGCAGACGCTTTTGTCCAAATTGCATTATCCTACCCTGGGTTCGAACCAACAACCTTGCGTTGTTAACGCAATGCTCTGAGCTACAGGAAAGCATGACATGTAATTTTTACTGTGTGTGTGTGTTTGTTATGGAAGCCTGTTTCCGCCAGGGTTGGGAATATTTTTTGAATTAGTATCTCATAATAATGACTTAGTAAGTCATAATAATGACTTAGTATCTCATAAAAATGACTTAGTAAGTCATAATAATGACTTAGTATCTCATAATAATGACTTAGTATCTCATAATAATGACTTAGTAAGTCATAATAATGACTTAGTAAGTCAATATAATGACTTAGTATCTCATAATAATGACTTAGTAAGTCATAATAATGACTTAGTATCTCATAATAATGACTTAGTATCTCATAATAATGACTTAGTATCTCATAATAATGACTTAGTAAGTCAATATAATGACTTAGTATCTCATAATAATGACTTAGTATCTCATAATAATGACTTAGTAAGTCATAATAATGACTTAGTAAGTCAATATAATGACTTAGTATCTCATAATAATGACTTAGTAAGTCATAATAATGACTTAGTATCTCATAATAATGACTTAGTATCTCATAATAATGACTTAGTATCTCATAATAATGACTTAGTAAGTCATAATAATGACTTAGTATCTCATAATAATGACTTAGTATCTCATAATAATGACTTAGTAAGTCAAAATAATGACTTAGTATCTCATAATAATGACTTAGTATCTTATAATAATGAGAAACTTTTTTGAGATACTTAAGTCATTATTATGAGATACTAAGTCATTATTATGAGATACTAAGTCATTATTATGACTAACTAAGTCATTATTATGACTAACTAAGTCATTATTATGAGATACTAAGTCATTATTATGAGATACTAAGTCATTATTTTGACTTACTAAGTCGAAATTTCGACTTAGTTTCTCATTATTTTGACATACTTAAGTCATTTATTTTGACGTAGACTACTTAAGTCATTATTATGAGATACTAAGTCATTATTATGAGATACTAAGTCATTATTATGAGATACTAAGTCATTATTATGAGATACTAAGTCATTATTATGAGATACTAAGTCATTATTTTGAGATAGTAAGTCGAAAAATATTCCCAACCCAGGCGGAAACGGGCTTCCATAGTTTGTCCCACCTGTCTGATCAGTATTGTTACATCCATTGTGTTTTTCAGTCTTTCCGCTATGGTGAATCCCAGCAGAAGAGTGTGCGCGGCGCACGAGAGCGCGCTCAGGAGCGCGATAGGTGCGAGCGGCAGCGGGAGCGTGAGGAAGAATGAGAATATGAAGAAGGTCTGCCATCCCACCGAGTCACCTGCCGCATACACGCCGCCGAAATTCAAACTGTAGTAACACAGAACGTGAACCGTGATGAACAGCCACAGAGCGTACGGCACGATGCCCCGGGACACGGACGCGGGCAGCAAACGGAACCGGTAGAGAATATAGAGCAGAATGTCCGATGCCAGTCCACCCGCGGCCACGGCCAGAGTGACGAGTTTATCCTGAGAGTAAACCACAGCGCACATGACAACCACATAAGAGTTAAACAGAGCTGCGAACACGATCAGAACCAGTAACGTCTCCTCCCGCTGACGCAAAAAGTACGTCTGATAAACTTTCTCGAGGGACTCGGGTGAGAAGGTGAGACGCATGAAGCGCGGGAGTGACAGGAAGGCACCGGACCGCCGCGTCGTCTCGTGCGCGTCCGATACGGTCACCGGACCGTCCTGGATCCCGTTCGCCGACATACCGAGGCTCTAGTGAAGTTTTATGTGTAACGCTGCTTTGTGTGAACAATCCGTCACGGTCTTCCGAGTTTATTCCGCCTGGGTTTGAATGTTGTCTGCGTTCACACCGGAGAGATTCAGTCTGTCAGTCCGTAATGATCTCGAGCTCCGTTTCCATGACAAACACATCTCGCGCTGCTCTTCCACATCCTTAAACACAACAATAACAAAACAACAACAAAAGTCTTTCGTGGGGTCTTAAAATATGCTGAGTTACGTAAAATGGTTAGTATTTAAAAAAATCTTTATAAAAATAATTACATTTGTATAGTGACATAATGATTTATGTTTTGTTAAAGATTTTTGATGACGCAATCTCGACTGTTTTTCTTGAGAATGAAATATACCTACACGTATGATATATTTGAAACGCTAGAAAAGTAATAAAAGTTCGTATTTTTACGTGTTTAGATTTAAGGGATGAAATTGATTTAAATTCAAGAAAGTGCCATCTCAAGTCATGGTCCACTAATCAGGTCATTGGCCAAAATGAACCTTTAATTGACCACAAAATAAACATTTATTTATTTATTTTTTATTATATATATATTTTTTTTTTATTATTATTATTTTTATTGATGCTTAGAACAGGAACATAACAAAGGAGAAAGTATACACCACATAATCAATTTTTGTCACTTGTCACTTGTCACGTGATTCACGGAGCCTTCAGATAGTTCCAGTATATTGTGTTTTCTCTTTAAATGCTTCTTTCTTTCTTTTTTAAAAATACCAAGTTAACATAACCGCTTTATTAATGTGTAAAACATCAATAAACACAATTAGCCTACTACATAAAAGGCAAGAATCAACAATAATAATTGTTTTGTTTTAATCTTCTGTAACGAATGTCTGTTTTTTATAAAATCATAAATCATTTAAATCCTGCATGCATTGCAGTGTTGAATTGCAACAAAAGCAAACCTCAAGATGCAGTCAACAGCAATATGACAGACTGACAGCATGACAATAAACTAATTAAAAAAATCAGGGTTATTTTATTAAACTACATTTTTTACTTTTTCTAATACATGTACAAACATTAGTTTTGTGTTGTTTTAAACTAAATATGAACTTTTTTATTTCCATTGGAGTCAACGGAGTTGACGCGACTCTCTCGCTCAATGGCTCTGGATGCAAGAGCGTTTGCTTGTAACCATGGCAACAGTGATCTCCGCGTATCTACCATTTCTTTGATTTATTGCAGATTTACTAAAGTCTATGAAAATGTAGTTAAAAGTCATTTAAATTGACTTAAAAACGGTTTAAATGACTCTAAATGACGAGTTGCACCACAAATCCATTCATTATAAGAGCTACACTTTCAAGGTTAATACGAATTATACTTATTATAATAATAAAACAGAATCAAATCTTACCTGCATCAGAAGGAAACTAGGTTACCCCAAAAAGGGAATATTGTGTTTAAAATACAGTGAAAAAACTAAATAACTGAATTCTAAAATAAAATATCAATTACACATTTCTTCAAACAGTCCATTGTTTTGAGTAAATAAAATCCATGTGTTTCTAAAGGAGCTCTGAAAACCTCTGCCAGCACACTAAGCCTCAGCAAATCTCTCTCTCTCTCAAAGACAATGTTGCTGTGACCAAACCCATTTTTCTAGGTTGCTACAGTGTGATCTCTCTGGGGGAAGGCTCGCACTTATGGGGCTACAGAATGTGTTGTCATATTAAGATTTCCATCCTATATGCTGTCATGTTTGACAAGTTTTAGTTTAATTGTTGTGTTCACTTAATCATTGTACTACTGTGTATCCTTAAATGTTTTTCAATAGCTTTGTGGGCTTATTATTTTGGTCTGTCATTTTTTGAGTCAATAGTCACGGACACAGGGGGGCAGCAAACTCTTTGTTGTGAATGTGGCTTGCATCCAAATATACACTGATGTACACAAAAACAGGACAAATTAGCACAAATTGCTAGTGTTTTTATATTTTTGTCCTCAACCTTAAAATGACTATTATGTAACCAGGTTAATTCAGTTACATTAAATAATAGTTTTTGCTTAAAAGGTATTAAGGTGTTTTTTCATTACCCAAGAAGCTAAAGAAGCAAATGGGCAAACTGTGAAAATGTCAACATTGCCATGAATAAAGGTTTTTTTAACCAATGGTTTTTACTATGGTAACAGATATTAACATTTGGTGGTTCAAATACCCATGTGAGATCTCTCTTTAAATTTGTAAAGCAATTGTTTAATTTTAAGTGCATGCTTTTTCACAGTCAGGTAAGTGCCATTTTCAGGATTTTCACTTTCATAACTCTACATATTCCTCATAAATGGAAATAAAGTAATAATTTTACATTCAAGAAAGGCATCCCTTCTCCATTTTATGGGGTATTATTTCTTCAGGATTGTGTATTTTACTTCACAGAAATGTACAAAAAGTTTGTAGCCTCCCAAAAACCGCCTCCTGTTTTGTCGCATCCATAACGCATATTTATTTCCCTTTTAAAATAGAAAATTTGTTCATAAACTGACATTTTTTATGCTTAGTCCATAACTTTGGAAGTTTCAAGTGTTCTTATGCCCAAATAAATCAAAAGATGGCTTTAAAAGTCAATGGGTGTTGTACATATTTAATTAAGTTCTTCAGTTTAGTTTAGTTATGTGATCTTAGATGATCCTTTTGCCACATTTGAGAAATAACACAGCAGTATAAAGTACATTCAGAATGTTGGACCAATTCAACATCCTCAATCAGTCTAATAGAAAAACATTCGCACCTAAACTTCATGAACAAGATACATAATTTTCTTAGAATCCAATCCAGTAGTTTCATAAACATTTCACAGAAATAGAATAAAACAAAGGATCATATGAATCAGTAGACTGGCAAATTCAAAACATTCATTGTGTCATTGACATGCACCTTTTGCAAGTATACGTTGCACACTACAAATAGAAGCATGCTTGCGTTTAACAGACATGTTATTTGTACTTAAAGATCGCCTTAGTTTTGTTTCATGAAGGGATTGTTTAAAGCTGCAATCTGTAACTTTTTTTGTTCTAATTAATTTAAAAAATGTTATTGATAAATACCAATAAAACTATAATAATTACATATATAATTTGAGCTTCCAGCCCGATTTCATGGGTCAGTTTGAAGTTTCATTTGACCTCAACCCATGTCAAGGTAAGCAGGCCTACATTATGCAACCTGCAATTTTTTTGTTTCATCAGATGGCTGTAAAGAAATGCAAAAGTTGCGGATTGCAGCATTATGACCAATTAAATAATAATAGAAAAACGATTATCTTATTACAATCAAAATCGTTACATTATGAGGCTTTTGATTCATTTATCTAAAAGTCATTACCCAGTGGTCACATTTTTGGATCACTGCAATTACTATTTACGCCGTTTATGACTCATCCAAAGTTCATTGAATGCCGTTCGCAGGCAAACTCCGTGCGGAACTCCGTCGGCCTCTGTCGGTCAGAGCGGGTAGTGCGGCACGCTGATGTGCTGATGGAACGCGCCGTGATGCGCGCCGCTCAAGCCCGTGCACAGCGGCTCGTGGTTGCTCAGGGCCGTGGACAGACGTTTGGCCTCCTCTGTCAGTCTCTTCACCTCTTTCCTGAGCGCTGCATTTTCTCTCTCCAAATTTTCACTCTCCTGCAACACAAACAGAACCAGAAACACGTCAGTGACTCAACTTACCCATCTTACCATCACATATGCACATATATAGTAGCTACATACTATTTAGAGTTATAGCCTCAATTATGTTTTCAAAGTTTTATAGAAATTGTAATGTCAACTGGTGCAATGCAAAAGTTTGAATACAAGGGATCGCACATTGATAATAATGCATAGCTTGAATGCACAGGAAGTTGGTTTGGATAAAAAGAGTCTAAGAAATGGACGAATAAAAGAAAAAGTCAGGATCTTGAAAACCTGCACTCTAAGAAAATGCTGGGTTATTTATAATCCAGCGTTGGGTCAAAAAAAGGAACAAATCCATCCCCAAAATATTTATATGTTACTCAGCGTAGTATTAAAACAGAACAACAAAGAGATGCTAAAATACTTGACAGACAAATGAGAAAAAGAAAAGAAAAAAAGAAAAAAACGTACACTAACCCTCTTCTCTCAACAGGTAGTGGTCTGGCTTTTGTTGAAATGAGTAACTTTGTATTAGCACCTAATGTACTTTTGCTCTTTGTATAACATATCACTTATTGCTCCCCGAACTCTTTGTGAGTTGCTTTGCATAAAATGTCTGCTAAATGACTAAATGTAAATGTAAAATATAACAGTTTTGATGTATTACTGCATATACAGTCACCCGACCATACTGTTTTTGCTACAGATTGTTTACACGGTTAAGCGCTCATGATGATTCCCGTTCAAAGACGTCACTGGTCTGCAAGTTTCAACTCCGTTAGATGCTCCACTGCCTTCCAGTCACAGCAGGGTAAAACCCCTCTGACAAGCGTCATTCAGCTTTATCTGCCCACGTCCCACAGCGATACCTTACCAGAAATGACAGCTGAACACTCCCCTCAACAACCCACGTTTCTCAGGCGGGCCTCAAGCAAAAACACAGCATGAAAAGACACTACAGGAAACATGTCATATGCAGGGAAATTTCAGCTTCCTGTTTATCAAGTATAGCCGTGAATAGCGAAACCGCAAGTTACACCAAACTCACACTGAGCCAGCAGACTACATCTCATTGACTTTATGTCAGCCAACTTTTTCATATCAACACAATTCACATCACCACGAGGATTTTAAATCTGTACGTCTTTTCTTTCTCCTGCAGAAGGAAAGAAGATATCTTGAAGAACGTTGGAAAACAAACAACATTGACCCACATTGACTTCCATAAACCACAGAGACATTTCTCAAAATATCTTCTTTTGTGTTCCACAGAATATATATACAGATTCTTTATGAGACATGGGTGAATAAATCCGTTTTTGTTTTAGTGTTTTACTTAGTGAACTTTTACTCGAACAGGCCTGAGAACCTCTGAGCTCTACACAAACCAATAATGACCTTTTCACGTATACTGACGTCTGACCCATTTCTAAAAAGCTGCACAACCTCAAAAATACATTGATATGTGGTTCCTGGTAAGTGGTGTGTGGCTGTTGGGGAGAATCTCCCACTTTGCTATTAACCTGATGAATTCAGGGGAAGTCGGATGAGGTCAGTGTGTGTGTGTGTGTATTATCAGATAACTGATACTCAGAAGTGCTGCGGGGAAATGTAAGGAGAGAGAGACGCCAACAAGCTAATAATCAGACCTCTGTCTTCCTGAGAAAATTACTTATATGTTCATTTTGATTTGTTTTCTTTGTAAATCAGAATAGGACTTATTATCAACCATACATTGTTTAAGTGTGCCATTATTATAGTTATTTTAAACACTTTACACTTTATGTGCAATACACTTAAAACGACAACTAAGTGCACTTGACCTATGCTGATAGAAGTATATTTGGCCTATACTTGAAGTATTCTACTTCTAGTTGTGTTTACATTTAAAAATATATTTCAAGTATAAGACTAGTATTAGTATACAGTATATTTGGTAATATACAAAAATAACACATAAGTAGTCAAATAAATGATAAACTAAACATTTTCTTAGGGTGATGCAACCGTGTTTCATGCATTCTGACTAAGGTTTCGAAAAGTTCGAACATGAAATTCCTTACGTAACAACTTTCCTCAGTCCCTTATTGGATATTTCTCCAGGAAAAGCACACCTACGCGTCAACCAGCAAGAGCATGAAAAAAAGCACGCCCAAGGGTCATCCAGCGAGAGTCCCCATCAATGCACTTCGTTCGTTGTGCTGAAGTTCAGCTGTGTTTGTTTGCTCAAGGCATTTCGGCGAAGAATGTTATATAAACGGTGGATATATCGATTAAAATGTTAGACGGTGCGGTCCCAGCGCTAAAAGGTACCAGACATGAACTGCACGCGGTAAGTGAAGTTTTGCTAAATACTCTTCAAAGATACCAAGTATGCAATACTACTCTTATAGGTACTCAAGATCGATAAGATTGGACGAAACTGTGTGTAACCTCCGCTTTAAGTTTACTTAAAGAAGATAAACAAGTATACTTGCAACATAAAAATGTTTTAACTAGTTGTCTAGTAGAGAGTATACTTCCAAGTGTACTTTCATAAACTAAAAATCTGCTACAAGTAGGCCTATTAAACCGGTAAACTATCAACATATGTTCACTTGTAGTATACTTGTGGTAGAAATAAACGTTTTCTACCGTGATTATACTTAAAAGTGTACCTTTTTACACTTGTAAGTATACTACTAGTACATTGATATACTTAAAATATACTTGAGTTTTAGGTAGGTATACTAAATACAATTTTTGTAACCACAAGGTTTTGATAACATTGAAAGAACGCTAGCCAGCAAGTTCCCTGTTGCACAGAGCTGGCTTCAGAAGACAGCATGTGTCACATGTATTACATTACATGTATGCATTCGGTGGATGCTTTTACCCAAAGGGACTTACAGTACACATAAAAACTGTTTTATCAGTATGTGTGTTCCTTAGGATGGAATGAAAGCAGATTAGTAATAACAGAGGTAAACACCCATATCACACACAGAGAGAGCGAGAGAGATGCTGAATGAATGTGGTAGAGCGTTTTGACTTTGACTAAGGGCCAAATGCAGTCCGAGTGGTTTGATGACTGTTAGACAGGCGTGTGCTCCGGCTCTACACCTCACGAAAACACACAACAGGCACACAGAACAAGTCACGGCGAAATCAGGATTGTTTGCAGAACACCAAGTTTTTACTAGGTGTGCGGCCGCTCAATTCAGCCGAGTGTTTCACCCACGCTTTATAATTAATGCCAGAATCTGAAGAAAACAAGACCAGAGCCACGACAAGTGTGAAACACGACAGAAGCCGTGACGCATCACCACATGGTCAAGCACGGCTTCATGTAAATACAGTCAAAGCAGATCAGAATCAAGCCTGTAACACAGCTGGACACATGAAACACGCTTTCTCTTGTAAGCCTTGTTTGTTTTCATTTTAGTATGTTTTTGTGTTTGGTTGTTAATACTAAAGACGGATTCTTCTGCGTCTCGAATATTTCTACTGAGGAAAAGTCGGAAATGTCACAAATGTCTCTGTGATCAGAGTTTCAGAAGAGACGTCAACAATGTGTCAAACTGAGCTCAGATTTGTCAAGACTGCTATTAAATGTCAATATTATTGAAGATCTCAATATGAACTCAAATGTACCCAGATCCATATTACAGTTATGTTACACCTCCACACTCTTTACGGAGAGTTTATGGAGTATATTTTGTTGTAATAAACACAAGGGTCATACCTTGTGGAAAACATAAATCAGGGATAATCCAAGGCTAGCTGTGCATTAAAGGATTTTAAAGCACGACATGGAAGTGCACCCAAATCTGAAGTGCACACAAATCCTTTAATGCACAGCTAGCCGTGGATTATCCCGTTTATACCATGGTCATTTGCTAAGTAAAAGCTGTTATTCATGACTTATACAGACTTATTTTCGTCAGTTAATTTCAAACATTGGTCAAATTGACTGGCACTACTTGTGCATTAAAAAAGTTTTATGCACACCTTGCGGCCATTTAGAATCGAGTGTTCAGAGTGTTCAAATGTTATAATCTACAGTAAATGTTAAAATGAAGCGCTCACCAAATGCAGATTGTCTGCTTTCTGAGTTTGTCTCATCCGGCTTTTCTGCGCCGCAATTCGGTTCTTTTCTCTCCTCATCACCTTCCTCACGTCGTCCGAGGAACCCTGAAAACCAGCACACGAGTTCATGAGGCCAACGGGAAAAACTGGACATCAGTATGAAATGGTATTTGTATATTTATTATATATGTATATTTATTACTTATTTGATGTACTTATAATGATGTAACCTCTATTAATACTATTGACATGATGTTAGACAGGTTGCTCGACCTACACAAGTCTAAATAGTTATTGCTATTATGTTTCCTGCCTAGACCTGGACATGGTGATGTCACCCTTAAGTAGTATAAGGGATCAATCAAGGTATTACTTTTCATAAAATAGTCTGTATATATATGAAGAGTTTGGTTCCAAAATGGGAAAAATGTCAAAAATCATGTTTTTTTATTATGTTATCGTGTGTTTTATTGTGTTAGTTAGCTGTCTTGAGTTATCTAATTCTCTCTCTCTCTCTCTCTCTCTCTCTCTATATAGAGAGAGAGAGAGAGAGAGAGAGAGAGAGAGAGAGAGAGAGAGAGAGAGAAAGAATTTATAACATTTAATGAGAAGTTGAGTTACTTTCTCTTGCACTCTGGTTGGAAGGTGCCATGACTGCATGTTTATGTACTTAGAAGAGAAAAGATGTGACATTTTCAAAGGATGCAGAGCAGTGTTTCCCCACAACCCCAACAGCCCCAGCTGAGTGTGATGACACTTTCTGTTGAACCCACAAGAATGAGACTTTTTCCGTATGACAAATTCCCCACAATGAGAGACCCTCTAGAACAGAGTGTGTGTGCGTTCATGCGTGCATTCGTGTGTGTGCATGAATGCATGCATGTTAAATGAATCATTTCAGATTAGGTTATGCTCTGAATTTCACATATTTAAGATTTATGACATGTTTGTCACATAAACACAGAGCACACCCCAAGTCTAACATTTAGCTTTAGTTTGCTAGATCAGTTTTAATCTCAAAAGTATTTACAATTCATTTCAGTTTAGGTCAATGTGGTTTTTAGTGAAGGTAGGATGTAAGTTCCTGGTGTCCGAGCAGAGTATTTTATCGCATTCTGCAAAAACCAGCCTCAGAATTCCTACATTTTTATCCACTAAGCCTATGAAGAAATAAGGATTGACAGTGCTGTTCTGGCTAAATACCATCCTCGCAGTGTTTTTTGTCTCGTCCAGGGAGGTTGGAGAGGATGTGAGCATTGCTCATATCACCTATAGTTCTTCTGGCCTCATGCCATCCTAACGACACTTTCATAACCACTAACGTCTCACTCACAGAACGCTGCCAATGGACGATTTTCTTACACTTCTATGAAGCAAATCTAGGTCTGAATCAAGTTACACGACAGCCTCTCTCTTGCGACATGCACTCGACAACCTGTCAGAGACACGTGTGAATCATAATCTCACACACATGCACGCACATGCTTGCGCAAACACATACACATGCATCGGTTTTTATGTAGCCATGCGTTTCAGTTAAATGAGTGGAATGAACGGAACTAGGTGCTCAGATTGTGATGTCAAATACAAAAGTCGTGTAAGTTATGAACGCTTTTGTTAGACATGTGCATGTTGCATCCTGTGTTTTAAATATAATAAAAAAAAAAGAAACATAAATACAATCATGTACTTTCACAAAACTTTTACTTTGTAACTTTGTAGATGAAGATAAAACGTCTTCTGGTGCTGGTTGATGGTTCTGGTGGTCTCTCTTACCTGTTTATTGCCTGGCGAGGGAGATTTGGTGTAGCTGGAGTCGTTATTGTCAGAACCCTGAGCCATGCCACTTCAGTCCCCGTGAAACCTTGGACCTCCTTCAGAGTCTGTCTTCTGTCAGCGTCTTTTTCAGTCTGTCTGTCTGTCTGTCTCTCCCTCTCTCTCTCTCTCTCCGTCACAGAGCGAATGAGAGTAATTGTGCTCAAAGGAGAGATGTGAAGTGATCGCGGCCCACTGACAAATGCGTAGAGACTGCAGCTCGCACTCTTTCTTGCTCTGCTTCACCCTCTCTCTCTCTCGCTCTCTCACACATCGCCTAATTAGCGACGTGTGATGTGGTCTTAGATAGAAAACCTCTACAGCACTAGACTGGAAGTCACATGGTTCCTGGAAACTTTGAATAAAGTCTCTCGTTTAGAGCTGATGAAACCTTAAGAAACTGGACAGACACAATAACAGAGCATCACTTTGGACCAAAAAGTGCATACTTAAACATTTATAAATGTTAGTTCAAACAACAATGACAATTCCATCATCCTTTAATCGCCCTCAGTTTGTTCCAAACCTCTGAACAGTTATTTGTTCTGCTTAACACAAAGGAAGATATTCTTAAGAATGTCAGTGTCCAAACAGATGTCTTCCCCTATTGACTACCATAATATTTATTTTCCCTACTATGGCAGTAAATGGGCGCTGTGATGTTTGTTTACTGACATTCTTCCAAATATCTTTCTCTGTGTTCATCAGAACAAATACATGTATACAGGTTTGGAACAACCCGGGGGTGTGTAAATAATGTCAGAATTTTCATTTTTGGGTGTCACTTTAAGTGTATTATTGAAATAAGATTGTAATCTTAATTTATCAATCAAAGCATTTAAATTGATTAAATGTTGCTCAAAAAGAAGAAAAAAATGAAACAAGACCAAAAATACTAAAAAGAACACTATTACTGGCATTTAGCCTCATGGTTTAACACATTGTTTTTATTTTACTTATAATTTTCCCTTTAAAGTTTGCATCACTTTACATTATTTTGTTTATTTATGTACATATTCTGCACTGCTTTGGCAATATAAATGTATAGTTTTTGTTATGTCATCAAAGCACACAAAATGTAAACATATTTAAATTTGACAGAGAGAGGCAGAGAGAGAGAGCGAGAAAGAGAGAACGTGAGGGAGGGAGGCAGGTGATTTCCCTTCTGATCTGGAGTATTTCAGCAGGTGCTCACTAATATACTATACCAACACTTATGTTAAGAAAAATTCCATCTGACTTCACCCTCTGCATTACCATAAGATGTACACAGCCAGATTTTTTTAAACAGCAGATTTTCATAAATGCTGTCGATGACAGATCTCCCACCAGAAGCCCGCTGGCAAACCGGTGGCGCCAAAAACAACGCATTTACTGTCAGCGATGCAAATCGCACCCGGTGCCAAGCAATGAAAACATTACACTGTGAGATTTACACAGATCTTTCCCCAAAAATCACACAAGGATGCACAAACGTGAACAAATGCTGTGTTACAATATTTATATTTTATTGCCAAAGCAGTGCTTTCAGAAAGTCAACCATCACTAATGCAATGGCTCAAAGTTGGACTCAATCCTCAGCATCAAACATCAGCATCGAGCCGTGGACACAAACGAGCCCTCAATTCCCTTTGACTATAAATTTTGTGAACGATACAACAAACACAAATCCTGATTTACATTGAAGTGGGGACTACAGCTAGATATATAAGCCAGGATTTGGCCTAATATTCAACCATCCAGCTGCATCCAAACAACCACTCTGAACACCTTAGCAACCGGCTATTGCATCACCACATTGTACTTTGTTTAAGGTTTGTGATACTCAGAAAGTATAACAGCAAAGCCCAAAAAAAGTGTGCAGGTCTTTTTATTCTGCTTGTGTTTTTATTAGACGGGCTCAAACAGAACTGCAGGAATAGATTCGAAACAGCACACTGCATCAGCATCTGCGTAAATCAACAAATCTTGATCTGCGAGGTGCGTGTGTAGGTGGAATATCCAGTAAACCAACACAATAGAAAAATATCCATTCACATTTCTGTGAATTTGCATCTTACTCATACACACTGTCCAACATCTGCAATGACTTCAGAAGATTAAGTGTTAAGGCGTTAAACTGTAAACAAGTTTTGTTCGGTAAAGATGCGAGTGACTTTCCCACCCACTTCGCTGCACATTACTGGACTTGCCGTCAGAAAGAGGGTTCGTTTTGAAAATGTCTACATTTTAAACATAACAACAATGGTCGACAGAGTGTGCAATAAACATCTAAGAAACTACATCAGACCTAAATCCAATACAACTAAACTTTAACATTTTAATGTTTGATTATTGTATTTGTTTACTATATACTTTAAACAGGTCAGATGCCAGGTTATGTGGAGCAAATGAGTCTGGGAATGTGAGATATTAGTGTAAAATAGGTTTGGGAATCTAGGTCATTGGTATATTTTTGTTAAACACCAGTTGAAGACACTGTATGTCATTTGCGTGATTTAAACATGGCATTTACCCTGACTAAGGAAGAGCTTTGGTAAGTCATGAAACTCACAGGTGTTCCTCCAAATGTAAGTGTTCAAGAATCTTCTGAGTCAGACTGCATGCGTGGAAGAGATTCCTCAATAAATCAGATTCTTACTCATAAATCTCACTCATTCTTCAGCAGGAATTGCCACAGTGTTGATGATAATAAAAGGATAATATTTCAACCACACAACGTTTCATGTTCATTAAAATCATGTTGGAACCAGGTTCTGTACTAGGCTGGCTCGACTGGGGGCCGGGGGCGATCACATATTCTGGTTGGGCAGATACATGTTCATTTACATTTAGTCATTTAGCAGACGCTTTTATCCAAAGCGGGAAACAAGAGAGGCTTTTATCCAAAGCGGGAGAGAGGCAATTCAGAAAATTCATAGTTTATTGCATGCATACATTTTTCTGTGATTAAGATTAGATCATTATTTAATAGATAATGCACATAACTATGTAAGTAAGTATTGACTAAATTTGATTTGCATAACATTTTAAGTAATTTTCAATATTTAAATTGTCAGCTCAATATTTTTGGAGGAGCCCAAGAAAAACGTTGGGGGAATGTCCCCCTTGGACCCCCACAGACCCGGCCCTGGTTGGAACTGACTGCAATCCATTCAAACTAACTCAGACACTCTGCAGTCATCTGCTTACCTTTTCTGAAAAGAAATGATCACACTTTCCCAAATATACCTGGACTAGGATTACTGAAATACAGAACAAAATGAAATACAGTAAAACTACTGGAACACTCAACATATACATTAATGTATTTGAAATTTCCACGATTTTATCCAAATTGTCTTACAATGCATTCAAGGTAGATATTTAATTTGATCAGTATGTGTGTTTTTTCCGGGAATCGACCCCACGAACTTTAAATCAAGAACACAGCGCTCTATGAACTGAGCTAAAGCAATGATAAACAATCAAATAAAATACAATGAATCCTCAACACTAGTACTGAGGCACAGACATACTGAAATATGACAAATATTGATACACTGAAATATTGATAGCTAAAACAACACCCCCATGAATCATTGATTTTACATGAGAACTGTTGTTATCAGGTCAATGCGGTGGTCTTGCGAGGGATTTCATCGCGAGCTGTTTGTGTTCAGATCTGCCTGTTGAAATCAAACAGTTCTCGAGGCAGCAATGGCACCAAACCAGTGTTATTTCTTTCCCGCATGCGCTTGGAGAAACAGGGTGAGGAGCAGATTTTGACAACCGCCCACGTGGGAAACATGTTCTGCCAAAAAGGCGCATTTTTAAGAGGCTGGAACTGCTGAGCAGAAGGTCAGACATTTGATCAAAGCAGCTTTGAAACTCAAACCAGACCTGATCTGCCCAAAGCTGACATGACAAAAGGTACTAAAGACAGAAGATGAAAAAAACCACAAGTAGCCCACTCAGGTCTGCTGTTAAGTATATAATTATAAAGATAATTCACACTGGCCGAAAAAATGTTGGACACTTTCACACATACAAAATGTCACTGCATTGGACATTTCATAAATATATGTGGTGGGATTTAGAAGACATCACATAGATATAATAGTACTATACTTTGTTTTGACATTTTCTGGTTGGTGAATGTTTTTATGTTATTTGAATGCAGATGTACATCTGTGGAGACATTTATGATTTTTTTAATGTTATAGCCAGTGTATAATGCAAAACAGGACTGCATTCTTAAAGGGATAGTTCACCAAAATCATTTAATCACCTTCTTGAGATTTTCTTCTACAGAACACGAATGTAGAAAAACGTTGGTATCAAACAACACTTGCCTCCATTGACTTCCATTGTATGAACAAAAAACCACTGAGACATTTCTCAAAATGTCTTCCTTTGTGTTCCCCAGAAGAGTCATGTAAAGGTTTTGAATGACATGAAGGTTAAGAAAGTGATAATGTACAGGCAGCCGGTTGATATTGCATAAATAAGTCCCCACGGTGTGATCGCTTATTTCGCTATATCAGCCAGCTGTTTGTATATTATCCCGCTTATTGCCACTTGATCAAATAAACTGGACATGAAATGTGAATTTGAAATATTTTATTAGCTCATTTTTACCGAACGCAGGCCTTCGTCGAGTAAAAGCACTATAGTTCCGGTTTTAAGGTAAGAAACGATGTTCAAATGCCAAACAGGCAATTTTGTTGAATAATTTGTCAATATAATGTCGTATATGTTATTAAAAGACATATTTAATTTGTCAAAAAAAGCGACCAAAATGATTTGCAGCATACGGGTAACCGTGTGTTAGTTTTTAGCGGTTGTTAACTGGTAATGACGAACCTGCAAATCCCGCGACTGACCAATCAGAATCAAGCATTCCAACGAGCCGTGTAACACGATGCCAGATTATTCTGGTGTACTGTCCCTTTAAGGGAGAAAGCGAATAATTGGCATGGTAACAGAAAGCTTTTTGGTCAAATTTGATTTTATCATGCTTCTTCTTCTTCTTCTTCTTGTCAACAGCTGTAATTTCCACAAAAGTCTGAAGCGGTTACAATAATTGTAAAAAAGTGATAGAAGTATTCGAAAAAATGATGTATTAGAAAAATAGGCTTTACTTTGATGCAACAACAAGTAGATGACAAAAGTGCCTGTTCAACAGACCCGCATAATAGTACAAAAACAGATATAATTTACCACATCATGTGATAGAACAAACGAATAAAATAAAACACAAGAGTGCAGAATACAACTGAACGTATTAATACGAACAACTATAAACAATATATCCACTGAGACGCCAGCGTCAGGGAGCAATGAAGTTTATCGGACAGCGCCATCTGGTGGCACCTCTGAGAATTTAGGCATAAATGTCTGGAAGTTAAATCTTTTACATTCCGTTAAACTGAAAGATGCTACACGTGTTTCTCAACAGTGCGAACGATCTGCTACCGTGCGGGTTTATGTCAGAAGTGTCCGAGTCTTTTGGCGGATCTCACGGAAGTTCCGGTCCATACAGCCGATGAGCAAATCCTTTCCCACGCACGCCGATCGACCGTCACATCCCGGAGTTTGCAGAACAATAAACGTCGTCGTGGTCTGATAATAGTTTCATAATCAGTTTGTTCCTCCTCGTCTGTGGCTGTACGAACATCTCGACGCGCGATACAGACGGCTGCAGTTCCGCTTCTTGACACGTGATCTTCGGTGCCCTCTCTCTCTCTCTCCCAGCTGTTTTGGGTCGGTTTAGTCAGACTGCTGTTTAAAGTGACTCGAGACGTGCTCGTCGCTCTCGGGAGTTTTTACGCTGTCAGTGCGGACGATGCAGGTGGGTCGATGGAGGTTGAGCATCACGATGAGCTGTTGTTTCTCCGATTTCAGATCCTCAATCTGAGACTTCAGACCCGAGTTCAGCATCTCCAGCCGTTCAGACTCCTAATGGAACAAGAGGGAGTGTTTGGTCAAATTGCGTAATCGTACATTTTTGATCCAAATGATTTTTGTGGTCTCGCTTTATTTAACAGTGTAGCCTATATTTTAGAATCTGCGAAAGTCTTACTAGCAAACTTTGTTATTAGTTTGTTATTAAAGTCAAAATATGACATATAGTCCCAGTTAAATAGTAATAACGTGTAATTTATGTTCTTCCCTCTATTGAAATTTTTAAACGTGTACTTCAATATTTATATTTTTTGATAATTATCATATTTCCTTCTGCTCACCTTCTGCAGAAAGTCTGTTCTTTCCTTTTTTCTGTTCCGACAGCGAGCGGCTGCCACTTTATTTTTTTCTCGCCTTCTTTTCTTACGTTCGTCGTCATCATCGTCATCATCATCTGTCTGTGGGTCAGAATGTTCGGATCATTAGAAATGCTATTATTCGTTTATGTTTAGTCAAAGTTTCATTTGTGTCCACCAGGTGTCACTCTTGAACAGTTAAAGAGCCTTTACGGGTCAAAACTTTTTGAAAGATTCACAAATACCAGAATGTTTTGTATGAATATCTCTATCTTATTTTTCTATGTTTTTTAGACTTTAGAAACATAACATTTGTTTTTATGAACAAAGTTCAGCATAGTGGGTCTATACTGTTATTTAATTATTAAATAATAACAAATTAATCAAAAAACATTAGTCCTTATTTAACAATACAATTCAAAACAACTGAAAAATCTGAGATTACATGTTTCTATTATAAGATTATTTAAATCAGCTATCTGAATTATAAAATAAGAAAGCATTTCATTTTAAAGACAGACTTTAGTATTTTTATTAGTAAATGTTGTGTCGAGTTCTCACCTCACTCTTTATGATGCTGTGCGGTCTCTTGCCATGTCTGTTCAGGATAAGAGGAGACAGAACAGCGCCGAGGCTGTAAAGTTCTGCCAGTTTGAGTTGGTCTGTTAAAGTGGTAGCAGAAATACCAGCCAGTGGTCCGATGCTGGGCAGAGAACCGGCGGTGACCGAGGGATCAGGGATTTGACCAGGCATCATTACTAATTCAGAAAAATTCAGGTGTTATTGTTTTTGCACAAATGCTTTACAGATACATGCAACTAGAGTTGTGCATTTAAAAAAAATGATTATTCTATACTCCAAGTTTAACAATACATGTTTTTACCTTGGAAAATTTTAAAGAAAGACTGAGAAGCTAATATCAATGTCTTTACATGTCACAGCGGAAAGCCACAGAGAATAATGAAGTTTCCATGAGAGGAACGTAATCATTTTAAATGTGCATGTAAATGTGCTTCCCTGAGAGTTATAGGAAAACTTCAAGATTCCCAAGCACACAACAACACATACGCACAGTAAAACTGAGACTAAAAACAGATCTTGAACGGTCTGTAAGGCCCATTACAGGATTATGTAACAGTCAAACATGCTGCGAATTCTCCAAATGTTTCTGTCCTGCACAAACTACAACCTATCAGAATAAAAGCAACAGAGCTGAAAGCACAAATGCATATTCTCTCCTTTAAATGTTTCCATTCTTTCCTGATTGTCCTGTGGGTTTGTCTTAAGTGGTGATCTATGCATTTACAGTATATGTTCTTCAAATATGGATAGATAAATAAAATTACAGAGATACTACAGTACCATAGAATTTCATGAACGTAATCCTAATCTGTACAAATACTTTGAGACCTTGGAACATCTTTGCAAAACCGCAGAGTCTTTTTTTACATTTAACCACAATTATATGAATGTATAAATTCAGTATATCTCACTGTTTTAATACAGATTGTGGCTTCTAATGTGACTTTAGATAACTCCATGTATTGAAAATCAATAACAGTAAAAATATTAGTTAAAAAAAAGTTGCAATTTTGCAAGCTACAAAAAACTGCAGTACCATTGTCCATGTTCATAATTAAATATTGTGAATATTCTTATAATAAAAGAGTAAACGCATTAAGGAGTTATGAAGAAATATCATCCCCTCACTAAAAGTAAGTCTATATCCTTTGTAAATCTGCAATAATTCCGAGTGAATACGTTATTGGTTATGGTCTTTTGTTCAGATGGATCTCCACACCCTTATGTAACTGGAGCAAACATCTGCAGGCCGGATAAAACTTATTCGAGTCAAATGTTACAGATGTTTTCAAACCCGAAGGATCATTCGACATTTAAATAGCGTCTTGCTTCAACATATTTCGTGCTGTTATTGCTAACACTGTTAAAGGCCTGTATTTGTCATAAAACGATCACAACAGAATGGCAATAATGTAAAACACTTACTGTTTGTGCGCTCGAGGTTCGCGTCTGTTCGTCCGTTCGGTTCGTTTGTCTGTTCGCGTTGCATCAGCGCGACTTAAGTATCAGTGTGACTCTGGAATGCGGAACTCTCCGTCTTCTGACGTCAACAGACATTATAAAAATAAGAGAGAATGAGCTTTAGGCTCCGCCCCCTAGCAACCGAAAATATAAACACGGCAACGAGCGGGACTCCCTCTTGTCTGACGGGATATCCCATCAAAACAAACACGAGAGAAAATATTGACTCAGATAAGAAGCAGATTCGAGTTTCACTGCGAATATTTAAGATTCCACAGTTCTTGTAAATCAGCAGCAAAAAAATGATAACATTTTAAAGCGATGAAATAATAGCTGTAACCGACTGATGAATATTCCATCCAGATGGGATACTTTCGATGGAAAAAGTATGTTTGTATAGATTTTAATTTAAAAGGATTGAAAATATGTAAACTTGACTTTATATCTGTTTATGAAAGGCAATCATACAGAATGAGAAGATTTTAAAAGGTGTTTTACTTTAATGCAAAAATGCTTTCGCAATTTTAAAGATCCAGGAACTGCGATATGGTTCAACTCAAATAATAACATTGATAAAACTGAACCACAAAACCGTTTTAACAGTGTTTGTTATTTAATATTTGACTGTTGTAGCCAAATGACCGAACGTCTGACCCAATGGGACTACTTGGTATAATAAAGGTAAATAAATAAAAATAAAATGTATATGTAAGCCTGGATGAAAACGTGTAAAACAAATACATTTATGTATTAAGAATGTATGTATATATAATAAAACAATAATGTTATTTCATACTGCTTGAGGCTTGATACAACATATTGCATTAATAAACACGGCCTGAATCCAAACAACATTTAAAACAACACAGATTAAACATATAAACATACCAAATGAAGAAGTACTCTGTAGATTTAATTCTCCAAATTACACCCAAATAACAAATAAAGAAACATTAAAAACAGAACACTATAGTGGAACATAATGTCATAATATGCATTTGAGGAGAACTGATCTATACAGCCACTGTTGACAAACCTTTGATCGACATAATCCACGTTTATAACTTGTCTTGCTATTTTTACCTTGGTTAGTCATTTAAAGTGATACTCCACCCTAAAATGAAAATTAATTTACTCAGCCTTAAATTATTCCAAACCTGTATACATTTCTGACATTCATCCACTATCATTGAGGGAAAAATTATTGTATCATGTTTTGGTTGAACACAAAATTTGTTATTTTGATGAATTTTCGGAAAGCAAAAAGTTTTATGGCCCCTTTGACTACCATTAAAATGTTGCCTATGTTAGTCAATGATGGGTGGAGTCCTTCAAGTTTTCCTGTAGATAATATGATATAGTTTAGCCATGAGAGAAACAGACTATCTAACCTCATAATGTATATGACATTATATCGGGTTTGGCTGTCTGGAGCTGTTACTGTTACAATAAAACTTGTTTAGTTCCACTGCAGACTTTTTACACAAGATCAAAGCTGCAGACTGTCCAGACTGAAAATCCAGGCAAAATCTGAGCAAAGTGTTGTAGTGTATTTTAGCCTTTAATATCGAAAGTAACATTTTGAAAAAGCTGTGCTCTATATTTTAACCCAGTAAAATGTACAATTATGCCATTTGTTGTCATTAGGACCTCTATGCTAAAATTGTTGTATTTTATTGTGGTTTGTCTAGATATAACTTCTTGTGGTATTCATGGTTGTTACATTTCTAACAGTGAGACACCATTTTACGACCTGTAACATTTTAACAGGCAACATTTCACATGCGTTCCTTTTTACCTAGTAAGTGACATGCAGGCCAGATCATGTAAAGTAATCTCCGCTTTACGTCAGGTTTTATTTTACAATCATGACAGTCTGATTGTACATAATCTCTCATATATCACACCAATGTGAGAGAGGCGTTCACCTATAAAAGGCCATTTTATAAGCATACGTGCATCTCTTATACAGACTAAATACAACAGACTTGACTGGATATTTTTGTGTGCACTGAAACACTAACTATTTTAGACATACCGCAGACAACATCACCTTACAGACACAGACACACTTCCTCTTCTAGATTGGTTATCCGACAGCTTTATTGTATCATAGGTACAGTCATCAGGATTCATGAAGTCTGCGATTTTCAGTCTGGAGTTAAATGTAATTTAAGAGAAGTTAATCGTGTCGTTGAACTCAAGATCTTTGTCACACAGAAGCACTTTAAACATGGTTAAATGCCATTACCTATAATAAAACCACTGCAAAGTATGGCCTCAAATAACTTATTTATTTTTTAATGGAAGCAACTGATACAGTATAATGAATTGACTGACATTTAAAGCTTGATTAAAAGTTCTTCTGCCAAATTATATATTAGGTGTGCATTAATCCGAATTTATTCCATTTTAAAACACAGCTGAGCCAGATATATCTGCTTTATAATTGAATGTTTTAGTAGTTTTATTTATAACAGGAATTTTCCTGCATTTGTGGAAGGATGTTCATGTTCAGCACCTGATGTGCAATGCTGACTAAGGAACTTCTGCATCTGACGATCATATAAATAAACACTACAGAATGATGAACAGTTATTTCTTATCAACTCAAAGTGAGAAAATAGCAGCCAGACGTTGTTTCGACTTTTCGGAAATATGGCACAATTGGAAAGACAGTCATTTGAAAATGAACAGAAGGTCAAATATATTTGAATTCTGACTTACTGATTTATTTTTATGTATTATTCGGGGCAAAAATTATTTGTCAGTAACTTATTGGTTACATTTAATAATGTATGCAAAGACAGTATAAAAGAAGGTCTAACATTGTCAGGACACATGCAGAAACTCTCATTGATGGGAACTGAAGAGACATTTGATACACACAGCTGTAGGCCAGATTGCTGTATATGTGACTGTAAACTTAATTATTAAATAGATAGTTTAAGTCTGGGATGATGATACAGGGCCAATGCAGTGTATCAGTTCTGTTTACTGTTGAGTAAAAGTATGTCACCTAAATAGGGTTGATCAAATTAGGTTAATAAAATGTAATCAAATTAAATTGATAAAACCTAAACCTATAATAGGTCACTACATTTTTTTATTTAAAATATGTCTTCTTATATCTTATGTAAAGTGAATATAGTATATCTGCATGTTATGTGAATCTTATTAAAACTGCATCCTGAATTATTCAAGAATGAAGGGTATTTTTTGGGCTGCCCGTTCACCGAGCAGACTCAGCAGACTGTTTAGCCCCAGAACATGTTGACTAAAACAACTAAAATATTTTACACGCTATAAAATATTTTATATAACAAATACAGAATATGAATCTGTATCAATAACCTACAAATTACTGATATGTGTACAACAACGAAACATCAATATATCTTTGGGTCCAAAATACAATTGTTATGTAAGATTGGGCGCTATTTCGGTCACTAATCAAATATAAGCAAATGTGTGACACTGCCCATCTTAACTCAGACAAAAGGTCAGATTGTCTTGCTTGCATTGAAGCGGAAGATGCTCTTTGAAGCATTCTCAAATCATGATAGAATTGCATGGATCACCAGGTTTTGCTCAGATATGTGGAGTGCATGCTTGCTCCAGTGAGTCTGTTTGTATAAAAAAGCAGCATTCAAAGCCTGCTATAATTTATTCAAAAGTGGATAATAGGCTAAATAAAAACACAAGTCGTTTAACATGTTTGGACTCCAATGATTAATACGGTGTGAAATAAATAAGAAGTTACAGGCATTTCGAAATCTGCATTTACAAGAACACAGTGTTTATGGATTAACAGTTCGTATGGCTTGTATGCATAAGAGTTTAGCCACACAATGTTTTATCGTGTTTTTCTATCAAATTAATTCATTTTAGCAGTGCAGTCACGAAAACATTACGTAAATATGGAAAGGAAAAAAATGCAAACGCGCTTTATTTTGTTACAAACTTTTCTCTTCGACCATGAATAAACGCTTTAAATATAGGCTACATCTGATGACCAAGTCAACACATTAAGACACGCGTCGATTGTTTAATAGCGGTAAATGCGTATAATGTACATTTAGCAGAAGCTATTATCCAGTACCCGTAACCTACCGAGCTGTCTCTCCGCTGCCCCTCCCCTCTCTCTCTCTCTCTCTCTCTCTCTCCCTCTCTCTCGCTTCCGGAAACCTTTCACTGGCGAAACGAGACACTGGTGTTTCCATAGAGACAGAACAACATCGCGTTACATTTCCAAATTTGGGCACGGAAAGCCGTGTCAAAAAAAGCTGCGTGCGTAGAAATACGCACTGACGTCATGCTCTTTACGTTTACGTCCCAGGTGGAGAGAAACATTCCGACCGTGATAGACGTGTCAGTATCGATAAATCGCTGTGGGGTGAATCTATACACAGATATCTTCAAAATATACGTTTTTAGAAAATCGATATGAACGGGGTGACGCAAGACACGCGCGGATGCGTGACACTGCTGTTTTGGCGCTGTAGAAACGATCGGTGTGCAAAAAATAAAGGTGATTTTTCGCGTGGACATGTTGCATGTGCAATGTTAACCTGTTTTGTTCTTTATTGAGAGAAATGAGACGTTTGCCATGAAAAAAGCAAGAGACGCAACACTCCACACATTTTTCTTTATTTTTCCCTTATTTCTTTCTTTGTTAATAAGAGACATGCGAGACCACTGAAAGGGAAGTAGGATGAGCAATGTGCATAATGATTGATTTTTTGCCACCATGTTCAGGATCACATGTTTAACAATACCACAAAATACAAGCTTTTATTCAGTTAGTCGCACACTTAGACACTGTGTACCACACTGCACGGTACAGCACAAAATCACCTGATACAGTTACACGTACCTACAGGTACAAAAGTGCATGAACTTTATAAGCAGGTCTTTCGAATGAACAACGATACTTTTAACGTCTGGAAGCAACATATCTGGTACACAAGGGACTTCATAGGATCACAATACATTGTGTGTCTTCATAATTTTTTCACATGCAATTCCCAATATTCTGAAGTGTTGAACCCATTTTTGGAACATTTTGCATTAGGGTTTTTTCGGTTCATCGACAGCTTCGGGTAAGGTGTTTAACATCATTGACATATTCCCCTTTTTCATAATTTCATAAATTCAACAAGATATCTTTGGCAGCATTAGTCTTGCTCAACCCCTCTTTGTTGCTCTCATGTTTCTCCAAATCTGCACCATTGAAGCTGAAAACAGGCACAGTGTTGCTGCTGCTGCTACAGGTGGGGCTACATGTTGGAGAGGTGATAGGTTCTAACCCGCCTCCCATTGACATGTACAGGGTTTCCCATTCGCTCAAACCCAGAGAGCTTGTGAGATCGATATCTGGCACCAACAAATCCATGTCATCACTGCTGTCGATCACATCGCGTATGTCTTCCATGGATACATCCCTCATATCAATGTACGGTTCCACCTCAACGGCTCCCAGTTCTGCACTGGAACACAGCAGGACGTCAGAGTCCCCGAAAATCGCACCGCAAGGGGGTTCGGCTTGCTGGGGGGTGGTGGGCACCTGGTTAGATTCTGAGGTGGTGTCTGGGGATTGAGGGGGTGTCTGGTCCTCCTGGGCTTGAATCTTCTCCGTTGTTTCTCCTTCTGTATCCTCTGTGATTTTACAGTGGGGTTCGTGAGCAGAAAGAATGAGCTCCAGCCTTTTTTTCTCCTTTAACAGACTGTCGATCTCGGACTGCAGAGCTGCTTTGTCTTCCTCAAGACTGTCGGTTTCCTGAAAACACGTAGTGTTTAACAACGTCATGCAGAAACCTCACAGGTTATCGGAACAAAATCAGATGCCTTGATTTGTAAAACTTACTGCTTGGAGACCATTGGTTAGTTCTCGTCTGCGATTTCGACACTTGGCAGCTGCAAGTTTGTTCCTCTCTCTTCTGATTCGCTTCCTCTCCTCTTCCTCTGGAGAAAGCTAAACCACGAACGCGTCCACACACGCACATACATGTTATAGATTGCTGAATGTGAAATCCTTGAGAAAACAGTAATCTCATGCAGAAAATACATTGAGAAAACCTTAAAAAATGCATATTTACCTGTTCTTTCGTCCCCTTTTTCCTGCATGTGAAAGTCTTTCGAGTAGCCTTCGAGTTGTCTTTGAAGCGAGATGTGCTCTGTGGTCTTTCATCTCTCGCAGCGCTGCAGGGTGACACTGAAGAGATGTCCGTCGACAGGACCATCCACTTCAGGTCTGGAGCTGAAGCTACAGCAGTGACCGTGGGAACAAAGGGATCATCGGCTGCCTCTGTGTTTAAACACTCATCCTTCTCAATACCTGCCTCCTAAATCAGAGCATAGAACAATATGTAGTCATTTTATATGCTCAACAGTATGCTCATGCTCAATATTTTTCCAAAATTGGATATAAACAGAATTTCAATCAAGAGGGTGTGAAGCAAATTGAAATAGTCTAGTTAGCATGCAATTCGTTTTACCTGCGTATCCTTCATCTGAGGGTCTGATGCGTGCAGCTCTTCCTCTGCAGACACCTGAGAGACACTCCGACACGCGTGTACGTTTTTAGGCATCACTCCTGTCAGACCACACAAAGAGATGAAGAGAGCGAGATTAATGTGTGACTAATGTCACCGATTGTAGGTTTTGCGGTATTTTTTTCAAATCTAGATTTTGGTCACTACGCTAGGAGGCATCAGCCATCAGCGCTGGTTCTTGTTATAGTGAGGCAGATTTTTATGAATGAAAACTGTGAGACGAGACTGTACCACTGATCCGGAGGGGAGACGGCCAACACGACCCGTGTATACTGCATTTCACATATTTCCCTGCTTTTAACATTTTAATTCATTTCGTTCAATCTTACAGTGCCAAGCTATTGCGTAACCTCATCTTTGTGGTAGATAATGATGTTAAAGCTTTCACGTGAATGAATAGCATACGTCATTTTACGTGCTTTGTTTGCAGTCCGTATGCTGTGATAACATTTGCATATTACAGAGATATACAGTTTAATATCCCAAATGCGATGAAGCATATTATCCATTACATTAAGATGCGCACTTGATATCATCAATAGAAAAGAAGGTGGTATTTAGGAAACGCAAAAATAAAAACTAGCAGATGACATAAAGATGTGTGATAACAACCAGAGGAATGTTGTGATAGTTCAACCGCGCCCTTGCTATTAAAAGTATGATTTTTTCTCGCATCCATTGTCAATTACAATGATGGATCTCCCACTCAAAGCGCTCCAGCAACAACACTGTCGCTAATGTGAGCAGCCAATCAGAGAGCAGCGTGTCCTGGCCATATTTGGCGTATCCGGTGTGCAGCAGCGCTACTGCGGCACAACCTATTTTTATCATATCATTCTTAATTCAATGACATTCTTATGACGACATATTCACCAAGTATCCCAGATTAGCGAAGTGTGTGTTTCCCGTTAAAGGTATACTGCTGGTAAACATTTCTTATTATTTTCTTGTTAGGCGCATGTAACATCAGGCTTTTTTATTTTCTAATATGGCCTACGCTTGAGCTGGAATAAAACTCTGTTGTTCGTATCCATGACCTGTGTGAAAATGTCTATTCATAGTGCGGATGAGGTAATCCCGCTTTCACATGATGGCGAGGGGCCTCCCTGCTGTCAGCGGTCCAAGTGTTTCCCGGCAGAACCGCCCCTGGCTTCTGATCTGTCCGTGTCCTCATGGACGGAAAGAGGCGTTATGCAAATAATAAGTGAATGGTCAACGCAAATGCATTACACAAGTATTGTCGGTAAACTGTCGAGAATATTTGCCCACAGACAACAGTGCCATTACACTGGCAACCAAACATAATTTGATTTGATTTCAGTCAAATTCATATTACAAGATTGTTCCGGCTACCTCATAGTGGACATAAACAACGCTTGTGTGTTCGTTTACTGCTGGAAACAGACGTCTGTTGTCAACAGGTGAAACAGATTTGCACAGGTTCAGGTTGCAGTGACGTCAGTGGGAGAGGCGTCGCTCAGACAACGCGGAAGATCAAACAAAACACGCGCAGAAAAGTGGAGCAGTGAACGTGACGTAACATGGGAACGCTGGTGGAGCTGTTTTTAGCTGTTAATTCATAACAAAGGTCATCTTTTCGAGTAATGATTACCTTTGGGTAATCGTGCAAACATACCATGACTGAAAATATAGGCCTGTATAGAACATTTTAGTTACACTTCAGAATACATACAGCGCTCGAAAGGTATTATAAATAACCCAAAGGGCGAATATAGGTGTTTAAATAAACATTATTAGAACACGTGGCTTGGTCTTATCGTTGTGTTCAATTGATTTGTCTCTTAGAATCTTAATTTTCTGTGGTTAACTGTGCCCGTGGTTAATTCATAACGTGATCAATGACGCAACGTTAGGCTCTTAAAGACAAACTCAGCATTCTAGTAACCAGGGAATCCTCAAAACCTGCTGATGCTGTTATTCACACTTCTAGCCCATACGTAGCTTTGTAGGTTACAGTTCGGGCATGTATTACGCACTATAGCCTATACGCAAAGGAACGAACACTGCCTAAGGCCATGAATGTCGTCTGTGGTTTGTAAAAAGTATGAACCGTGACAACACAACATTGATGAACTCTGTTTGAAGGTGAACTGAAACAAACGATTTTGTATCACTAATAAGCGGATGCTAAGTTTATATAAAATGCTATAAAGGTCTAACAAGAATTAAAATCATACGGGAGTAGTTTCCTAAGAGTATCCAAAGCAGACTTTATTTTGTTTTTGACAACACTGTTACTCGAAGTATTCTCGAAGTATCTTTACATAATGCTCTACACTGCACAGAGTATTTCCCATCAGCGCTCCGCCTGTTCAGGATGCATTCCATATAAGGTAAATGACGTCTTGGGATACCCTGCTATGAACTTCGTGCATTCAGTCCCGTTTTTGCTAAACTCTTCATCTATGAACCATATATCTAATATTTTCTGTACGTTCTAAGACCATTGGCATAATGTGTATTTTAAACCGTTACGTTTTATTCCGGAAAATGTGGTTTTTAATGTTTAAACGCAATTAATGGAACATAATCGCCACGCCCTCCCTTGACGTCAGTCGGAGATTCACATAAATACTGCGCCAGCGCTCAGGCTCACCAGTCAAACTTTGGATACCGACAGAGAAGAGAGCAAAAGACGAGCAGGGAACTAACCGACTGCAGTTATTTCAACACGCTTTTCTGGATATTTAAGCACTGGATAGATTTTGCTTCTCGACATTTGACAGGATGATGTTTACCAATCTTAACACCGACTGTGACGCTTCTTCACGGTGCAGCACGGCGTCACCGAGCAGCGATAGTCTCGGGTATTACCCGGTCAGCCAGACTCCGGTATATATCACTCTTACTTATATTTTACATTCACAATTGTAGAGTTAATCATCCACAAATTATGTTTGAATTGTAGTTTAATTGTGTTTCGAAGAAATTCGAGTAGTCAAGGCACCTTAGGAATAAGCTTTACAAGCATTATTATATAGGCCTACTCGTTTGTTCAGTAGATTAAACGTGTGGTTCTTTTTGTCACGTTTTTAGGAGTTCACAGATCTGAGCCTCTCAAGTGCCTCTTTCGTGCCAACCGTCACAGCGATCTCTTCATGCCCGGACCTGCAGTGGATGGTTCAGCCCATGGTTTCATCTGTGGCGCCATCCAACGGCGAAACTCGGTCCTACAACCCAAATCTGAGCCCTTACTCCAAAATGAGGGTCACTGGAACAAAAACCCCGGGTTCAAACAAGAGAGCCAGAGCTGAACAGGTAAATAACGCATTGATTTAATAGATTAAGAGATTATTCTGTATTCTTCGTATTTTTTATATATATATGACTATGCAGGAGGTAAAATGTTCATATTATTGCTTTTGTAGATTTCACCTGAGGAGGAAGAAAAGAAAAGGGTCCGCCGTGAAAGAAACAAGATGGCTGCAGCAAAATGCCGCAACAGAAGGAGAGAACTCACTGATACACTGCAAGCTGTAAGTATTCCTCACATCCCTGCTTTCTCAAAATCTTTAAAGACCAAATTATCTACAGAATGTCCCCGTAGTGTCTCAAACAATCTGACAGTCCTTCTCTTTGCTCCAACAGGAAACTGACACACTTGAGGATGAGAAATCCGCCATTCAAAATGACATTGCTAAGCTGCTCAAAGAGAAAGAGAGGTTGGAGTTCATCCTCGCTGCGCACAAACCCATCTGCAAGATTCCCTCCGAGATGGCCGTCAGCTTTCCAGAGCAGTCGGGTTCTACAGTCGCCTCAAAATCGGTCCCGGAGATTCACAGCGTTACTACCTCAGGAGTGTTGACGCCCAACAAACCAGTCACAACCTCTTCCAGTACCTCGCTGTTTTCAAGCACACCCTCCACCGACCGCTTTAACTCCATGGTCAGGATCTCCAACCTGGAGCCCACCATTGAAGAGTCTCTGGAGCTCTTGGCCAAAGCAGACCTTGAGACTGCTCGCTCTGTTCCTGATGTGGACCTGTCCAGTTCTCTGTACGCTCAAGACTGGGAGCCACTCTACACGTCGGCTAATAACGACATGGAGCCACTTTGCACACCTGTTGTCACCTGCACCCCGGCCTGCACTACCTACACGTCTTCCTTTATGTTCACCTACCCAGAAAATGACGTCTTCCCCACCTGCGGGCTGGTTCATCAAAGGGGCAGCAGCAGCAACGAGCACTCGTCTGACTCCCTGAATTCCCCAACCCTCCTCACTCTTTGAGAGTCCACTATAGACTATAAGCATTCGAATTCTGACAACTTGATATAAAATGGCTACGCAAGGCTGCAAAGAAAAGAACTGACTCTATCAAGCAATCGTTATTGCTTCCTATATTTATCGAAACCGTGCCTGCCAAATGTAGCAAGATAAGCATGGATAAACTAATTTTACATTAATGATGTATGTTAAGTTAAACTAATAAGTCTTGAGTTTATTGGTGCTAGATTAAATAGTTGTATTAGTGTTCCGAGCAATAGATAACTAACTTGTTTTGCCTCTATGGTTGATTTTGAATGTGTGAACTTTATTTACTTAAATGTGTGCTGCCTCACCATTGCATTTAATGGTCCTCTAATGTCAAAGTATCAAGTTTTCTGTGAAAACGTAGTCTTTAATTTCTAGGATTTTTATTTTTGTACTGAAATGTGTGAACGTGATAATCGTTTGCAAAACTAGACAATAAATATTAAATGTACAATATCTGTGTTGCATTTGTTTTACTTTGATCAAGACCAACTTTAGACTCAAATGGCAATTGCATATCAGTCTAATGTGACATCAAAATGTGTTCGTTTCTGTTCCGCTTTTCCTTTCTCTGTTAATCGAATTTACCGAAAGTCAAACTATTCTGTGAAGCAATGCGACTGGGATTTTAAAATGAGCCATGACTTAAAGCTGCAATCTTTGGGATTATATCCTTTAACAAATATTGCAGCCAAATAACTGAGGAAATGACGCTCTTAATGTGCGTAAGAGATGGTGATGCAATCACACTGTTGCGCCTTGGTCACTTCCTTCCCTTTTCATTCTTATCACAGTTACACCCATTTGAAGAAAGAGGGAGCAGCTATAAAACTTCGACTGTTTTGCTTCACCCTCCCTCACAGCCACATATTTGTTGTTTTAGATCCTCTATTTTGTTATTAAATTGCTTATTTGGATGAAAAGGCTTTTGAACCATAGAACACAAAAGTAAATGAGACATATTAAAGTACCAGAATGAAAATCAGATGCTAAAGAAATGAAATCTAAAATTGATAGAGGTTAAGTTCAAAATTACCGCTTTTAATCACAGCCAGTCAGCGACAGTTGTGGCAATGACGTGGAATGTAATAATTCTGTCTAATAATACAATTGGCAGACCCCCGAGAGAGGCAGAGACATAAATAGCAGGTGCGCTGCCTCCACCATCAGCATCAACGGGAGTAAAATTAGAACACGGTGACGCCAACCTGCGTCGATGCTGCAGCCCAGGGGAGAAAACAGGCAGGCAATGAATGCTGGAGAAGAGAAAAAAAATAGAAGAAAAAGTGGGAAAAAGAGAGAGAATCCAAGCTAAAGATAGACCATAATGCATTCCCGTCTCACTTAAAATGGATAGATACAGCTGGACTGCCGCCATTTCCTACATCAGCTATATGGAAATTATTTAACAGAGCCATGAGCAGAACAGATTTTTAAGAGAAAAAAACTTCACAATCATTATTTTATATTTGAGATTACATATTTTGTGTTGCATTTAATTTCTTTATGTCTTATATTACTCCTTGTTATTACTGTTTACTAATTTCTATATAGTTTTATAAGTTATATATTCGATTTTTCTTTCTACCTAGTTATTATATTCTACATTATGTTGGGTGCTTCATTTGTATTGTGTTCACAGGTATAAGTTTCCAGTGGTCTCATTCTCAAGGTTCATAGTAACGGCACATAACAATGTTGTGAAGCAGTGATTTTCCACTGTCTTTGTTAGTATAATAACACCTGCTCAATGTGTTTTTATTCAGACAGAGTTAGAATGAGCGATGTAACTCTATAATGGAGTTATAGCATCTAAACGTAAGATTTTTCGCCATAATGAACTATGTTCATTTTATATTATCATCACTTCATCTCATGCCTGCTGTTCTTCCCTTTCACCCATGATACTAGATATAAGTCGGATAGTTAGATCTATCATTTTTGGTGTATGAAGAAGATAAAACAACACTAGGGCACCACAATGGATCAATATCAAGATTAGTATATATAATGATATCTATCCAGAGTTAGCTGATTTAGGTTATAGGTTAAGTTTTCTATAGAGAACCCACTATGTTGGTAGTAAGAGGGGGTTATGTTTGTAAACAACTAAGTAATTTTCATTTTTGGGTGAACATTACTTCAACCCCCTAAGAGTCACAGCCCTTTCTGAGCATATACATGCAAACGTATACTGTTGGAACTAAAATAGCTGTAACTGCATGAATTCTTTGGAATACAGACCTAAGGTTGGTCTCGTCTGAAAGAAAAAAATGGCAAGATTATTGCTGAAAAGAAATCACAAAATAAAATAAAACAAATCAAAGTTATTTTAGGTTCTGTTTATTGCAATAAAAATGTTAAAGTTTATCTTTAAAAATAAATGCAAAATATCAGCACAAAATTTGTATTTGTCAAAGTCCCAAGTGTCACCAAGTGTTGTTTCTAATTAATCTTCTTGATACACCAAATAATGACGTGTCTGTGAGTCTTTCAGTCTCTGTACCATGAAAATCCACTAGGGGCCCTTTGAAATCTGACATTTGATCACAAAAGACATTAAGATGCTTTTTCACTTTTTTTCACTTTTCAAATAATCAGACACAATGAAAAAATACAAAAGCACACAAGCATGCAAACAAAACAATAAAAAAAACACGAAATCTGCATCAAACTATATTTTTGATGCCCATTTATTTTTGAATCAATTATCATTTATGAATCAAATTAGTCAAATCAAGTCAACTTTATTTATATAGCGCTTTTCACTATTTTTATTGTAATCAATTACTCTTCCTACATGAATTATTTGATAAAACACTGATCAAATATGTGTTCTAGAGTATTAGACCTTTCCAACGATATAATTTTTTAATGATAAGATAATAATTTACATGCAAAGTATTGAATTAAAATATGTGTATTGAAGTAGGTACATTTACATGATGCATAGACAGACTTTGATTGAAAAATGTATTAGTAAATCTTGAAAATAAGATCAAGAAATGTTAGTTCCTTTTAAGTGACAAAGTTTACTTATTTTAACAAATGGAACTTTCTATTAAAGTATTATCAATCCTTTGCGATTTATTTTTATGTTGTACAGACTAGGGCTTTTGCAGAGACCACGACCTGCCAGCTAATTCATTGATATCTGTGAAGTAATAGGGATGTTTAATACTTAATGTTTTTTAAATTCCTTCACATTACCAAAATACATATGCCAAAAATAAAAATTTCAACATTTTTATTTGAAAAAAATGTGGTCTAAGGAGCACTGTTTTACTCGCGCATCTCCACAAGGTGGCCCCGGGTTTCGGAGACGCATCAGAATCAGTGCGCGTGCGCCGTCCGAAGGCGCAGGCGCAGTGGGTCGAGTGTCCGGGGCCTGCATCAGTGGAGCGATCGGCTCATCATGGCGCGGTTCGGTGTGTTGTTGCTCCCGCTGTTACTAACGTTCGTCGTTCAGTCCGTCGTGTCGATCTCTTTCTACCTGCCGGTGCGCAGCAGAAAGTGTTTGCGGGAGGAGATTCACAAAGACGTGCTCGTTACCGGAGAATACGAGATCAGCGAGCAACCGAACACGAAAACCAACCTGAAGGTGACGTCACTACAACTCTACGGGGCTTAACGATATTAAAATAAAAGCAGATAATCACGAAAGCGAAAATCAAACCACGTAAACACGTTCAGACTGAGTGTTCGGTCACTCGCGGTGATTTTAACGAATCTTTTGGTTATAAATCTAGGCCGTATGCTAGCGCTACATGGCGCTTCCTGGTTGGACGGTCGTTTTATGACACCTATAATGTGTCTATGTTGCTTTAAGTAACGATCAGCTCATTAAATTACTTCAGTTAATCTGATTAAAATGAGTTTTGCTGTTTTTAACTTGTTTAAGGGGTATATGTGGATATGTTTGTGTTTTTTCCGGATCTCATTGAATGGGATTGTAACACGTCATTCTTTTACACACACAGGCATTGGACAGAATCAACCCTTTACATTTTAGTTTCAGCTCTGAATGTTTGCGTTGACCACGTGTTTTAGGTATTTACTAAATAAGAAGTATTTTACTCAATGTTGTTAGATTACGGATTCCTCTGGACACATCCTCTACTCGAAAGAAGATGCTACCAAGGGCAAGTTCGCCTTCACCACAGAGGATTACGACATGTTTGAGGTGTGCTTTGAAAGCAAGTCTCAAATGGGTGAGTATATCTGCAGAATAACTCCTTCTCATAAAGCCTTTTTACTCCTTCCTTTAAGTCTTTCTTGAGTCTTTTAAAACTTTGGTTTTCAAATGGAGCAACTTGGCGAACATATGTTAGGTGAACATATGTTAAGCAGAAACTGTTATAGCATGTAGGTATGGGGGGGGATGTTCGATAAATAAATATCGTAGGATCATGTATACGTTCGTTCAGAGACAAGTTCTAGATGTAAACGTGTGATTTGTTAAATTGCTTATTTTTCCCTGTTTTTTAGGAATTGGAAGAACTCCAGACCAGCAGATCAACTTAGACATGAAACATGGTGTCGAGGCCAAAAATTACGAAGAGGTTTATATCAGTTAGTTTTTCTTACATGCTTTTAGTTGGTCTTGATTGGTATTTTAATTTGTTTTAGAATGACAATTAAAATGTGTGGTTTGACTATTATGTTGATATTTTGTGAATCACTTCTTCGTTAATTGTTTAAAATCATTCTGATGTTTTCGCTTTGTTCAGATTGCCAAGGTAGAAAAACTGAAGCCCCTGGAGGTTGAGCTCCGTCGGCTAGAGGATCTGTCCGAGTCCATCGTGAATGATTTTGCTTACATGAAGAAGAGAGAGGAGGAGATGAGAGACACAAATGGTAAGATTCAACATTGAAATGTTGATTGAAGAGGATGTCAGGACGATTTGAAATGTCATTTTTAGGGGAAATGTTTTATGAGTCTTATAAACATAGCGGAAACATCAGCGATAAGTTGTAAAGTGTATTCGAAGACACTTTGACCTGCTAGTTTTGTTATCTGGCCCAGGATCTGTTTCATGTGTTGATTTTCCATTTGTCGTGTCTTACAGAATCCACCAACACACGTGTGCTGTACTTCAGCATCTTCTCCATGTGCTGTCTCATTGGTCTGGCCACGTGGCAGGTGTTCTATCTGCGTCGTTTCTTTAAGGCCAAGAAGCTCATTGAGTAAATCCTGCTTGAACAATCAGGGACAGAGAACTTCTTCCTGACATCACAACCTTCGGCCCCTGACATTTGCTCTGCCTCGGCAATTTATTCCGGTAGCCAAAGGCAACTTGAAGTTTATCGGAAGTGGACGTGCATCAGGGAATTCTCTTGGAATGATTGATGCTTGGCGGCCAAATTTGTCTTTTCAGTGCATTTTTGATACAAGATCACTCAGTATAATTTGGGGAAAAAAACACACCAAGTTTTTGTTCATTTCTATTTTTTTGCAATTTATTTATATAAAATGACAGCACAAGCCCCTGTAACAGCTAAGAGACGTGCACCCGTTCTGTGAGAGAAACTAAAAACGTTCTTTGTGGTCATCGGATGTTTGTTAATAATTACTCTTGATTCAGTGCTTATATTGTACTGCTTTAATCAGTTTTTTTCTGGAAATGAATGATTGTGACACCCTTTGCATACAAAGTTCTCATGAACCGATTGTTGACTGATGTGTTTGACTGTCAATTCTTTGTTAAAATGACTAGTGTTTGGAATTGCAAAGCCATTTTAAAAGTCAAAAGGAAGTCCCACACCCTGCAATTGAAGCGAGTAAAGGCACATCAGCGCTTAAAGCTGTCAAACATCGTTCTAACTAAATGGATTTACTTAATTTTTTTAACCGTTTTATTTTGTGAGGTTGCATCTCTTTTTAGTGTGTGTGTAGAATCTAGCTTATGGGGAAGGTTGAGTTGATGTTCTTTTTTTGTTGTTGTTGTTAGTTTTTGGTTTCTCCACAGATGAAAATAAACATTGTTAAACACAACTTTCATTGGTCTTGCGGTTAAAGCTAATGTAAAATGCCCATTATTTTAGTAATATTAAAGATTTGCTTATGGGTTCAACCCTTATTGTGACAAAATTCAGACCATGCAATACTTGCGGTTAGTATTTCTCTTCATTTGCAAGGTATTTATGGAATAGTGGTTACACACGTTTGGGGTGGAAGGTTAGGATTTGATTTATTCTCTGATGTTTTGATCCAGTGTTAAATCATTTTCAACAGCAATGTTTTTTCTCAGAATTTTTTTTGGTGGAAGTTGATTTTAGTAAAACCATTGGCTCGTCATCCAATAAAAGATTATTACTAAAGTAGCATGAGTGTGTGTTAATGATCAGAGTTTTACTGTCATATATATTATCTATATGACCACTAAGGCATTAAGAAGATTATTAATATAAATGAATCAAAGTATAAAATAATGTCGAATTACTCATTACAATAAAGAATGCATTCATGTTTAAGTTTCAATAAACTCTGATAAAGCTCAAATAAAAATTATTATAGCGTTTAAACGAACATCATTTTTTGAATAAAGGTACATTTTGCAAAGTGATTGTTAAAATGACAGACGGCTAAAGAAGCGCATCCCGTATCGACTTCACGTGCGCAGATTGATCAAAGCGTGACATCGAACTATCGCGAGAGCGACTAGACAGCTTAGCTTTCGGCTAGCCATTCGTGATACTTCGAGGTCATACTGCCATCGGTCACCGCAACACCGCATGAAGCCGAACCCGCCTGTAATAACCCGGACGAGCTTTAAGAATTTAGTTCCGCAGGTCACGTGAACAGCAGTTTGCATCAGCGGTTTTTAACATTATTAAAGATGCCCGGAGGAGATAAAGAGACGGATCTGTCCGAGCGCATTGAAGCGTTTCTGGCGGAGCTAAAGCGATGCGGCACGGGATCTCTCCGGGGCTCCGCGGAAACCGCCAGAGAAACGACCGCTTTACTCCGCAGAATCACCGCGCAGGCCCGCTGGAGCAGCGCCGGTAAGTTAGAACCATAACACGGGGAACCCATAGAGATCAGAAGCCAGAACCATGATCTAGAAATCAGAGACCAAAACCATTCTTCTGTAAAAACTATAGATCAGACTGAGATCAGACAGTCGTTCTAGACATCTGAGATCAGAAGCCAGAACCATGATCTAGAAATCAGAGACCAAAACCATTCTTCTGTAAAAATTAGAGATCAGACTGAGATCAGACAGCCGTTCTAGACATCTGAGATCAGAAGCCAGAACCATGATCTAGACATCAGAGACCAAAACCATTCTGCTGTAAAAACTAGAGATCAGACTGAGATCAGACAGCCGTTCTAGACATCTGAGATCAGAAGCCAGAACCATGATCTAGACATCAGAGACCAAAACCATTCTGCTGTAAAAACTATAGATCAGACTGAGATCAGACAGCCGTTCTAGACATCTGAGATCAGAAGCAGGCAGAACCATGATATAGAGATCAGAGACCAAAACCATTCTGCTGTAAAAACTATAGATCAGACTGAGATCAGACAGTCGTTCTAGATATCTGAGATCAGAAGCCAGAACCATGATATAGAGATCAGAGACCAAAACCATTCTGCTGTAAAAACTAGAGATCAGACTGAGATCAGACAGCCGTTCTAGACATCTGAGATCAGAAGCAGCCAGAACCATGATATAGAGATCAGAGACCAAAACCATTCTGCTGTAAAAACTATAGATCAGACTGAGATCAGACAGCCGTTCTAGATATCTGAGATCAGAAGCAGGCAGAACCATGATCTAGACATCAGAGACCAAAACCATTCTGCTGTAAAAACTAGAGATCAGACTGAGATCAGACAGCCGTTCTAGATATCTGAGATCAGAAGCAGCCAGAACCATGATATAGAGATCAGAGACCAAAACCATTCTGCTGTAAAAACTATAGATCAGACTGAGATCAGACAGCCGTTCTAGACATCTGAGATCAGAAGCAGGCAGAACCATGATATAGAGATCAGAGACCAAAACCATTCTTCTGTAAAAATTAGAGATCAGACTGAGATCAGACAGCCGTTCTAGACATCTGAGATCAGAAGCCAGAACCATGATCTAGACATCAGAGACCAAAACCATTCTGCTGTAAAAACTAGAGATCAGACTGAGATCAGACAGCCGTTCTAGACATCTGAGATCAGAAGCCAGAACCATGATCTAGACATCAGAGACCAAAACCATTCTGCTGTAAAAACTATAGATCAGACTGAGATCAGACAGCCGTTCTAGACATCTGAGATCAGAAGCAGGCAGAACCATGATATAGAGATCAGAGACCAAAACCATTCTGCTGTAAAAACTATAGATCAGACTGAGATCAGACAGTCGTTCTAGATATCTGAGATCAGAAGCCAGAACCATGATATAGAGATCAGAGACCAAAACCATTCTGCTGTAAAAACTAGAGATCAGACTGAGATCAGACAGCCGTTCTAGACATCTGAGATCAGAAGCAGCCAGAACCATGATATAGAGATCAGAGACCAAAACCATTCTGCTGTAAAAACTAGAGATCAGACTGAGATCAGACAGTCGTTCTAGATATCTGAGATCAGAAGCAGCCAGAACCATGATATAGAGATCAGAGACCAAAACCATTCTGCTGTAAAAACTAGAGATCAGACTGAGATCAGACAGCCGTTCTAGACATCTGAGATCAGAAGCCAGAACCATGATATAGAGATCAGAGACCAAAACCATTCTGCTGTAAAAATTAGAGATCAGACTGAGATCAGACAGCCGTTCTAGACATCTGAGATCAGAAGCAGCCAGAACCATGATATAGAGATCAGAGACCAAAACCATTCTGCTGTAAAAACTAGAGATCAGACTGAGATCAGACAGCCGTTCTAGATATCTGAGATCAGAAGCCAGAACCATGATCTAGACATCAGAGACCAAAACCATTCTGCTGTAAAAACTAGAGATCAGACTGAGATCAGACAGCCGTTCTAGACATCTGAGATCAGAAGCCTGGTGATGTTCTAGGCTTGACAAACTAGAACCAAAATGCCAACTGTTGATCTCTCAAATCAGAACCTTATTTTTCATATTTTAATCTGCTGTAACAGCCACAAGTAACCACAACATTACAGCCGTAGACACTAGAGATCATCCTTCTGATGTTCTTAAAGCTTGAGATGAGAACCCACATTACATCCATCAATCCATGTGCATATGAATGTAGAGAGAACACGGTTCTTCTGACTGTTGAAGATCGTGGCGGTTCTTGTGTCATTTTCCAGGTGAGCTGATGGAGATCATACGGAAAGAGGGCAGACGTATGACAGCAGCGCAGCCATCAGAAACCACCGTCGGGAACATGGTGCGCAGGGTGCTGAAAATAATCCGTGAAGAATATGCGAGGTGAGTCTCTTGCACATGGTCTGCGTCAACCTTTCTTAATGCATTGAACTACATGACAGATCGTCTCAACCCTGTCCTGGAGAACTGCACATGTTGGATGGCTCCCTTATCAGATACATCCCAATTCAGATCTTGGAATCTCCACTGATGATGAGTTAAATCGGGGGTGTTAGATGAGCGATACACCCAAAATGTCCCTTGTGATGACAGATGAGATTAAATGAACAATCTTGCCGTTCTCAGGTCGAGAGGCAGCAGTGAAGAGACGGATCAGCAGGAGTCGTTGCACAAGCTACTGACGTCTGGAGGATCCAGCGAGGACAATTTTGGACAACACTTTGCCCATCTCAAAGCCAATGTCATCGAAGCCATCAATGAACTGCTGACAGAACTGGGTGAGAACCCTGACGCACAGCTTGTTTTCAGAAGAGTAATGAAGTGTGTGTTGTGATTCGTGTGTGTGGCTTTTTGTTTCTTTAGAGGGAACCACAGACAACATCTCCATGCAGGCTCTGGAACACATCCACTCGAATGAAGTCATCATGACAATCGGACGCTCCAGAACAGTGGAGGCTTTCCTCAAAGACGCAGCACGAAAGCGCAAATTTCACGTTATTGTTGCAGAATGCGCGCCGTTCTGTCAGGTCAGTGCTTTTTTATTGTAATGTATTTGACTGAAAACCTCTTGATGAATAGACAGCTTTGAGTTACAAAGACATGTTTTAGATGTTAAAATAATGTTTCATTATTGTTAGGAAGAGCTTGAACATATTTCAAGTGTTATGCGGTTAGTCTTTTAACCTTTGATAAACTCATCCTAAGATGCATTGGTCTCCTGTTGTCCATCAGGGACACGAAATGGCCACGAGTCTTTCCGAAGAGAACATCGAGACGACAGTCATACCAGATGCTGCCATCTTTGCTGTGATGTCACGAGTTAATAAGGTAAAATTAAGAAACAAGGTAGATTATCTAGAATCACATGGGGGGAAAAAAAGGATACTTTCATGTTTTTTTCTTGGTCTAGTGTGAGATCTATGCTCACATTTAGCTTCTGAATTCTTGAAGTCTGGTAAATAATTGATTTATTTACTATGTATGCGTGTGTGTTCAGGTCATCATTGGCACACAGACGGTTCTGGCTAACGGAGGTCTGCGGGCTGTTAACGGCACACACACTTTGGCTCTAGCTGCCAGACATCATTCAACCCCTCTTATCGTGTGTGCACCCATGTTCAAACTCTCGCCGCAGGTATCTGACACACTTCCCAATCATACTTGAATGCTTTAGTAACACAAAGTCAGTGTAGATAAACCATTTCATCGTATTATTATACAACACTCAATTTAAAAAGCTTGTTTCTGTGTTATCGTGGATAACCGGGATGTTGTGCAGATGTCATTTTTGCAAAAAAACCTGTCTCAGATACTTTGCTTCAGGTTTAAGCGTCAAACTTCTGTTTTTAGTTTCCTAATGAGGAGGACACATTCCATAAATTTGTTTCGCCGCATGAAGTTCTGCCTTTCACAGAAGGTAACATCACTACTGTAATTCTGATTTCATTTTTTTATATAAAAGCAAATGACATAAAGAACACGTTTAGATTTGTTATACCATCACAATATAATTTGACATGAAATGACTCTTCTGTTTGCAGGTGAGATCTTATCTAAAGTCAATGCTCACTGTCCAGTATTTGACTACGTGCCTCCAGAACTAATCACATTGTTCATTTCCAACATCGGCGGAAACGCTCCGTCATACATTTACCGTCTGATGAGTGAACTTTACCACCCTGAAGATCACGAACAATAAAAAAAATCTCATGCTTGTTACGTTTGGCTTTGTTTGACTTTAAGCATGATGCAGTAAATATTTTGAAGATTGATTGAATTTTATTGAAATTGTATTAACTATTTATAAAGTATAGACAACTCTGTTGCATTAAACAGCACCAGTACCAAACAGAGACATTCTGAAACAGCTCACAGAAAGCTACAGTTTATAAAACGTTTTGTTTTAAAATTTCATCAGAAAAAAAGAAACTTAATAGCACAAAATAAATTCTGGCTCATGAAAAGGTCACAGGAAAGAAGATCTGTGTGAGCGTAGAAACATGCTGTCGCTCAGTTCTGAACATTCACGGATGCTGTGTTCACAATGTTGATATGTCTCAGCTGTGAGTAAAGAGAAAAGAAACGGTTGCTGTCAACTGAAACGTACTCCTTACATTACAGAACATACATTCTACTGTATGAGTTTGTGGTACCTGCTCTGTGTTTTGGTCCATTTTAGAGCACTTCGGGGCGGCACAGCAACGGTTGGATGGTAGAATGTGCAGTCAGGACGCTTACACCACGTTGAAAATCTACACGGCTACAACAAGAGAATGTATGAATTTGTCATGAAACTAGATATGACATGTATGCGAAATCAGCAAAAAATGACTGCATACTAAATATAATACACTTAAATCAGTTCGGGAAAATTAAATTGTGTTCAAACTCACTTTAGGGTGATAGAAAGGACAGTCCGTGTTTTTACACTCAGGGAAGAAGCGACACGTGTTTTTTGGTGCTGGAGCTGCAGGGTTAGAGGTCAAACCATAATGTCATCATTCAAACAGACACTTTTAAAGTCGGCACGAATCGGAAGTAGCGATTGTCTTTTTTTTCCGTATCGTGACATACACAAGTGAAACCACATCTGAAATGAGGAAAATAATTTAGGGCGATTCCTTGTGACCAGAAGTGAAGTGGTCGTTTCGAGAGGGGGAGGAGGTTAATGTTTTTGATTTAAGATTACAAGTGCAAATTAAGATAAAAATATAATGTGCACAGATAAATAATTTATAATAAATACTTAACCACTGTGTAAAACTTTTTAATTTCATGCCAACTTTAATACTTTCCTACGGAAGCTGCTAGGTGTCACACCGCAACAACGGAAGAAAAGACTTGCCAAACTTATCACGATGCTTTCTGAATTTGCTTGTTTTTTCTATTTGCAACACATGCACTGCAAGTTCTTGCAACACAAACAAATATAGAAACGCACTGCAAGCGGCACAGACGTCCCAGACAGTCAGGTGCATCTGTTTTTGAGGTCCCCGGAAACACTTCCGTTGTTGTCTGTGCCGCGTGCGTTTCTGTATTTGTTTGTGTCGCGAGTATTTGTAGCGAATGTCTTGCCAAACTAATGAACTATTTTCATGTGTATTCTTCCGTTGAAGCGCTGTGACACCTAGCGGCTTCTGTACTTTCCTGTGTATTTCTCTTTCATAAAACACACACCTGCTCTTGTGGGGTTGTTGTGAGGTCGTCGGCTCACGTGTGTGAACGGACAATCTGTTTTGGTGCACTTTGCGTCGAATTTACAGTTTGGGTGAATGAACAAACATTTATCTCCAAATTTACAGTTGGGGAACATTCTGCAAGAGAAGAGACAAAACAACCATAACATGTTTTTAGGGATATGCAATAATAGTTTTCTTGTGTTATGAATGGCTGGTTAAACTTTAAAGAAAGGTTTTTTGTTAACATTGGATAATACAATGAAATCACACGAAGAACCACAACAACAATAAAAACGTTATATGCATTTATTAAAAGTAACAATATAATAAGTTATGCTGTAAAACTTGTTTTTCATTGTGAACTGAATCTTATTCAAGTGTCAGAATAATTTAATAATAAACAACTAGTGTTGTTTAACAACGAGGTGTATATGTTGTGTGCGTTTCTCACTTGCACGGTGTGTTGGGGTGATGGAACAAACACTCGTCTCCACTCTTGCATGTGGGCCAGAACTTGCAGCGTTCTAGAAGTTTCTGTCGTTTAGTCTGATCTTGACCTACATCCATGTCTTCCTCTTTATCCATCTCTCCATCTGCACAGAAGCGAGAGAGAGAGAGCGAGAGAATGAAGGCGAGAAGACACAGATTTCTTTTTTGTGAGATTTCCGTCACACATGACTCGTCTTTAATTGGACACATATATTCCTCTTACTGTCAGCATTCACAAGGTCAGTGCCAAGTCTGAGGTGGACAGCAGGTTTAGGTCTGTCATTTTCTAGAAGCTCAGAGGTCACGTTAAACTCATCCTCAGGCTCCATCTCCTGGTCTGTACGACTGGCTAACGGACTGGGAACTCCATCCAAAGTCACAATGAACTTTGGACTCGCTCCACCTGCAACCTCCGTTCTCTCTCTGCATGAAGATGAATCTTAGATTAGGAGGTTGAGAATTCAACTGAATGTTAATATGGATGACTTACATACCTGGCCTGCACCATTCGAGAAGTGATGGGCGGGTCTTCGCTCTGACTGACGGTGCCAAGCCGGCTTCTGATTGGAGGTCTTTGATCGACCTCAGGCTTTCTCACGATGAACGAACGAGTGTCAAGGGCTTTGAGTCTCGCCGCCTCTAAAACCTGCAAGTCTGAGTAAAAAACAAAATAGACAAATCTATAGTCTTAAATCGAACTTGGCCTGAGATTAAAGGTGGACCAAACTTTGTGTTTCAAGTTTTGACTACATGAGTACACTTTTTAAACAAAGAAACTTTAAAGATGGGGTAACACACAGTAACGGCCAATCTCATATTAATCTTGGCTAGCTATACAGTAGTATTGCATTATTTGCATCTTCAAAGAGTATTTAGTTTGATCAAAATAATAAGAGAGATACAGCTGTACGAGAAAAAAACCAAATCCAGCATTATATCCACCGTTTATGTAACATTTCTCACCGAAATGCAGTGATGCAAACAAACACAGCTAAACATCCTTCAACCGAGCAAAACGGTATTGATGGGCGCACTCTCTCACGCTAGCGTGTGGTCTTTCGCTTTTCCGGGATAATAGTCAATAAATGGAATAGGATAAGTCAGACTTATAAAAAAACTTTCCGAAACAAGTTGCCGGGGGAGTGTATCGAGCACAGAAATACTACGTCATACGTCAGAATGCTTGATAACCAATCTTTATAAACAAGGTAAAATCACTCACCGTTCTCATCACGCTGCTGTCTGCTTCCCTGCTCTGGAATCTCCAGCTGCAGACAAGATGATAAAGCTCTGGAGTGTGCTGCAAAATACGGATAAAAAGAGAGGAAGAAACATATAACATTATTATTAGTGTTTTGCTCATTTTTCCAAATTAGCAAAAATGAGCCTCAAAACCTCAGCGTTTGAAAAGAGGTTTGATATTACATTTCTAAGCATTGAGTCACAGTCAGGGACCTAAACATTAGAGCTTTGAATTTGGCACCTGTGTTGTCATACAACGTGTCCTGAGGTGTGAGAGCCTGCAAGTGCTCCTGGACCAATCGAACGGCTGCATTATTGATCTCGTCGTTGGCTGAACGTGTCCGTGGCGCAACTGGAACTGTCTGACGCTGGGAAACTGAAATAACACAGACAGATCAACTTCAGATCAACTTAAATGTGAATTTAGAGCTGATCACAATAATTGGAATTCTAATTTGTCATATTAAATGTCTATTGGGAAACCTGTATATGCGGTGGTCCTATGGATGGAATCCTGAGCTTCCGAGATGGCTTTTAGGAGGAGGTTTTTGTTGGCTTGTTTGGCTGGTGGAAGCGAAGGCCTGTAAAGGAACACAAACTTCTGTCAGTATTACTCAAACCTCATAGAGATTTTACATTTAAGGTCCAGTGTGTATAACGTAGCAGCATTTAGTGGTGAGCTTGCGAATTGCAACCAACAGCTCACTCCACCCCTCCCGTTGGGCAGCTGTAGAAACAACATGGTGGATTCCCGTGGTGTATGTAGAAATAGATTATGTAAGGTCTTTATACGCCTCTAAAGACATATGTCATTATGTATATTATATTGCATTTCTGTCAATAGAACCTCCAAAAAGTTACACATTGGACCTTTAATGCCATAAAACCCTTAGTTTCCAGAAGGACGCACTTGCGCTCTGGTTTAGCAGGCAGCGACACTTTGCTGGAAAGACCGTAGTCCTCCTCATCTTCATCCTCCTCCAGATCTTCACTCTCCTGCCCGCGGTCGTAACCTCTGTGGACCCGAACCACTGAACTGGCCATGGGGGCCTTCCGTTTCCGAGACATCTCCTGCCACGAGAAGAACATGGAGCTTTAGATGCATCACGGAACAGAAATACATATTTGTGATCTTTCACATCACATTGAACATGTTTCATATATTTAAATTAAATCCTGTAGCTTAACTGGCAGAGCGTTAAGTTAGCACTAGCAGTAAGGGTCTTTGGATAAAACAATCGAAAAGTTGTTATTTACAAACCGTCTCTGCCGTTTTTCTCAAATCCTATCCGCAAAAGTATTTGCAAGTTCAGCACTTGAGAAAATGTGCAAATAACAAAACTTTCAACCTGTTCATCATACAAAGCTGCCGTGTAAATCCAGAAACTTCTCAGATATAGTGCAACTACTTCTGTAATTCAAAATTGCTGTTTTTGTTCCACCTGAGAAGTCTAATAAGTTTAATACAAACTGTGTGTGAGAAAATAATGACAGAATTTCCAACATGTTTTGCTTATATCGGTACAAATCTTCTCACTCTCATCGTCACTTACCCTGCTGCTCTCCCCTGAGCTCCTGTAACCCCTCCCATGGCTGGAACTTGACCTTTCCTGCCCTCTCGTGACATCCAAGGACCTGTACGCCTCGTACTGGCCAGAGGATGCCACCGCCGGCCTCGAACGCTCTGCAGCAGAGCGGCTGTATAACCCCCGTGTGTTACTGGAGCTCAGGCCCTGCTCGAAGGGGTCATCTGTGATGAGGTCATCATCCAGGTCAGGTTTGATGTCAATCACAGCTTCAGCTGACGCTTCAATCAGAGGTTTGACGGCGGATGTGAGTCTAGATGGTCTTTCAGAAGACCCTGTCCTGTGACACAAGATAAAACGAACAACGGTTTGAACACATGAAGAGCAAAAGTGTAGGTTCAAAACAAAAATAAATGATTTACCTGCCACGGTGCTCAAGGGCGGAGCTAGACACCCACCCCTCTACCTTATCGGAGCGGGAGCTGGACACGGCGAGGGTGAGAGGCTCCTCCACTATTCTGACGTTTACCGTCGGGACACTCAACTCAGTGTGAGGAACAGGTGGGCATGATGTGGGCTCTGCTACAAAAATAAAAGAAAATATATTCAAGTGAAAAAACGGTGAGTATGGTAAGCGTAAACAAAGTCAGTGGCAAGAAGCATACCGACTGCAACTGATCTCAGCTTCTCCAGAACACCATGTAACCTACAAAAAAAGGAAGGTGACATACAATTTTTATATTTCTCTTTGTTGGCATTTGGCTACAGAGCTCAAGTTTCAATTCCATTTAAATTTTTAGTCTTAAAGTTATAACAATCAAATGTGCACGCACAGCTCTTAGGTACAAATATGTTGAAGCTTGTTTTAAAGTTGACCAGTATAAAATTATGCCAAATATTGCATAAAATGGAATAAAAGGCATTACCACAAATCCTCTGTGAAATTTTATTTGATGTTTGCTTTTCTTAAGGACATCAAAAACTGAAACCATGTATAAAAGAAAACGGTCACCTACCATACAGTGAACGTAATGGTGTTGTTGCCTAGAAACAAGGACAGGTCCTCCGCCATCTGCTCCGTGCTCTTCTTATTGGCCACCATGACCATGATGTAATCTGGAAGCTCCTCATCTGACAGAAACACACAGTAAACATCAGCAACATACATACACACTTTCATTAAGTTACCACCAGTCACTAAAGTTTGAAACTGATCCAACATCACATTTCAAAACTACAAGTTAATAAATCTAATGTAATGTTTTCACCATTTCTAAATGCAGCTGTAAATGTTCAAACCTTAAATATAAAACACAGTAGCTCAAAACTAAATCACACCCCATTGAATGAACCAGAACGTCACAGTTTTGTGTTTAATTTGAAGTGATGTGAAATCTTACCAACATATGCTCCCAGCTCTTGCAACTTCGCTTTGATAGCAGCCTTGAAAACAGGAAATGACATCATTACGGCAAAAGATGAATAAATGAAAAACTCAACCGACACAGAAACTAACTACCATAAAAATCCTTAACAAAATGAGCCGAAGAGCTTTAGAAGGCAATACCATGGTACCCCGCACATACTATGGTATTGAGTGATTACCCCGTTCTCATACTTGTGAAATCTTTCAAGATAAACTTTCTGTTTGTAAAGATCGCACAAATACACAATGTACACAATACACACTAACAGCGAAGAAAACACTTCAAACATACTCAAAAGTCATTTAATCAAAGAAATACACGCATTATACACGACAAAAACAACCAATCGGCGCCAAGCACACTTTTAGAGCAGACATACAGCTAACCTTTAGCTAAGGCTGCACGCTTAACACTTTTGCAAATGTTAAGTATTATAATGGTTTTACCCGTATTTTCTTGCTAATTTCAGTTCCGATCTCCATAATTATCAGACTCGACGCGTTCCTCGACAGAGGAGTTTAGTTAAAGAAATAAAACATTGAAGCAAGAAGAAAGACGGAAGTTAAACGGTCAGTAGGCCTCGCGTGGAGCGTATCTGTTTACAAAGCGCATGCGCAGCAGCGCAGCCCTGAACGGGTAACGAGCGAAACCAATAAATCGTAATAATAACGACAATCGTATCGCGTTTACTCGTTAAAAGTAAATGATTCGTAATATTAATATTTGTTTCATATTTAAAATATAGTAAAAAAAACTACTAAATCTTCCAAAGGCGACAAAAAATAAAAGCCGCGTCACTCCTCCAGTCCAGCAGGGGGCGGCAATGAAAACGCGCACGCACGCACGCACGCACTTACATACACACACGTTAACGTCTGTCATCAGCTGTCAAACGGCGTGAGTTTGAAGCTCTCCGTATGTTTAGTGTCCCTTTGAGTAAATAAGAATAAGAAAACGCTCGGAAACTCTTATATCTGTGAACGATGAATATAACGTCCTACGTGAAAGTGAAAGCGAGTCAGTTCAACGCTTGAAGAGGGCTCATGTGCTGATAGCGGATCATTCAGGTGGATTTTACAGGCGGTGAATGATGAGCTGGTTCGGCAGAAACGCAGCGATCGGTCTCGGAGTCGGTCTGACGGTCAGTACCGGTCTGATCGCGTTATTAATAATTAAAGAGACTCTGAGAAGGAGAACCCGCCGCCTGCTACTCCAGGACACCAGCTCCGGGCTGCAGAATGACACGGGTATGAATCAAGTACAATACAAATGCTAATGGTTTCCATTATGAAACATCTACCATTAAAATCTATTCTATTGGTTTCTGTTTACCACGTGATATGCCAACACCAGGACCACATCAAACTGACATGTTGCTTTTTCTGTGCTTGTGTGTTCAGTTGATACAGCGGCCCTGTCTGCAGCGGTGAGGGGTTTGTCCCCTGAGCAGCACGTGGAGCTGAGGAACACTCTGGATGATGTGATGAAGAGTGTGTGCAGTCTGCGGAATGAGATCGCTGAGCTGCGCGAGGGTCTGAGGGACATCACCACCACCATAGCTGAAGATGTTAAGTGAGTGAACACACAGTTGCATTGTCCGGTTTACTTTACAGAGTCTAAATCTGACTGTCTGTGATATCTCACCTGAGCCTCTTTACTATCTCATTTGAATGTCTCTTCCCAGGAGGACTGTGGCGGAGAGTCAGAGATCTAGGCGGCGACGTGCCCTTCTGCCAAGGGAGCGTTCTGAATCCATGAGCTCCAGCTCCATTTATTTCACCGCCAGCGCGGGACCGGACAGTCTATATGGCGACAGTGAGGTTGGGTATGTCTGCTGTTTAACCAGCCCGTCTGCGTGTCAGGATTCTGTTTCCAAGTCAGCAGTGATGATTTCATTCACACAGATACTCCACGGCCTATTCCAACGCTGAGTCCGACTACACGGACAGAGAGACGGATAAAGACGGTGAGGACGAGAGGGACTCGGACGAGGAGGAGAGCTGTGCCACAGTGCTCACGCTGAGACAGGAAGATGATGAAGACATCGGGTTGACGGTGGACTCTTTGTTGGAAGGTTCCAGCGCTGAACTCGCCCTCCTCCTCGCCCAAACTGATCTGCTGCATGCAGGGGATTCTGGGGATAAAGCAGAGGGCTTTCAGCTGCTGACGGAAAACAGGCCGCTGGTGAGTACCAACACAGGATATAGGACCAGATATGAAACGATGTTGATGCTAATGTCTGGAGTGCAGGTGGATGATGTTTAGCGTTAGCGGAAGAGATGTGGGTGTAATTTATTTATTTCACAATTCTTTTGGCAAAATATTTTTTTTTAAATATGATTTTTCACATATTCCTAAACAGCCATTGACTGAGTATCTGTTACATCTGAGTTTTAAATCTTTAAAAACATCTTTAAAATCAACAAGCACTCCTTTATTTATTGATATATTTTTACAGTGGACTGATAGGACCACACCTAATATGAATGTTTAACAAGCGAGTTCGTTCTTTCAGTCATATCAGCTATGATATAAATAGTTTATGTGTGTTCTTGTCGTCAGTACGGCGATGACGTGGAGTTTGTGTGGCGATTGGCTCGTGCCTACAAAGACATGTGTGAAACATCGGACACCAGAGAAGAACAGAGAAACTACGCTGAACAAGGTGAGACTGACCTCGGAAGTGATGACTTCGAAATCCGAAAGTGCACATCTCGGGGTGCATTACGTATACGTTCTCATTGTCAAGTAAACTTTTATATACATCCCCTGCTGAGTTCACAGGGAGCAGTGAACACTACAAAGATGACCATGGATTATGATTTACTGTAATTTACACCTTCTTCTACCCTGAAGGTCATTATGAGGTCGAGGCGGCGCTGAACAGGGACGGACTGAGTGCTGAATGTCACAAATGGTATAAAAATAAAACACACGTGTGCACACTCTCTTCATCTCTTCCGTGTGATATGATTTGGAGATAATTGTGCACTCTCGCTCGCTTTCTCTTGTTACATCTCTCTCAGGTTTGCCATCCTGGCACATGTGTCTTCACAGCATGAGAGCATTCATGGAAAAGTAAAAAGCAGTTTTGTACTGAAGGTGAGGCAGTTCAAACACAATGAAGATAAACACCAAATTATCTTTCAATCATTCTTTCGATTTTATGTTAATGATCGTGTTCATTTCTGAATGACAGGAGCATTTGGACCGAGCCCTAGCTCTTCATGATGATGATCCCATATGTTTCTACCTGCTTGGTCGCTGGTGTTTGGAGGTCAGTTTCGCTAATAGCTCCTCTTTTATTATTGCTCATAACTATCATTTATATAAACTCAGAATTTTATTGCTGTGTATAAAATGCAGACACCGTCTTATACGTGTGCTGTGTGTTTGTAGATCAGTTCTCTGAGTTGGTTGGAGAGGAAAACCGCTGCTACCCTTTATAAAACTCCCCCCACAACCTCAGTGAATGACGCTTTGGAGAACTTCCTTAAGGTATCGATACGTTTATCATTTTTAAGAACAAAACCATAATGTTTGTATCTTTACTGTTAAAGATTTAACGTGTTTGGTTCGATATCCAGGCGGAAGAGTTAAATCCAGGCTCCTCCAGAACAGTGAGGCTTTACATTGCCAAGGTAACTGTCGAAATAATGCTTCACGTGTCCCGTGGCTCACTAGTAAAATACAGAATTTGGTGGGTTATTGCTTGAGAATTGTTTGTTTTGCAGTGTCATAAGGCGCTTGGAAACATCTCCGAAGCCAGAAACTGGGTCCAGTTAGCACTCAGCACATCAACCGAAACAAATGAGGTGAATCACATTTTGTGTTCTCTGTAGAGGATCATCAGTATTCACGATTCCTTGTTGTGAGATGTGATTCAGTTTTTGACCTTGTTTCAATGATTGTTTTGTTTCTTTAGGATGCTGGAAACATTGCTTTACAGGAGGAGCTAAAGGCTTTGATTATTTGATAATGAGGGTGGGGTCTATAGCTGTCCTCAAATCATTATGTTTCACCTGGCAATTGCTCGATTTTAATATTGTGTTTGTTTTAAGCTGTAATGACTGTTTGCAGAAGATGTGCACTGTTCATTTATATTTTCCATTCAGCAAACTATATTAGTATTGACGACAAAATTCTACTAGTATTATATGTGAAAATGTTATAAGTAACATCTGTCTTGCACAAACATTCCTATTTTTTTAATATTTAAACATGCTTGTGTAACAATTCACACAACTGCCTTTGATTTATATGCGGTGATATGAAGTGAAGCCCTAAAATATGACAATAAAATCATACAAATATCTCTGAATTGCTTGTTTTTTTAATGATATTTTAATGTTCCACCGCTCTTTTTAATGAAATATATATGTAAAGTAAATAAATGTTTATTTAATAAAGAGTTCAACAGTTAAAATACTTCAATTCAGTGTAGTTTATGTACAAGAATATCAGCCATTCAAAACAAATACAACAAAAAAAAATACACCACAGCGGACCTCAAATAATTACACTGGCTCAAATGACTTCGCTCTGTAAAACTACAGAAATAAATGAAAACCCCATCACACAATGCTGTTAATATTGTGATATATTATAGAAGCCACTCTTCTGTACGGTGCCAGTTTCAGGCGAACTTGCACCTTTCATTCCGTTTTCAAAACCTTATAACATTCCAGCCCAACAATGTGTATCTGAGAAACCATCAGGTCACATAAACATTCCTTTTCCTGGTTTCACTCAGAAATAAAGGTTTCTCTGACCAGAATTATTTCTCAGTCTTTGGCATCACCCACTCCATCTGGATTGATGGCGAACATGGCTTCAGCCTCGGGCAAACACGGAGAGTCATATATCTTACAGATCCGCGTCTCACCTCGACCCTTCCGCAGATACAATCTACAAGACAAACACCAGGATAGATGATCATCAAGCTTTTAACAAGTTTATCAAAGACAGCAAAGCTGAGTTTTACCGAGTAGTTGATGCGTGTGCCAGAATATTTCCACCAATCGGCTTCTTAGGATCGGCAGAAAACATGGCCGCTCCGTCCACCTGCGCCACCACCTGGTTACTGATGACGACAGCCACACCAAACTACCAACAAGAGAAATATCTCCATAAGCTCCTCTCAACACATATAACACATTACCTTCAAGTGATTTTAACTTTACAGTTACTGATCTGCGATCAGTGAGCTTTAATAGATTTTTATAATAGTTGAGTAGTCCCTACAATGTCCAGAAGAACTACAGACAGTCATTGATGTTTAAGCAGACAACAACAGATAATATAAAGAAACAAGAGTGTAACATTTTATATCAAGGCTGCGATCTCTTGCGTTTACCTCATCAGCGAGACGGAGAAGCATGCGCAGAAATCTCCCCAGATGCCCCTGACGGGCTGACAGTTCTCCTCGCCCAGAATAATCTGTTCTGTAAAGTGCTGTGGCGCTGTCTACTATTAGCAGAGCGTATCTGGAGGGAATATTCATATCATTATTATATGGAATAATAAATATACTACTCTGTGTATTTAAGAAAAGACAAGATTGATTGTAGAGCACATTGTTATGGGTCAAAGATCACAAATAGGATGCATTCCAGGTAAAATAATAATGCAAATAAATACATAAAGTAGAAATAAAAGAACAAAGAAACTGGAGCCTTTGCGTGTTACCTGGACTCAGTCATCATGGCAGAAGCCTGGTACAGCAGCTGTGTTTGATGATCTGTGTTGAAGGCTCTAGCATACGCTACATTATCCAGCACGTCGCTACCCACCAACCCATACCTGAACCACCAAACAGAAACATTTCATACACCAAGCAAAGAGACACCGAGGAGTGTTTATGAAGCTGATCTGACCTCTCAGCCACAGCCAGGAGTCTCTCTGGACGAAACGTTCCTTCTGTGTCGATGTACATGGCTTTTCCCTCCCCGCCGCCCTGATCGATGGGCAACTGAAAACACAAACATGAGAAACGTTCAATTCTCTTTAGCTGGATATTTGGGAAAATGTTTTAACCTATAGTTACAACCTATGGTTGTGGTTATAAAACGTTTCAAGAACTGCAAATAACTTTGGTCGGGATTACTATCCTAGGCTGTTGAACTGCACCTCAATATATATTAAACTCCAAACGTTTTTTTAAATATTTAATTTATTTGAAATGCTCTGCCAGAGTTCCACACAACGACGATTCACAGTTAAAGAAACATTCAGTATTTCAGTAATCGGTATAAAATGACAAACGGACAATAAAAGTTGTGCGTAATGTTACCTGGCAGGTGACGGCCAATGTGTGGCACAGCTGTGTCTTTCCTGTACGGAACTCTCCAAACATCTCAGTGATGGATCCCGTCTCAATTCCTCCTGGAGAAAACAGATAGAAGAGTTTTCATCTCTGTGTGGGAGACTGATGTGCCTTCAGCTCCTGCTTATAGTCACCGACTGACGTACCCTGCAGGAGTTTATCTAGTTCTTTGGATCCAGTGGAGATCTGGATTATTTCAGCTCTGCGCTGATGGAACTCTGTCGCTGTCGTGAATCCCATGGGAACCATTTTAGCAGCCTCTGTCTGTTTAATTAAAAACAAGACGCATAAATATTTATTTCCTGGGAAGTGTTAATTGTATACGGATTTATATAGAAACCAAACAGAAGTGTTTAGTAAGCATATATGGATATCCTTGGTAACACCACAAACTTTAAGATACAAAAAATACATGAAAAGGTTCAATACTAGGGATCAAAGTTTAGTGTTTAGATTTGACCGAGATCTCACCAGGATCTTGTCGGCTTTGGCTTCACTGATTCCCTTGATGTTCAGCAGTTCTTTCTTGGGTGCGTACGCCACGGCCTCAACAGTGTGAAAGCCGGCGTCTTCAAGCTTTTTGATGTCACTGCTACCGATGCCACATTGCTGCGGGATGACATGAAAACACATCATCATTAAATACAGACTGAGATTACAGTATGTGGATGTGTGTTTCGACACTCATACCTCCAGACGGGCGACGGGCTGTGGCCCAAAGCTTTCCTCCTCCTCAACCTCTCCTTCCACCTCCGCCCGGGACGCATTTCTCATAGCCATATTTACTTCTAACAAACAAAAAAACACATTCATATGCAAATATATACTGTAAATATACAAATTCTCGTGTGCTTTCCATAACTTTTGTTTATCTAGGCCCAGAGTTTGTTCTTTTTATTCATATGCTTATATGTTTTCCTGGTATTTCCAGGTTTGACATAATAACACACAAAGCACCAAAAAAGTATCGTAGTATCAAGTCATAATGAACAACGTTGCAGTGATCAAACGAACTAAAATATTAAACAACAATAAATTCTGTGGCAGCTCAAGACAGTCAATGTAGTGTATTACGAAATAAACACTGTGCTAATCTGTTACAAACATAACATACAATCGGTTACACACAACGTACAAATATATAACTGCACAAAAAGATCATGTTAAACTTATACGATTGAATTAAAACAATCTCGATTATTGTTATTGTTTCTGTCTCTCACCCGCTCAGCTGCTCGCAGGCTTCTTAACTTTCCCGCGTGCCACCGTCAGGACGCGTCACCGACGTAATGACGGCATCACGCTACTGACGTAGCCACTTAAGTATTCCGCAGATACTTTTTTTTGTTTATTGTTTTTCTTACCTAGCTTCAGTTGATCCTGTCAAACTGTACGAAACAAGGAAATGATTTATTTAAAAAAAGTATATATAATAGATGTCATGTTATGCATTGATGTTAGCCTATAATAAAAAATTATCATTTTAAACTTCTGTTGCATTGTGTAATGTTTTGTATTAAATAAAGATCTCTTTAAAACGTTTTAAATATACTTTTTATTGTATTAATATTAGCATTAACAAAGACGCCAGGGGAAAAGTTCAATTAAAACAAGAATTCAAAAATAATGCAAATATTTAAGATGAACCACATGAATGTGAAACAACATCATTCATAAAAACAAAGCTTCCTTTAACTGAACGACATTAGTAACAATATGCATTTGTCGTATGGTAAAAACAATTATGGTTATAACTTTTTTATAAACCCTATTCATCTGAATAAAATGGCATGCCGTTGTCATTTATAATGTCAAATTTTCATTGTGGCAAGTCCAGTGTCTGTTGTATTTTAATTAAATAAAAATCAAAGCTATATAGAGATAAACTGTAAATGCATTTTTTCATTTCATTTCAATTTCTAAATGTCAGCACTATAAAAGATTTTGCCCAACTCTGTTAAATAGCACTGATTACAGATCATTCTTATAGAAACAGATACATGCAATACAGAGAAAAGTTAAAAAATAATGTGACAAATATGTGCCAATGCTTTTGTGGGTGTCTGTAGTTCAGTTATCATATGGGTTTTCTGAAGTGGTGTCCTCAGATGTCTTGCTGCCTTCTGAAGATGTGGCATCTCCAAAGAGGCTGCTCGATTTAATGTAGTATATGAATAAGAAGAATCCTACAGAAAAAACAAGTCTCATCAGCTTTTCAAACCTTGTGTAAAAACACATTATAAACGCCAAACCAAGCTTCTTTGTAAAATAAACAGCTCATTATACTTAAATGAACATACGCTACTGAAACCCTCTCACCTTGAAAGGAGTTCAGGATGGTAAATATGTAGTACGAGGGCACCCGCAGAACTCCGTAACTGAAGAAACTGAAACTCCAGGTGAGTCCCAGCATACAGCAGAGACCCATGACGGTGGTTACGTCAGAGGTGCTGGTCTTCGAGCGTCTTATCTTCTCCATCTTGTTCCATCTTTTCTGCCTCAGCATGTAGATCCATCGCAGGATCACAATGAAGGTGCTGAACGTGAAGATGAAGACGAAGCAGTAATAACCAATGTTCACCCCATAATGCACAGAAGAGTCTATGATCCAGCACCTGTGGGGACAACAGGAGAATTATTTTAATGTTTTACTCTCCTTATGTGATGTAAATTGTAGCGCGACAATGAGTGACACTTACATTGTTCCATTGTTGCTTGTATCAGTCTGTATGGTCTTCACACCGTATTTGCCCAGGAAATAAATGACAGTCACGACAAGAGCAGGAGGAACTTGAAAACACAAAAGAAAGAACGAGTCTTGATCAGCAGAGATTTAAGTTTTGTTGAAAAAATCCTCTGTTATTTCAATCCATGGTTGAGTCAAATATGAAGAAATCCAAACATTAGGGGAAAATTATAAATGATGACAGAAGTTTTATTTTTGGATGAACTATCCCTTTAACCAAAAATATTGAATGAGCAAAACTGATAACTGTCCTAGCGAACTCTGTCTATTGTGAAACATCAATCCTCCCCCTCCTTCAGCATTGCATACACAGAGAATTTTGAAACCAAACTCACCCCATCCAACAACCCTGATCTTGGTGATGTAATGGTCGATGGTGACTGTGGGTTTGGCCATTTGGAGGCAGAGGTGAAAAGCTTCCACAGCAAACCATGTGAAGCTGGCCAGCATGCAGTAGTGCATTAATCCGGCCATGACCCGACAGGCGATGATCTGATTCATGCGAGCAACATACTCGTTGGACAGGAAGGTCAGATTCAGCAGGAACAGTGCCACAAAGAGATTTATTAACACGTGGACCGAATTACTGGCCTTCGCTTTCCTGAAATGTACAATCCTTAAGATGTTAACTCTCTTAATCGCTTTTGAATTCAGATTTACACTTGAATAGCTTATACAAAATGTGAATCCTCTATTACTGTAAAAATAAACATATTAATCGATGTTGTTCCTTTTGTGTCTATTGGTGACAGGTGTCTCACCTTAACAGAAAGTGCATGAAGAGGCCGATGCCCAGGAAGAACATGGACAGGCCGCAGCCGATATAAGTGATGTAGGTGAGATTGACAAGGTCTTGGTTAGAAATGGTTGTATCTACAGGACTCTGTATGTATGAAACAGAATATTGCCAACGTTAGTTTTCATTCATTTGGTTGGGATTTGTAAGAGAAAAATTAGAAACCCTGCATCACCAGAAGACGCAAAGTTCCCGACAACATATTGATCTGAGAATGACAGAATGAAGATTGAATCGCAGAACCTACCATGAGCACAGCGAAGAAAGTCAAGTGATAACACAAACATGTTATCTGATCCTTATCATAAGTCGTGTTACATCCATCAGTGATCCAAGTAGGCTTGCTTCCTGATAAGATGATACAGGTTATTTTTAGAGATTCATGAAGAATAATACATAAAACCTTATTAACCCCACAATGATACGTATGAACAACGTAAAAAAGAAGAGCATCACAGACCATTTCCATTCCATGAGGCACAGACTGGACGTGCTTTATTCTGCTGAGAAAAATCAGTTGCATTTCAGTAAATCGTGTAGCAGCGTATTGTTGTAATTTTCTAGATATCAGAAAACCCCTTTTTCATACATGGCATTTAGCAGACACCTTTATCCAGAGCAGTTGACAGTGCATTTAAGCTACACATTTGATGTACAGTATATGTGTGTGAGTACCTCTTTATATACGAAGCTTAACTGGATGCCCTCAGACAGATTAGAAATGTCTGTACCCATTTCGATTGCATAAACAGCATTATTCAAAACCTCACTGTTGTTCTCATCCTTGAAGGAAAGTACAAATTAAAGATAGTTAGGGATAGTTTGAAATGTATAAGTACAACATCCATACAAAGAAAACATAAATGGAACACTTTCAGAGTCGGGCATTACAGAAATTCAATCCTTAGACATTACTTTATACCTTTGTCATGTTGGGAAATCGAAATAAACCCAGAAGAACGTTTCCTTTTGTTTGATTGAATGCTTTCTCAGCAGCTTCTTTTGGAACAATGAAAGCACCGGGGAAGTCTTTTATTACATCCATGTCGTTTAAAATCTGCAAACATTGTCATCATTGGGATATGATGCATTGGCATTTTTTTATTAACCCTATTCATCTGAATAAAATAGCATGCCATTGTCATTTATAATGTTAAATTATAAAGCACAATAAAACGCTCTGACATGGCAAGCAAATAAAAAAAAGAGTCCTTTTTCAATCCACTTACAGTGACACCGTTTTCAAGAGAGTGTATAAAGGCAACTGTGGTGATTGCTTGCTTGTCTGTAATTTTCTTCACAACCCCTTGAACCGGACCCATGGACACAGATGCTTCAGTCAAATTCCCCATTAGAGGAATGAGGCTGGACAGGTTGTTCATGGTGTCACTGTACAAGAAACAAGAATTATTTCACATGGGATGAATGAGCTACATGTTTTTTCCCATTTCTGAATAAAAATGATCAAACCAATAAAATGATAATTGAAGTATGGGAATTATGTACTGCCCATTAAATGCTTAAGAAATCTTTTCAGCTCTGCTCAACCCATGTAAAAGTCAAACTGAGTTTTCTCAATTTAACTGCATAACAAAACTTATATTTTTAGATTCCCTTAATTTTCTATTGACAAAAATGTAATTTTTGAAATCATTTTTTTAAGTTTACTTAACTGCGCTTTAATAAAATTGAGTTTTTTTTACTTACTAATTTCAATTTGTTTGATTCAAATTAATAAAGTTATAACGCAGACTACAAAGAGAAAATGATTATAGGTCAACCATTGAACACACTTGATTCTTTACACATAAATACACAAAGAAAAAGAATGTATAGAAAAGGATCAACATTCACCAAACTTGACATTTCAAGTTCATAAGGAATATTATTTGATTTCAAGCACCTTCGTGCCCACTTGGATTTCCCTGCAGTACAATCAATACAACCACTTTTAAAACTCCCCAAATAAAACAACTGCATGTAAGAGATTGTACTTACGCTGCCTTCCCAGCATCTACTTTTGTTCCTTTAAATTCGTGTGAAATATTTGAAATACTTGGCATAGATTGCACAGGACTTCCACACTTATAACAAATAGCGGTACCAGTCTCATTAATCCCAATAATGTTTGTATCATTTTGGGCTGCATTAAGACAAACACACACGCACAAAAGTAAAAATCAATTAAAATGATACGGGTAAGATTGTGGTTAGGTAATATGTTTAATCTGAAGACTTGTTAATATCACTCTTACTGATGCAGTTAATTTCTTTGTATTTTGCCGTCTGACATGTCTCCTGTGGTTTCAGGCAGGTTATATTAGGCTCTAACATACACAACACAACATATTACAACAAATCACAAAATATTAAGAACGCTGAAAGACATCAGAGCTTAAAATGTGCCTTTTTTTAGTGAAATGTTCTTTTAGTTCACAGAAATGATAACATTGTCCACACTCATAAAATCACCATTTCTTTAAATAAACATAAGACAAAAAGAGATATATTTTTACAGAAAGTACATTTTAAGTATGTTTTGAGGTTAAATTATTTTATTGCTTCTATTTGCATTTATGACGCATGTGAAAATAACAGAAAAGATGCTCTGTAATTTTTCAGAACTCAACGTCTGCAAAGAAAACAAGTTCATATTCACTTTTAAGCACATGGCCACAATACAGAAATGCTGATTAAATTAATATTTGGAATGGTCTCTTAATTTCCCCCCGGCTGTATAATAATCTTTTTGTTAATATTAGTTAATACAAATAGAATTGTGGATGCAAAATCATCCACAGTTATTTGTTGAAACATTAACAGTTGTTCTTTCTGTTTCAGCCTGCTTTGTTCAAGAATTAAAAGAAAATAATCAGATTTCAGTTGCCCAACATCTTAACTATCAATGTATTTATACAATTTGTAGAAAACAAAGTTCTACTCACTGTTCGGCTGGAGTAAGGATGTAATATTTGGGGCGTTCCAGTTACGCACTTTCATAAAGAGAACAATAGATAAAAATGACATATTAAAATCTGAAAATACCTGAAAACATTTTCAAAATGAATTAATGTCATAATTTTTCTATAGTTACTTTGTTTACTCAGTGTTGACGAAGACACACAGACAGATCAAATGATAACTCAACTTGAACAACTGTATTTAAATCTAACAAACAAAAAATGCACAAAGAAACAAGTATAAAAACGTATTCCTTACCAAGACAATTTGTACTAGTTTCGTTAAAAACTGCAAGAGGGACATTGATAACCATTAATATCCACACAAGCAACAGAGCCTGTTATGATTAACACGAATATAAAATCTCATTTCTTTACCCTCTTTAACCCATGACCTTCCTTTAATCAGACAGACAACATCAGGCTGATTCTTTCTGCTTACGCTCAGCTCGTACAGACTGGCATTTTTAGATAAAGACACACCAGGATCTGGAAAGCAGCGGGTTAAAAACATTACTCGACCCTCATCTTTCTGGGCATAAAATTATTTTAAAGTTCAACATTTGACTACTTCAGAAGAGCCCTCAGTCTCCAACCTGCTTTCCTGTTAACGATGCAAGGTCGTTGGTTCAATCCCAGGGGATGGCAGCTACCTAATAAATCTATAGGATAATGCAATGTAAGTCGCTTTGGATAAAAGCATCTTCCAAATGCCTAAATGTAAATGTAAACCCTCACCGCAAGTGCAATTTGTTTTAAGTGATGCATTTGGAAATGAACTAACAAACATTTCTTTCTTGCCAGCTGAAAGAAAAATCAACAATCATTTTAGGCTGATACAAAGCAAGATATTGTGCTATTGCAAGATTTGTGGTATCATTTTTTTACATAGGTTTGAACATTTCAAAAGATGATTAATAATAATAAAAAAATCAGTTAAAGTTCATTCACATCCCTCAGAATGAAAAATTATATTTCTATTGAGATAGTATTTTGCTTCCTTTAAGGACACATTCGGTTTCTTACAAAATAGTCATTTATACTGCTCTGATCTCATTTACCTTTTAGCAGTTGTCCCACAAAACCATCTGTACCCATAATGGTGATACTGTTGTGATTTCCATTCTTATCAGAAGAGTCACCATTTGATGAAGAAGTAAATATGTAAACGAAAAGCAAGGTAATCAGCTTCATCCCTCTTGAATCCATTTACTCAATAACATCTACACAACAGCACAGGAAACAGGTTAAACAGAAAGCACTGCGTTTAAAGAAGTCAGCCTACATGTAAGATATTGACCAACACCTGAAAAAAATTACAATTCAATATAATTTCAACACAAAAAACAACAAACTAATAATTCACTTTTCCTGGAGTGTTTAGGGATTATGACAGCGGATCTCGGATGGTTTCGCTTTAACAATCATAATCTGCTCATAATTCGTTTGCAGTTTTAATATGCATCTAATTCATGACCTTTAGACATTTGCAGTGTTGTTACCTGGTGAAGAGTCTGTCCAAATGCTGCGTATGTGTCATTTGGTCACTCACAAATGCTCCAGTATTTTGCATGTAGCATTTCCTCCCTGTTTCTGTGGTTTTCTCTTTCGTTAATCACATCTCGCATGCAAACCCGCTGTCCTGCAAACAGTTACACTGTCACTGAATAAACTGTCGCATTCTTAACTCTTCAACAGCAAAAACACAAAAACTGGGCAGGTCATATTAACATGTAAAGTTTGTATTAAGCAGTCATCAACCAAACAGAATCCGTAGAGTAAAGATTAAAGAATAAACATTATAAATTGACTCGAAGTTGTTACTAAAGGAAATATTTGTGTATTACATTATTCAGCTATAGTTTGCATGTTGGCTTTGAACACATCATATGCAACTAAAATGAGCTATAAATAAGAATGATCATTGTGAATTCTTAAACAAATCAGAGAAATATTGTATCGTCCTAAACGACTCGTATCAATCCTTCATTAATTCTTTTTCTAAACTCGGATATTAAATTAATGTCAGTCGGATCATTTGCCACAGTCTCCTGAATTAAAAATCATAGTATTTTCATCCTACTGTACCTCGCAGAAGTGAGTACACCCCTCACATTTGTGTAAATATTTTATTATATCTTTTCACGTGACAACACTGAAGAAATGACACTTTACAATGTAAAGTAGTGAGTTTAGTGCTTGTACATTTGCTGTCTCCTCCAAATAACTCAACACACTGCATTTAATGTCTAAACCGCTGGCAACACAAGTGAGTACACCCCAAGTGAAATTATCCAAATTGGGCCTAATTGGCCATTTTCCCTCCCAGGTGTCATGTGATTCGTTAGTGTTACAAGGTCTCAGGTGTGAATGGGGAGCAGGTGTGTTCAAACTGTCATTTCTTCAGTGTTGTCACAAGAAAAGATATAATAAAATATTTATTAAATGTGAGTGGTGTTCTCACTTCTGCTCCAGAACACACACATGCTCTAAAAAGCTTTCATATTTTCTCATGAATTCTCAAAATAACTTCTAGTCAGACAGCTACATACGATAAACAAATAATGTCTCTGTATAATGACTGTGTTATGGCAAATACGACCACATCATCTGTTTTACAAATGAGATGTTCCATCACAGATTATATCAGCAATGAACAAAACATTGTATTTCTAAACGGGAACATTCAAAAGCTTTTAAAATAAGCAGAATACATATCTGAATATATTTGAATGTTATAGCGATATGATGACACATCGGGTACTAAAATACAGTCACTCAATTGAAATAGAAATCCATTTTTCCCTATTCCTTACTGGAGAACCTGACTCAAATCTTTTGATGCATCAGTTGATTTATTTCACAAAAAATGTTGGATTACTTCATGTATTTATTTGTTTTTTTAACTCGTTTTAGTCGCAGGTACAGTTCCAGTGGTTTACATCCCACACAAGCTGAAGTATGTTTGTGAATCATTTTACAGTTTGATGTATATTTTAGTTAGTCCTCACACAGAGACTCAAAAACTTAGTATTGACCTTTTCCATGGTATTTACTTACTAAAGTTCCATGTCCCACAAACAAGTAAAATGGAACATACTATTTTCATAGGGAAAACAATATCAATCGGTACCTTTACCTTGTTCGGTGGGAGAATGTAACAGCGTCTTTCCAGTTCACCTGCACTGGGGGAAGAACCCAGGTCACATACATTTCTTCGTATGTTTAATGGATCATTGCTGGAGAAAAGATTGAAAGTTAGCTCAGTTTGTTCATATAGTTTAACCAGCTTTTAAGATTTTGTATTGTTTATCAGTTTGTAAACAGGATATATCAGAATGAAACAAACAAAAAACTATAACCACAATACATCACGCAATCTATAGATGTAGAATCACTAATGTTTAACAAAAAAATCTAACTTAGAAAATTGGAGAATTGTAGTAAAATATCACAAAGACAAGAATTGTATTGTAAATTATAAGGTATGAATAAGCTGTAACAATTAATCATTAATATGTATACAACTATGCATTGCTTCCCCGGAACAATATTACTTTCCTCATCTGTAAGTCGCATCAAGTTTCAAAAGTCAACTTTCCTCATCTGTAAGTCGCATCAAGTTTCAAAAGTCAACTTTCCTCATCTGTAAGTCGCATCAAGTTTCAAAAGTCAACTTTCCTCATCTGTAAGTCGCATCAAGTTTCAAAAGTCAACTTTCCTCATCTGTAAGTCGCATCAAGTTTCAAAAGTCAACTTTCCTCATCTGTAAGTCGCATCAAGTTTCAAAAGTCAACTTTCCTCATCTGTAAGTCGCATCAAGTTTCAAAAGTCAACTTTCCTCATCTGTAAGTCGCATCAAGTTTCAAAAGTCAACTTTCCTCATCTGTAAGTCGCATCAAGTTTCAAAAGTCAACTTTCCTCATCTGTAAGTTGCTTTGGATAAAAGCGTCTGCTAAATGACTAAATGTAAGTTAGCAACACTTCAATTAATGAGCAGAAATACCCTGCTTAACTATATTTCTTTATATAGCTCTATTTTTCTAATATAGCTCTCAATTTAAGACGTGAGTTACAGATTTTTCATGACATTTTTTTAAACTTGTAATTATTTTGTCCAACATTTTTACATATATAAAATTGTACCATTTTAGATGTGTACCATAGACACAAGTGACACTGATGTAGTGACTCGGTATCGCCGGTAGAGGGAAGAGAAGCGCATAAAACAAACTCCAGCTTTCTGCCAATCACCAAAGTTCAAGAACACGGACTTTTCACATGAAATATTTGACAAGTAGATTCTAGTTGTTTAGGGCAGGCTCTGATAATTCTGATGATGATGGCTTATTTTTCATATATTATACAACAGATCGATGTATCTCAAAGTATCATGGTGACAGCTTACTATCACTGGAGTGGAAAAGACCAACAACCAAAAATAAATGTATACATAATTATATTTATTTATCCAATAAAACAATTAAATTATACATAACCTTAGCAATTAAAAAAATATATAGTGTGACTTCAAATTTGTGGAGACACTAAACACAACACGAGTTAATATAGCTCAGTCATCTTCAATAGATTTCACAGAATATTCTGTATAGGATGATTTTATGAAGGACAAATCACAATTTGTAACGAACAACGTTTTAATTTGTAAAGATGAAAGTAGTATTAAAGTGAAAAGGTGACAATGGTAGTTAGTAACTCTGTTTATGATTTTAATTGTTATATAGCATGTTATATGTTTTATTTACAAATATTGATTATCAGACTTCTATTAAGACGGCATTCCCCTAAAACCACAGAGCCTATACATATTCTGCATATATCAAAATATAAAATAAATGGCCTGATAAAAGATCATATATTTTATACAGTATATCCAACTGGGCTAGATGTTAAATATTCAATTATTTTCAAAAAACACATTGTTCGGACCTCCATTTAGAAGAAAATATAAAGACCAGACAACTTTAATTGAATGGACACTTCGTGAATCTCGCTGTTTTGTCTCTTGCAAACGTGAACAATGGACGTTTTTTATCGCAGACGAAGTGGATGTAATCGAAATAACATTTTTACATGAAGATGTTTACAATAATAATCACAGAATGTACTGTCAAATAATGTCCAAATAAACAGCTTACACAACAACATGTAAGACATTTTCAAGGATTGTATAAACAAATGGTAAATGAAGTAAAAAGCAAGTTGCTTTTGAGAGACAGAGTTCATAACAAATGTTTGTCATATTTAATAACAAGCAGGTTTCTGCCACCATTTCACGTCCATAGTATTTTTCCATACCATGCAAGTCAACAAACATTCTTCAGAATTTCTTCCCTTGTTTTAAGACCCAGACACTTCTCAGATGAAACCACACAAAGATGAGGCATAATGACTAAACAGTCCATTTAGATATGTATGTGTGCATGAATATTTTTAATGGATTGATTTATTAATTCACACAAACATACAATAGAATGAAGAGAAAATTACAACAAGGAAGAATTCTAATGAAGAGAAATATAAAATAAACGCATGTCCTAATTCTTAACTTCAGCGTCAGTCAGTCGTTTCCCATCATCCTTTTGAAATGCGCAGTCGGAGGAGAGCAACTGCGCTCGACTGCTCAATCCGACACAGCCGCCTCGCCGTCGCGAGAGTTTTTTAGCACACGTCAGCATGACATCAGAGCAAGGCGGACGTAACTCGGACACTTTTCTAACCGGCATGCAGCTCGCGGTGATCACCGGTGATCGGTTCTGCGCAGATTTTGCTCATCTCAAACAAGCCTATTCTTTCCTTTGGGCGTCGGCTGATGATGAAGTTTACGTCGGTCCAGGATGCTGTTGTCATCATTTTTGGGACTTCCGCAGTGATGTCATACAAACACAAGCGGAATTGCTGACACCTCGCAGATCACTGGACGTTATAAATAAGACGTCCAATGTGCTTTTTCGCCTCTCTGCCCCGGCAGAAGTTTAGATTATTAAAACGACAATTTTACGATGTGGTTTACGTAGGCCTACTAAAACTTTATAAAGGATGTCCGTGAACTCAGTCGCATTACTTTACTCGAGTCGTATTCTATACACCATGCTCACATACGGTAATGTGTTGTAAATCTATTTACTTTAATTGTGTTTATTTCCAAAGAGCCGCAGGTATATCAATGTAAGCGAGCGCTTTAAGGTCAATTAAGGCGCGTTGTAAAAGTCCGTTCTAGTGGTAAAAGTCTCTCGCTCCAGAAGATTATTTAAAGTAAAAAACCGAACATATAACATACTTACGATTGATCACAAACTTTATTCTTCATAGCTAGTTTCACTGACTTAATTTGACATTGACAATTGCATTGCGCTGTTTGTACACTAGAGGGAGCACTATAATGCACAATACACATTAGTATTATTTTTTTACCTGTAAGAAATACACAGCCCCCCATACCCTTATATATTGCACTATTTGAGGGAACATCCATTTTAAGTGGTGTCCGAATTCACAGTGGACATTATCTCATTCTATCCCACGATGCATCATAATATCGCTGAATGAATTCCCGCGTCATGGCAGAAGATGGCGCCCGCAACATTTCCAGTGCACCGAGGGTCCGAATTTACTCCCTCGTTTCACCCGCTATTAGTGAACTAATGTAGGGATAGTGAATGAGGGAATAGTGCGCGATTTCGGACGCAGCCTAGGTTTTAAAGTCACATCCACTACTCGACTGTGCTTCATTTTAAATCGTGTTGAAGGCGCATAGCTGCATTCATTCGATAGACCTTAAAACACTGACTATGACAGAAAGTGAATTCATGTTAAATTCTGAAGCATCTTAAACTTTTTGGTGGCGTTTTCTCACAACAGCTTAAAAAATACAGTGTTTATATATATATACATGATGTGACCAAATATCCTAAAAAGCATACTTAAATGACACATTTTTGAAAAAAGTAACTAATGTTAAAATTTGAAGTATCTGAAACAAATCTGACACATTGAGATTTCTAAAAGCATGATGTCATGCAGTCTTTGCCATGATGTCACCTCTGATTCATCAAGTGAGCTGCAGTCATTTGTCTGGGGACTCATTCTTCGTTCTAGGTGAATCAATTGCAGTTTCCTATAGCCTACTGCTCCATTTAAACATCAAACAGCACCCAGGATGACTTTTGAATACTTTGTGGACAGTAAGATCTTCACCATGAAGTTGTAATTGTTAATAAAATGCGTGTTGTTTGTAATGCATTAATAACTAAAAACAATTTGTTTTATTTTCTCAATAAAACTCAGGCTTGTTCGGAAAGTTTACAAATAAGATAAAGAAATATTTGCGAAAATAAATCCTGTTTGAAAGACACTACTATTTTCGTAAGCATTCAATTTAATAATAAAAACAAATAAAAGTTGTACAAACTAGAATCATAAGCAGTTTGACATAATTGTTATTATTTCTTTAAGCTTGCGGAATAACAACATTATTGTGACGTAGATTTTCGGCCTTAATTTCGTGATGAAACAGACCAAAAATCACACACTTTTTTGCTATTGAATGCCTGTTTGTTACACGGTTCTCACCAAGAGCAGAATGGCAGCAACAACATCATGTTTGGCCAGCATTTGGATGATTGACAGAAGTCTAACCACACCCTGTTTAGGCAATTGTGTTTTGTTACTAGGAGTCTACGTTGCTGCTCAGCCAATCGTGATGAAGGGAAACTGACCTTCTGCTGTGGGCGTATCACTTCGGCCCAAATGAGAGCAGATACAAAACATATGAATGACTGAGAGATCGTAACCAGCGGCCAATGAGGATCGAGCACGGATGCCACCAATCAGAGCTGGTTTCTGTTCTGCCGGACAGTTACCAAGTCGCTGTTTCTGCCCGGGTTAGCTGGGACTGTCTGGCATTGGCTGTAAGTGAGGAAGACTCCGTGCCTGATTGGCTGAATAAACACACGCCGTTGCTAGGGAGCTGCACCAATCACGGTGAGCCAGGGGTCAGCTGTTTGGTTTCTAGGCAGGATTTACATGCCGTGATGTTTTGGCGGGAGAGCACTGGGGATGGGGTGGGGGGTCTTGTAGAGCGAAGTGGAGCATGTGATTTGTGTGTGTTTAGCTCTTCCTCTAGTAGGATCTTTCTGATGCAACATGCAGTTGTGAGGGAGGTGTCTCCTGGGCCTCTTGTGTTTTTATTTTTTTTAAAGATCTTTACTATGAAACAAGAGCCAATGATGAAGCTGTTGCCACGGAGGCAGTGCCAGCGTTTGTTTTGCCTCCGTTCTCATCTCCCGTACCACCCCATCCACAGTTACCGTAGAAACAGAGTCACTTCGAGTCTATTTCAATCCTCTTCTTCTACTCCGTGATTTGCTTCCTCCTCATCTAAAACCATCCCAATCTGCACTTTCTAGAACGCTCAAATGCCTGCCAGCAATGTGTCGGCCTGTACCGAATCACTTTGTATGCTTTTAAAGCATAACACAAGCTTTCATAACAAAAACCTATTTGATTTATAATCTCCAAAGCTTTTTTTAAATGTCTAGAGCACCTGTTCATCTTTAAAATGACTAGCCCGTTCACAGAGTTCAGATCTGCAGCAACAGTGTGCAGGAATGCTGAGCCCGAAGGCTGCCAGAAAAGATGATGTCATCGCAACCGAGTGAGAACAGGAAGATGTTCATGTAATATGCAGGTGACTCACTGCCCATTAATAACACAAGTGCACTCAAACTGAAATGAGTAAGTGTGTACAAACCACAGTAACAATGTAAAAAATATGTAAAGTCAACAAAACAAATCATATTGCAATGTTTAGGGAAGTCACAATATACCAGTATTAATAACGTTGTGATCATTGATGTGAAGTTCATACTTCACATATGATAAAGCTTTTGTTTGACAGGTTAATAATGGTCACCGTCGAGTATATTCGGAGTCATATCTATTACTATATTCTGTATTTTAACAAGACTGAAATGCTGTGTCAACGTCAGATTAACATATATTAAATTTAAGAGCAGTTTACCAGGACTAGGCCTTGAAAAACATACTTTACAAAATAACATTACTGTGTGCATCTTGAGACAATCCCAGTGATATATTTTAAGATAAGTCAGTGAAAGTTGTTTTCGATCAAGGCATCTCTTGAGCCCTGGACCTTGGTGTTTGGGCATTTATTTAACTGTTTCTAGTTGTATTAAATGTGTACTTTGCAGAACTATTTTAGTACTTTTATGCCCCTTTTTATGGAGTTCGGTGTTAAGTTTCGGTGTTATGGAGTTTCGTTGTAGTTTACAACAGACTAGAGAAGCATGAATATTCTTCAAAGGACGTCTTACGGTTTGGAATAACATTATAGGATAGTTAACTAAAAAAACACCTTACACAACTTATTATTTATAAAAACATAATTTCTTCACAATTGCCTATCCAGGTATTTATTTCCTATCTAACTTCACGAGAAGAATTCAAATCCGACTGCCGTTTTTTGTAATATTATTAACAAAGATTCATCGTCGTCTGTGTTTAAGAAAAGAGATTCTCAAACTCAACACATAAACCCTAAACTGACCTTTTCCCTCGAGCATCAACATCACACAGCGACAGCGACGCCCCGCCCCTCCCAGAGAGATTTCCTTATCCTGTGATGTCACCGCCGACGGGCGTGGCCTCGCGCAGCTCTCGTGTCCAAACCACTCGCGCCGAAACCGTGTTAGTAAACACGAGCATGTCGAGGAGTGAACAACACGGATTAAAACACCATTGACGGAATTAAAACAGCTCTGAGACACATTCGCGCATTGGCGGTGAGGGTCTCAAGTTTATGTGACTCAATTGCGTCTTTCTGTGTTTATATTTTATAAGATGTAAATGATTTGTGCTTTTATTTACGAATTTCCGAGCGGCGCTTCAGAATAAATATGATCCAACACACAGATTATTTTCAATTCAAACATATAATCTGATATGTCTAACGCATATTCTGTTCATTTTTTTTCTAAACATTTAAAGCATATATATATCTCGGTGACTTGACATATGCATGTATTTTGTTTTCTTTTAAGACTTTCTAATAAATAATAATCTGCAAATACCATAATACATTACACATCTCTCACAATAAAATAAACACAGGAATGACTTTCAAGGGTTTTTAAAGGGATCCGTGTGCACTGTAAACACGTTACATGTCTGTGCACGTCTCTTGTTCACGCAACATGTCCTTTACGAAGTTCACCCTTCACCATTGAACCACTGAACCAAAGCATCTGGTCTGTGTAACGTTAGTTCTCAGTTAAGCACAGCAGATTTGTTTTATTAAGGATTTGAGTTTGTTTTCTTAACTTGCGGAGGCCCGAGTCTTCCTTTCATGTCACATTTGTATCAAATGTTTCTGTTTGTTGCGACATCTTACCTCGCTGATCTCTCCCTACACTTTGATTCTGGAAGTTGCACTTTTATGCAGATCCACTGTGAGAACATGTCTTTCTTAACCAACCCAAACCGCATTCAAATACTAAAGCGTCTCTTAGATCAGTCACTTTGATTTAAGTTCACGCGAATGCATGATGAGATGAGCCGCATGTGCTGTAGCGAAAAATAACAAGACCAGCATCCGAAACACAAACTGTGTGTCCGTGTGAATTTATGTAACGCTGACCGATCGAGCTGCAGTGTGGACACAGACTGACATTGCTTGTGTCATGTTTTTTAAGGCGGCTTTGGTGCGTCTGATGGAGGATGATGAAGAGGAACAGCTTCCTCACAGCCGCGAAAGGCCATTGACAAACCACAGCACGGAGAACAGAGACGCCTCTCGTGGACAAACCCCTTTCAGACACGGACGGTTCGAGCACAGATCCACGCAGACTTTAAATTCAGCGAGAGCCGGAGACATGGCACCGTTCCAGGGTTCCGAAAGAGGACCATCGTCTCACTGTGAAGATGCGGAAGCCAGGACTGCGTTTAGAGGGCTTTGTGGCTTCGCATCATTTGCGACGGCCCCTGGGGTCCCGGAGGGGCCAAGAGCACTTTTTCACGGTAGGGAAATGTGAATGTGAATCACATCTATGTTTGTGGGATTAGTAGGTAGGATCAAGCTCAAATTTTGCATACGATTTTATAATGTAGTAAGTAGGTCACACATGCACTTTATAAGAAATAAGCAACATCGGTGTAAATGTATTTTTGTTCCATCTTGAAGGCAATGCTGGGTTTCGTGCACACTTTCCCGCCCTGTTCGAACCCGTCCCGGATGGCGCACCAAGCTCAGAAGAAAGCGAGGTGGAGGAAAGGAGGCCAGAAGACAAAGGTGACGAACACGAGGCAGGAACCAGCGTGGAGGTTCAGATCGGCCGCAAGTTACGGGAAATGGGTGACCACTTTCAGCGTGAACATCTTCATCTGGTAAGAATGACGTCAGACTGGTTCAGATTCAAATGCAAGCATGTGATTCTAGAAGGTAAACAAGGTTCACAGGTGCTTCAACCGAGACTGTGGTTTACACCGCAGTGGTTGCTGTCACGATGTGCGGTGACATCATTGAGTGTTGCTGCTGTTCTGCAAAATATGCAAATGGTTCAATGAACCAATGACATCATGTTTTGGTTTATTTTTAAGCTCTGTTTACATTTGTCCATATATATTTTTTCTTTTATATATTCACTTTTTGCTTCATTCACTTTTACAATAGAGATGAGTTAACATGAGCTCCGGTGAGCGTTACCAGTGTCACTTGTTCAGCAACACGATTTAAAAGGGTACGAAACGGAAGTCATGTGAGTGTTGATGACATCATTTAAGGGTAATTTGTGATCGTGGTGTTTATGTATAAGCGTATGTTTAGGTACATAAACACAACCAATTCAGGTTCACGTGAAGATTAAAAGGATGAAAAAGATGTTAGGGTGACCAAAGGAGTTTGATAGTACGGTACAATAAAATGTTACGTTTTGATAGAGGCGCAAGATGTTCGTGGACAAGTGACTGATAGAAAAGAAGTAGAAACTCACAACCCCTGAAGTATATTTCTCAAAAGTTATCAAAAATACATTTAGTCCTGTCTGGGGTTTCAAATAAGTCCGGTTGAAGTTACCATCACCGCCGGCCGGCTGTAGTTTGTGTTGTGTGACTTCAGAAAGAGGAAGTGTGCGTTTATACTGCTTTCTAAATTTAGACTCTGACTCAAACTCCGTCAGCAAACATGTGACCACATTATCAAACACTTGTCAAAATGACAGTTTGTATCACTTTCTGTATGTGTTATCTTTCCAAACATGCTGAACATTTCGTTTCAAATGTGCCTTTTTCATCTCACTATAGAAAATAATAGTAACTATGACATCATATTGTTTTGAATGGGAATTTTACTGGTTTTAATGGCACTAATAATTCTCTCTGTTGGGTTCTATTATGTGGGATGTGGGGGATTAAATCCTAGAAAACACAACATTTTGTATTTGTTTAGAAGGTAAACAGCACAGTTCATATTCGTATTTATAATTTAAACCAGTTTGAATTGTTTTCAAATGTACTTTATGCAAAGCGATCACGATCTTAGAAACATGAAAATGAACATTAAACACATTCCCACACATCAAACAAGATTTTTTTTTAAATCATTACTAGTTGGAATTAAAGTTTGCCAGCTCACGTAAAAGCAGACGCTTACGCAACACCCTGCAATAATCGAGCCGAGCTGTAACGCCCGCCCACACCGGCCTGAGTGTTGATTGGACGCTTTAGCTGTCCATCGAGGAGAGCGAGAAGCGGCGCTTTAAAAGTGATACTCGAGGTCACGGCGCCATCTAGCGGCAGACACTAGCAACTGAAAATGTGTGTAGTTTTATAAGTGCAAGTTGACACGATAATCATAAAATAAGTACACGTTACCAAAAGAAAGATTGATGAATAAAAAAAAATCCTGTTTCAATTTGTGCTACTTTCCAACTTACTTGAAGTTCACATCTTATTGTTTTTTCTTTTTGCAGTTCACACAGCATCAACGGGGCCAGATGGGTTTGTTCCAGCTAGTGACATCACTCTACAACTTTCTATTTCCACAAGGAGGACCCCAAAATGTTGGAGCGCAGAGATGAAAGACCCCCACACCTGTTTAGGACGCATTAAGTCCGTTTAACACGGCACTAAGATCTGGATTATATGGCTCCAAAACAGTGGCATGAGGAACACGGGAAAGTTGCTGCTGGTCGGAGACTTTCCTGCTTTTTGTTGGAGAATCTTTCTGGAGCCTGCAAATCAACATAAAGATCTCAATAATCTGCCTTATGTCACCCCAACTATTTTATTCCACATGAGCGACTCTCATCAGCAGATGCTCAGGCTGTTATCAGTGTTATTGGGATGAAGGATTTCCTTCAGTCTCAACGGATGTTTGATGTCTTAACCAGTACAAGGCTGGTAATCCGGAGGCCAGTAACGTGCTTCATAAAAGACAGACGCACAGAAAAACTTTAAAATGTTTTTCTACCTGAATATCAAAATCGAGCCATTTTTGACAACAAGAAAGAGAGAGAAATGTGATTTTTGTTTTTAAAACTGATATATGTGGGTCTTTGCTAAAGAAGATGTTTTCTCATTAAGGGTGAATGTACCACGTTCAATTCACAGATGAAAACTATGCGAACTAAACATTTAGCGGGCTTCTTTGTTGAACAACGCAAAGATTTTATAACGTATGAATTTGCCTTAATGAATTGCTCTGCATTTCCATTCTGCTGTTTTATGTCGCAGATATATGAATTGCGTAATGATACTTAAAGATGAAATTCATTTCTCTCAGGCACTGAGGTATTTCTTTGGATACCAGTGTTTTAAACCACCTGTTAAATAATTGACCCTTTGTTATGCCCCACCCTAAAAACATTACTGACCAATACACAACACATGCTTTGTTTCTAAAGCAGGTCTATGGAATTGACACAATAAATAAAAAGTATAATTAAAAGCCTTAATCAAGACGCAAAAAGGGTCGATTGTTGACAACCGGGAGTTTAAAAACCACCAAACCATCTTTTACAGTTAAACCCAAGCGATACATGCAATCATAATATTTATTATTAAATGTATATTTGTATATAGCAACCACTGGTTATAAAGAGGAGCTTTTTATGACTTTAAATGTATTAGAGGGAACGTGTCCTCATCTATAAGGCATAAATATGCTTTGCTTAAAACGAGGACAATAATGAACTCAGAGATGTAGATTTCTTCTATTAGCGTCCAGTGAAACGGCCAGACTGCGTCATGGGCCTGGCTTATGATCTGGTGTCTGTTAATATTTTAAGAGTTTGTATATGATAAGTAATTATTTATTTTCCCTATATCTTATACCTATTATTTAAAGTGAAATAAATATGAGATCAAGTTAAAAAAATTCAATTTCCGATATCTTATATGCTTTCTTTGTGGTACAATCTACTGAGGTGCCTGTACTTTGCAGTTTACAAGTCTATAACGTTAGCTTGTGCATTATTTATAAAGGGATACAGTTTATGACATATTAATGATACAAATGTCACATTATTTTCAATTCCAGACCATTTTGTTTCCTGAAACATTCCACGGAGGTTATTTCCAGTGCTGTGATGTATTATTGTCCTGTTCGTTTGACGGGTGTGCCTGTAATGCTTGTGTGTTGATATCATAAACACTCGCAGACAATCAGACAGCTGAAGGTGCCTTAACAGCATGCAGGTGATGAAGATTCATGACATCATCACTCCAAATAGATCTGAGCGTTGGTTCTTTGGGTCGAGGGAGACTGCAAAAAATGACCTCAACCTAAATGACCTCGACTATCAGATTTATCCCGCCAGCTGAAGATTCACAGGATAAAACCTCTGCCATCTTATTCCTCCAGTATAAAATGCTGTTACAAATGCACTTGCTTCAGAAAAAAAACTTGTCAAAGTCGATAAAGATGATTTTATTTGGAATGTTTACGCAACTTTTGTTCATTTTGGTACTCTGTCACTCTGAGAAATGCACAATTCTCGTATTAAATGCTTTTATGAAAATGTCTTTTTTATCATACATCATAAGGTCTGTCATATAAATGCTGAAACTTTCTGAAATTATCTGCATTAAAGTATTTATGGATACTCATTTGGGAGCTTGTTTGTTTTCTATACGTGTTCAAAATTAACCATGGTTTCTGACAAAATACCAATAGTGGTGGTTTTGATGTTTAGTTCTTTTCAGCATAGAATTAGTGCAAAGATATTAAGAATTTAGTCTAAAATATATGTTTGAGATTACAAGAGCTATAGACAAAAAAGAAAACTAGAAATAAAAAAATAAAGTATTTGTATGTTTTATTAATAAACATTTCTCTGGCTTTTTCACAACCTTAATTAGATAAAAAAATAAACAACAAGCAAACTAAAAAATTTGTATTTTTAAGAAATTCATTCATTATTTATATTACTGCATAGATTTTGCATAGACTTTGTAAAAGTTGTTTATAACACTGATACTTTCTGAATTCGTGAGGATTTCATCAGAGAACGTTAACATGAATATTTCAAATCAGCGTTTGTTATAAATTAAGCAATGAGATGATATCCTGATTAGTTCAGACAAACATAAAAATAATCATTTTGTATAAACATACATAAATTGCAAAACAACACATACGTGTTAAACTACAAGAACACACAAATAATACATCAGATTGATGCACAATACATAAAACATTTCAGTCTCAACTGAAATAAAACGCCAGTTACAAATTAATAGATAAATAATCTCAAACTAAAATTCTAAAACAGATCCGTTCTTTGATCACATTTTGAGGGCAAAGATGTGCAAGTGTTTAAAGTTTGGCCTCATTTACAACAGAAGGTTGTGCAGTCGTTCTGTCCAAACGTTCCTATAAACAAAACAAATGACAGTATTAAACATTACAGTATGGGAAACAGCGGCCCGTCTGTCTGTAACACACACACACACACACACCTGTCTGTAATTCACATGTGCTGAAGACCTGAGATTCACATGAATTGAATTAAAGCTAAACACAACAAACGACAGAACCAATATATCTATGATACATGTATACAGAGCTCCAGATCATAGTTTCATCAAAGCTTTATTCGAATAAAAGCAAAGCATGTGCGCATCAGTGCAGAAGCCATACTCAACATGTGTCATTGATTATGATTTAAAGGAGCAGATTGGTGCGTGTCGCCAGTACCTGGACCCCAGTGTGTGATAAAATCAGACAGTGAGTGATTGATCAGATGTGTGTGGACGGGAGGAGAGAAGCATCGCTGTGATCCATAACGTCTGACCTGCCTGCTGATGCCTAAAGACACACACACACAGAGGTCTGATCTGTTAACATGAGAACAGGTAAACTGGGCGGAAGTGATGAGATGAAAGATGAGGCGAAACGTGAAATGGATGAGGATTAATAAGAAAGGGAAGGCTGGAAACAGTAAATGGATGAAGATAAATCAGAAACGGGATGTATAGAACAAATCATCCAATCACAATACTGAAATTGAGGAAGAATTCACAAGTGTGTACAGTACATCAAACGGATGAGCCATGATGTCCAACTGTGGCCTTCAAAACCAGCTAAGAAGTCAAAAAAGCTTTTAATCGCAAATATAAACTAATGACTAAAGCAACATTAGTTAGTCACAACAACACGGCAAAAAAGGTTGTAAAGCGATCTACCGGGAAGGTATGTTTAGTACTTACAGCTGTCAGTGCCTGCTGGTTTGCCATCTGTCTGCGCAGATCTGCTTTAATACAACCTGAAATAAACAAACAGGATAAGACAAACAGGACAGCTGTAACATTGAGTGGCGGGAAACCTCTGTGGTTTATAAAGTGTAAATATTTATCACACCATAGTCATATAGTTTCAGTGTAAATGAAACTGAAAATAATATAATGTTAAGAAACGGACAACGGTCCCGGCAGGAGGTCTTTCTGTTTGTGGGTCTCCTCGGTTTTTACCCCTAGAAACAGCCTTTATTTTCTCTGTGCAAAGCATGCATGGCTTACATACTCAGTTACAGAACAAATAGAACACTGGGAAGTTAGTGAGATCCCATCCTGCTCTTTGTTTGAGCCCCTGAGGTATTCTGGCAGCAACAACATACGAACATTAGCGCTCGCTCCAGAATCCAGTGTTTTTCCGTGCATTTTGTAGCTTACACATTAACCATCACAATTACATTTTATGCATTTGGCAGACACTTTTATCCAAAGCGACTTGCATTGCATTATACTATAAATTAGATTTTCTTAGTGTGAGCAAACGAACCCATGACCTTGGCATTGCTAGCGCTTACTCTAACATCTGAGCTAAAATAGTAGAGGATTTCAATGTCACTCATGTTGCATACATTTTAATAGCAAATGCATTCTAGGAAGAATTATCATACGCAGTGTCATTGCACTTCACAGAACGGCGGTCAACAGCAGTTACACAATAACCAAGTAAACTTCCGACGTAGAAACACACTTTGAAGTAAAGAACAGATGAAAAACATACTCAAATAAGAATGTGCCAGTTGAATTCTGGTTACAGTGATGATATAGATATGCACCTGTCATGATGGTTCCAATGAACAGGAAGACACAGAGGAAGAGATTTCCAGGCAGAGTATTAAACCTGTCCATTATTTTCCCCTGAGAGATTGTGAATATGATGCCAAACACCTGCAGTAAAGATGGGAGAGACACTTTTTAGGATTTGGAATAATGTTGCAATTCACCTGGTGATGATGCTGTGCGATCTTTACTGAGCAGGTGTAACGGAGGCCAGCTAGTGAAGAGCTGTGCAGTGTGTAAACCTCACTCCCCGACCAACAGAGACGCTCTAGCGTCTGCTGTCTTTAGCCTCCGTGTTAGAGCGCACGTCTCCCATCCGGACCGACGCTGGTTCAAGGCGGCCGAATAAAACCGGTTACACAGGCTGATTTTTCAGTGAGGTTGTAATGAGGACCATCTTAACACACACACCTGTGCGGAGCAGTTCAATAGTCCCGAAGATGTTCCCTCAGACTCCGGATAAGTCAGTTCAACAGCAAACTCAAAGCCGAGAGGAAGGTATCCCGTCATAAAGAACCTGCAATGGAGACACACATAAAACATAACATTTTATAAATGGCTTTGAAATCAAACTTACACACTATATAACATATTAAGACATTATTCACAATCTTCCGCCTCATTCGTTTTTTATGTATTATATTGAATTGACGATTCTTTTCAATACAAACATAAAAGTGTAGAAGAATTTCTCTCTTACCCGAGGGTTCCTGCCGTGATGAACACCACCCAGAGGTGACCCAGATTTAAGGTGAAAGCAAAAAGCAGCAAACCCAGAAAGGACATCAGATAGACGGCTAGAGTGGTCTGTCTGTGTGGCATCAGATAACATCATAACGGTTAAGAAGAATTGTGAATATGGTGAAACTATATGACCAAAACATTCACAGCCGCTGCAACTATATCGGAAATATTCATATCTGTATTTGCTTTTGAAAAAAATCCTGTGTGTGACCTTCGTAAGAAATCGGTTTCATTTACTGAAAAAGTAAAACACCCATTGATGGTATTACGGCTTTTAAATCTGCAGTTTTGTGGCACATGGTGTCATGTAAATAAAGCATGTTGTTGTCCTGAAGGGGAAGTCATGCTGCATGAGGGTCTGACACAAAAGGTCACGGGTTCCCCGAAGTCCAGATCAACACATCTGATCAAACACACTAAACAGAGTCACGGCAGGGAGAACTCAATAACAAACTTATCTTCCGCTGTGCGATCGATGACTAATATTTAATGACTGCTGTCTCCCACTAAAGGTCATTTCAGGAAACACATTTGTTTGTGATCGAAGTCCAGCCTCTTACTTGTATGTTTTGGATTGGTCTAACCAGATACCGCTGATGAGGGAACCAACCATGCCCGCGATCACGATGGTGAGCCCGATCCGGCCCGCGTTCACTTCCTCTCCCTGCAGAACCACAGCGAACATCACAAATGTGTATACCGTCCACATTCAACGTACTCCTCCACAATAATGCAGTTGGCGTGGACTTACAGGATAGTGTTCGGTGATCATGCGGTTGAGAAGTGTACTGACGGCATAAAAACAGCCAACGTTCAACCCTGAGGAAAGACAGGGTACAGATCAGACAGCCAATCAGAAACAGGGCTAAGGCATGTTGTCCATCATAACGTGCAAAAAACCTTTATATGTTTTTAGACTACTGATTTTATATAACGTTCTGGAATAAAAATAAACCTTTTTATAGCCGGATAGCTGATAAGCAGTTCTCTCAATGTTCAGCCAGGTTAAATGCTGCTACATACTTCCGTTTGTGTGTTTGGTGTTTAGATCATAAAATAACCTAATGTTGGTCCTATTGCTTAACCGTTAAATCATTGTGTTGGAAACAAAAATTGACACCCCTTGAACTCATACTGTCACTCTGGATAAAAGTCAATGTTATTCTCTGAGGTCCTGAACGGGAGGATTATGAAGTTGCATGCAGGGCGAGACATTCACCGTAAGTGATGGTGAGGAGGATGAAGGCTTTGTTGCGGAGCAGTCTGACGATGGAGGCGGTGTACGAGTAGCTTTCCGGAGAAATCTGACGGGCCGCGGCCTGGGCGTGTGTGGGGGGGATCTCTGGATGGTCCTGAAACACTGACGACAACAAAAAAACACAAACTCATCCGATCAACCGTCAGAAATTGTGTAAAGACATCGCACAACACATCTTAGTGAACTTCTTTAAACTGAAATCAGGCAAAATCACATGTTTGTTTTGTGAATAAAAGCAAGCAAGCAAAAAGGAAAGCATAAAAGAACATTCTGACATCTGCGGTTGTTTGTGTCGAGCAGGAATTTAACATGTTGTCCCCAAAACTGCAGGTGACTGAACTGAACCGAACTCTGTGATATTTGCTTTATCAAACAAGTTTCAGGATATAAAAACCTCTGAGCTGTAGGTTTACTAAAGAATTACAGGACATAGGAGTCAAACAGGGTTTTTATGGAAAACTTTCATTTTAAATGTGTTGTTTCTTGTTCCTGTTTTTGAACAGAACTGAGTTCACGTGTTCCTCTAACACGTGATCTGCTTCCTGCGCACGGTTTGTGGTCACGCCAAGATAGAAAGCATGGCAGATCAGCATTTTACAAGCAGAAACAAAAAGCATGTGAGAGAGAAAGAAAGAGCGACAGACAGACGGTGAAAAATTACTCCTCTGGTTTGCACTGTATCAATTTATCAATGACACTTCATTTGACATGTTTTTGTAGATGTAACAACAAGAACATAGTAAAGCAAAAAAACAGGAACAGACAAGACAAAAGGAATAAAACTGCACTCTAAACTGCAAAACACTTTAACATCGACAAAATGTATATTTTTATGTTAAAGGATTATAGAGCAGCGATTTTACTATAAAAGGTTTAAAATATCAAGCCGTCTTTAAGCAAAATGATCCAAGAGCCAGTTTAATGTAAATACACTGTGTGATCATGGCTACGGTGACATCATCACGATTGACATGTGTACTTACCAATCACAACCAAGACAAATAGGAAAGTGGCCACACCAGCCGTGATATAGAACATAATTCTGATGTGACCCGCCAGCTCATCCATATCGTCCACATTTGGAACCAGGATCGGTGGCACGAGGAAGCCGATGGCAATTCCCAACTGCAAAGCAAACACGCATGTTTAAATCAACCTGGACCCAAATGACTCCATGTAAACATGTCAAGCAAAGCAAGAGTTAATGCCAAATGCCATTTTTACCCCCGTGAAGGGCAAAACACTAACTGAAAGCTTACAAAGGAATATCTTAACACTGGTCAATTTCAGACAATTGATCACTTCATGAAGGTCCTTTTGACGTGCATAATCATGTGATTCTGAACAATGCTTTAGTCACGATTCATTCTGAATGAAGCATTCACCCGTATACAGTTTATATCGTCCCCATAGAATATATATATATATATATATTCAATATTGTAAATACAAATTGATAAGTGTTATATAGATTTAAGGATGAATATTAGTCTAAACACTAAACAGCAGCCTATTCAGAGCATTTGGTATCTGACACATATGAAATTCCACCTCTTCAAAAAGAACAATCAAAATAAGTCAATGGCACACAAAAACGTATCATAAATACAGCCTCCCAATAAAAGATGGCCAAGGACAACTCCTGACAGACACTTAACCAGGATAAAATGTTGAGGACAGACAGACGTGACTACTTATCTAACATAGTAAAACAAACAAAGAACCCAGGCACTACAAAGAACCTGAACATGTTTTCCACTTGCTGGATCAAGAGGATGCAGCTCAAGAAACATATATTTTGAGACAAATGCCTTTTAACACAGAGATCTATCCAACATGGTATTAAAGACCTAAGCCAGCAGTTTTCAATGTGTTGGCCTTCCACATTCAAGTAAATTGAATTTGGTCTTGAAATTCTTGCAGAGGCTGCAGCTTTTGCCAGAGGGGAACTGGAACCCCCTGGTTAGGCCTGGTTTCCCTCTGAGGTTTCTTTTCTCCTCCTAGGGATTTCTTTGAAAGGTTTTTTATAATGTTGTTTCGAAAAATGTTAATACATGCGTGCCATTTTTATTTGATAAACATTATAGGATAAATAACATTTGTAATGAATAACAATGGTTTTTGGAGTGTTGCCTAATGCATTCACTTATTGTTTACAAATACAACCCTTCTGTAAAGTGCAACAAATATTTTTGTCTTGTAAGTCTTTATAGAGTGCATGACTTTAATGTTTTATTGTTTACTTTTTCGCCTACGCTCTTATCCTACAAGACTATTAGTGACTATGTACGTGTGTTGGATTCATTCTTTATTGATGAACGTCCGAAATGTGTGTAAGCACTTTAAAACGTTTTCTGTATCAAATAAATAATATGGCCCTGCTGCTTATTAAATGGATTTTCAACCAACCCTTGATTGTTAAATTAAGATGACCTCATCACGGAGTTGTTGTCATAGCAACAGGTAGATCGTCTGAAACCTGCTTGGCAGAAATGTATTTACCTGTACAGGTAAATACATTTCTGCCAAGCAGGTTTCAGACGATATTTACCTGTGATATTTACCTGTATCATGTGTAAACATGATACAGGTAAATACATTTCTGCCAAGCAGGTTTCAGACGATCTACCTGTACACATTGAAATATAGCTTAAAACGGTCAGGTCAATGCCAATTTGTTAAATCAATTATTTGTGTACATCAATTACATTTAGGGAGACTTAATGAACAGTGAAGACATAACTAGACCTTAATCTTTCTTCGTTTATTGGACCAATGTCTCATCAGAAAACATTGAAATGCCCATTTAATCTATTTTCTCATTCATTTACGACGTGGAACCAATTACAACAGTAAGACACAACACGCAGAAAACGTCATTTTGTTCAAACCCACCTGGTTTCCAAAGACCCCGATGGAGCACGCGGTGGACACCTCATCCGAACCGAACCAGACTGACGCGATGCGCGAGGGCATCCCGAGGATGAACACCTGAGCGACCGAGCACGCGAACTGACCAAGAAACGTCACCGGAAACAAGTCGGGTCTCGCGCTGGCCACCTTGATCCACGTGCCCGTGCAGTTCAGAGCCGCGGCAACGAGCGCGATGACCCGCAGCCCTTTCTTGTCCAGGAGCCACGAGACGGGGAAAATGAGCGGAATGTACGTTAGCATGTAAATCATGGACATCCAGTCGATAGTGAAAGTGTCCACGCCGTAGAAGCGCATGAAGATGTTGTTGATTATTCCGTATTGGATCCATTGATAAGAGTTACAGAGCGAATACGAGCTGAATAGACACACTATGAGCCACCTCTTCTTATATAAACGCGTTGCCGGAGGCTCCAAGCGCGCTGGATTAGATTCATCGCCCATATTTTTTCACTCGTTTACACGCGGAACGAATTCACGAAACGTTTTCCCGACGCTTTTAATTCAGTCATTCATTCAAGTCGAGTCACATATATGATTCCGAAGTGATCCGCGTGACCATATCACTTTAACATGGCAAACTCTTTGGAAGGACTTCACATGACATTAAATGCTTATTAAACTCTCCGTATCGGTTTGAGTTGCTCCTCGCTATTTTAAAGATCCGCTGCTGGACTGGTCTCCGGTTCCACCGACGGAGAATCTTCACAAATTCGCTAAAAACTTTCGACACGGTGGTGAAGGTCCTGGCAGAAGAGAGAGAGAGAGAGAGAGAGAGTGGAAGGGCGATTACAATCACAACAAAGTCACGAAATGGGCGGGGCTTACGGTATGGACTTTGCGTCTGTCAAAGTGACAAGTTCGCCAAAATCGTTATTTATTTCAAGACGTTTATTTAGCTAACACGTCGCTGACTTTTACTACCCCTTTATGGGACATGGTGGAAAATGTGAGAAGGAAGAGAAAATAGTTTTAAAGCTTTTGCGTTATCTCGCACAATTTACGCGAGTTCGGACAAACACTTCATGTTTAATGTCCCACTGGCAGAGTTTGGTATATAGTCGCAGATTCCGGTGGTGGACGAAGTACACAAACCATTTACTTGAGTAAAAGTAGAGATACCCGAGGTGAAATATTACTCAAGTAGAAGTTCTGCATTTAAACTTTCACTTGAGTAAAAATGCAAAAGTTTTTGCCTTCAAGTATCCAAGTACTATGATTAGTTTTTATGGCTGTAATGTCCTGTTATCATTTTTTGTCACAGGACTCTTGCTTAACTCAGTCTATGTGAAGACGTCACTCTTGGCACACCAATCTATTAATAAAATGACATGAATTAGTCAGACAGACACTGATGTCTATTTACATTTTCATAAGACCAAAACCTTGAAGACAAACCATTTCCTTTAGAACAAAATGAAATAACAGGCCTTGAGAGCAGTTTCGGTTTAACATTGATTTGTAACAGTAATCGAAGTTTTTATTTAAACTTAAACTTGCAATGGAACAAAAGGATCGTAAAAACAAATACTAAGTGGATTCACTGAACCACATTACATCACATTCTCGCTAAATAATTAGACATTTCTCCAACTTGAATTCTTTAAAGCAGACTGTTGGTTACGTTAGTGTCTAGCTCATCTTCATTCCTCATAAATGAGAGGTGTATTCCTCCTCTCTCTTTCTTTTCACTCAGAGAAGGCACAGTAAAGTACAGATACTTAAAAAAACTACGTATACAGTAACGAATTACATTTACTTCGTTACTGTCCACCACTAAGATTCCCGGAGCAATAACTCGTGAGCTAAACGTTGTTATAACACAAATGACACCTCACGTAAACAATTGAGCTACAATGTAATCTTCCACAAACAAACCGAGCCTTAAAGCGCAAAACCCGAAGAATATCAGGCTAAAAATAATAATTAACGACAGTGCTACATACCATAGTATAACTAAAACTATTTTTAATTCAGCAGGAGATGATTCCTGTGTACTTAACCGAACTTCCGTTTGTTACAATGACCATTTTTGTAGAAATTCGCTTTTTGGGTTTAAAATCCCTTTGCAGACGGTCCCTTCGGACTTTTGTCGTCTCCTCATATATCAATGTATATATTTTCTTTTTGAGGAAGATTATGTTGTAGTTACTTGGAATTATGTGTTATAACAACGTTTAGCTCACGAGCTATTGGTCCGGGAATCTGCGACTATAGACCGATATGTTGTTGTTTCAAACTCTGCCACATTAAACATGATGTGTTTGTCCGAATTATTTAAGGACAAACACATTATAGACATAAAAAACAGAAATAACGTCAGCTGCTGTCCTTCTGAAACCTTGTATCTCAATATTTGGTGATTTTGATTTGTATCAGTCACCCATATGTTAATCACCGTGTTTTGCAAATATATACCCAATAGAAAGTATTAAAAAGTGTCAAATTTGGAGACCCGAGGTTTTAGAAGGACAGCAACGATAAACAGTAATAAAAACATAACATCTGCTTTGATTACAGATGATCTTGAATAACGTTACACTAAATTTGCGTGTGTGTTTGTGCGCATGCGTGCTTAAATCCGTAAACGTTTGTGAAAAGTTTAATACAATTATCATATATGCTAATATTTGTAAGCCCTTAAAATAAATACTTCATTTAAACAAAATCGGTTCAATGAAAAGTATTCACAAAAACACTGCCGAGTCCTGTGGAATTAGGGAGGATGGACCAATCACAGTCGTCTGTGGTTACTGGATTGGGCATTTTAATCTATACTTTAATTTTACAGAGATGCTATGGGGGAATATTGATCGTTATGAGTATCAATCCAATTAAATTCAATAATACATCCAAACGATCGTGGTAAAAACGTTTTCAACTAAGAGAAAACGATTTGAATGCGGCATGATGCATTTTCAACTGTCTGAGCCGCAGAGCGCCCCCTGGAGGAATTACAATATCACATGAATCTTTTATATAATGTATAAATCATATAAAGACCTACCCTGATATAATGATATATAATGATTGTGCTTGTTGTTTATGGAAACCCACCACATGATTTAATGTACATTTAAAATGTATTTCCCCCCTCAACAATATGGCGGCGCTGTTTCCCGTGCTGTGCGAGGTCTCATGAATATTAATTAGCCTCACTGACGTTCTGCGAGTGAGTCACTGTACGTGATTACATTCCACGTACGTCATACGTCCTACAACGTCGCACGCCGCATTGGCCGCTGGATCGTATGAAAATCTATCGTACGCCAACATCGCCATATTGGAGCGGGCGCTATAATTCGTAATAAAACTGGAGCAAAGATGCCAGACTCCTGCGCAGCTTGGGGATGTAAAAACCGTCGCACAACCCAAACCAGATCGCGAGGAATTACTTTTCACAAGTAAGAGTGAACAGTTGTTTCTGAACATCGTAATAAGTCTCCCAGTCAGCCTAACAAAAAGCAGCTAGCAATAACGTTAGCTAGCCGAGACTTCATAATAAATGATGTAATGTTCAAGCATGCAGGTCTCGGTTTATATTATTGCTTCTAATAAGAAACCAAATCGAAACTTTTGTCTATATTGTTTTTCTCCAAATCGACGTCTACGATGAGCGGCGTACGTGTTGTTAGTTTGCTAGCTAACTTTTCTCCCACTTTAAAGGTTTCCTAAGGAGAAGCATCTGAGGAGGCAGTGGGAAATCTCTGCAAGAAAAAACGTAAGCGTGCACTCCGTACTATGCAGTGAACACTTCCGGCCGGAGGACTTTGACAGGACAGGTCAGACTGTAAGGATCAGAGATGGAGTTAGACCGTCTGTCTTTAGTTACCGGACCTCCAAAAAGGTATGTGCATCCATGGGTTAAAATGTTGTGGTGCTTGTCATTCTGACTCCTTGTATTTTTTTCTCTCACTTCAGCCCAGGAAAACACGAACATCACAGAGGGCTTTGGAGGAGCTGCCAGTGGACTATTCTCTTAAGAAACAAAAGACTGCACAATCACAGAAGACTTTGCAGGACCTGCCGGTGGATTATTCTCTTAAAGTCCAAAAGATTTCACCAGATTCCAACACCCTATCAAATTCAAAGGCTGTACCGCATAACATTGTGAGTATTTGTATGGGTTACAGGGACAGTTCACACAACAGGACAAAATGTACTCCCCCTCACGCCATCCCAGATGACCACCTTTCTTTAGTTTAACACAGATTCATTTCTTTTTCTATATTTAAGCTATAAAAGTTTCAAAATGCATTAGTCAAAAAAGTAGCCCAAATGACTCCAGTGGGTTAATAAATGTCTTTTAAAGTAAAGCAATAGGCGTGAGTGAGAAAAGTATTTATATTCTGAGCATATTTATCCAAGTTGATATGAAATAAAAAGTAAAAATGACACGCAGCTTACATTTTTGGGAGAAATAATCTTTTAAGCTGAAACAGTGATATAAACCCTTTCATCTTCTTTTCCCCACCAGGACCACTGCTATGCTTTGCCATCATCTCCCGCTATTATAAAGGCAAGACTCCATGAAGCCTTGGCGAGGGTGGAGAGTCTAGAGCGAGAGATAAGGAACATGAGGAGCCGAGAACGGAGGGCAAAGAATTCAGTGCACGAGCTTCTCGAGGATCTGAAGCAGAAGAACCTGATAAATGGGGAGCTAAAAGACAAGCTCAAGGTCTACTCGGGTAAAAATCAAAATACAAAAAGTGCACATCTTCATTTTTTTTTTTTGTTATTGTTGCAAGAGCTCGTACTAATTTGTGCTGACTGTATTTCAGAAATTCCGATAGACCTCCTGGTAAAACAAGGCCATGAGTACACACAAGACCAGAAGGAGTTTGCCATTAATCTTCACCTGCATGGTCCCAAAGCATATAACTATCTGAGAAAATCTCTCCATCTCAACCTCCCACATCCATACACATTACAAAGGTATTTGTCACATATGATTGCACATTTTACAACGTGCTGCTTCTAATACAACCCATAACCATGGTTTTGTTTTACAAAGGTGGATGGGTACGGCAGGTGACAAGACTGCCCCAAACACAACGTCAGAAACATGCAGTATTAGCCAAGAGGAAGACCTGGGTATGTACTTCTCATGACTATTAAAAACAGTACAACTGGGAAGATGTGTAGAGTTGGAGTGAATAATGCATCTGTTGTACCATATCTCTGTCACCAGATACACAGAACGTCACGGTGGTGCAGTCGCTGGAGGAACTGCATGAGCGTGGGATAAGAGTACTATGGACGGTGGACGACCTTCCCTCTGATATTAGCATGTCTACGGAAATTGACAGTTAAAGAGGGGCCTAAGAACTTTTTTGATACATTTAAAGACCGGTGAGAGGGTGTTCGTGATGACTGGTGCGTGTCAATGCGTTGAAGGCGGATTATAGTCCAATAACCAGCACTACTGGCCAGATCAACAGGACATACATGATGTTCAAACAAAAGATGGACTGCATGCAGCCAACAAGATATCAGACAAGCTGTTTTGATGGTGTCCCGGCTGCACAGACACAGTAAGATGCTCGGTCGCAGCAGCTCTGCGCTCAAATACTCGCAGTTTAAACACTGTGATGAAATGGACTTATTCATTGAGGTTCTACAACATACGGACGTTTGAGTCCAATGCTTTGTTATTGCAAACATTTTAGATGATCGACGGCCTCTTTATTGTAATGATCAGTCCACGAGTTGAAGAGTTCAAAGTTTCTCTGTGCTGTTCGAATTGGACTGATAGAGATCTTGATGGTGAATACTTCAGTTTCTGATGAAAGTTTATACCTTTTTTATATTGGATGTTAAATTGGTTATTTTGACCATGAAATGTGTACCATACAAAATGTGAATTTTGTAAATAAATTGTATATCTTTTTCCTGGGCAATAACGCTTTAATAAAGCTTTATTGTCACATGACCACATCGTGTTGCTTGCAATGAAATAATAATTTTATAAACATACTATCATACTATCTTATAATCATTTACTAAAATGCATTTCATTCTTACAAATGTAATCATGATACATGTGTCAAGATTCGAGTGTAGTGCCGTGTAAAATGTCCTCAACATCAACAAAAAGCAGCTGTGATGGTTCAAAAGTCTTGAGTGTGTAAATATGACCTAACGTTTTATGTTGGACAAACCTTACCTTTTAACTTAAAGGATTCTCTGGGAATTTCACGACTCTGTGCTTACCTGTGAAGATAGGATGTTAAAAAATGTACCAGACATTCCGTTAACTCGCTTTGACAGAATAAATGGTTTCATAAGCAGGTGGCAGAAACATATAGACCTGCAGAATGCTTTGAATCTGAACGGCAGATAATTTACGATTGGGAAAGTATTTTTAGACATGAACACTGACGCACATGGATCTTACTTCCAAACATTTTTGAAATATCTTTGCAATCATAGAAAATCTTCCTATTCGACGAGTCAAGCACCAATGGAACCTGGTGCACCTTCACCCAGATTTCAATGAACTTCAAGACCTTGTATTTTGGCAGAAGAATTTGTTCACAGAGAGGATGGAGGGAGACCTCAGGTGTCTTCACTCACCCGTATGACACAAATATTGGTGTTTGCTGTGAGAATTAACATGTTGCATTGAAGTCATACCTGAGCAAAGCAAGCACTGTGCCGGCAGATGAACATCAGTCACTCCTGTCCGGTTTATTCCGTCTGCTGGCGACTGGATGAATACCTTCCCTATTTGTTTTAACAGGTGATGGAGAAACATCAGTTGATTTGGTGGAGAAAAGACAAGAAGAGATGTACATACCCGGGACTGTGAACTGAGTAGAAAGCTTAAAACATCAGTCATGAATTTGTGCTATGTTTGTATGTGGCTTTTCTGTAGAATTAAATAGCATATCACAAACATTGTCAACAAGATGACTGTACTCTTAAAAATAAAGGAAGATTCTTCACAGCAATGCTATAGAAGATACATTTTTGGTTCCACAAAGAACTAGTCAAAGGTTCTTCAAAGAATCTCTTTCTTACCTTTTCATAATTGTTTTTTCGCCTCACAACCTTTTGTTAAACAGAAAAGTTCATCAGTTGATAAAAAATGTCTTTATGGAATCAGACAAACACGGGACGCTGTTTGGAAGCTAGATCTGAGTGAGGGAAGCATTTCGGGTAAATTGAGCACGTGACACATCATCAGTGGACTGTCCTTACTTCTTTCAGTGTTTCGGCCTTTCAACACTAAACACCCTCCACAAGGTTGACCCGCTACAGGATGATCGGTCCTCAGCTTCTGTCCAATGCTCAATTATTCGCGATCCCTGCCCGGTTGATGAAGTCTATAATTTGCCGAAGGGTTGACCAATTCTCTGATGACTTTCCGTAGATCCTGACCATAGATTCTGAGTTTTTTCAACATTGTTATGGGGGATGTTGGCACAAAACCTCTGCATCCCACTTCAATTGGATAGACTTTGGTGTTCCAGCCAAGCTCTGCATTACCCAGCTTTTGTCGCTCGTAGGCCTCCTGGAATAAATTCTCCCATGGGACTGTGAGCTCTAAGACGTAAACAGTCTTAAGTGAGGGGTCCAGAGTACCAAGTCAGTCCTAAGATTGGTGAGGACGATCTCAGGTGGAAAATTTTTTAGTTTTGGGCAGATGTCCATCAGCATTTTCCAGTGACGGGCCAGGCACAGTTGTTCTGATTTTGTCTTGGTAGAATGGTCTATGGTATAGAAGAACTTTTTGAATCACCTATTTTTAATTCTTTTATCTAAATCTTATAATTAGCATTCTACATATCTGACCAAACAAATAGTTTTGAAAGATTTTATACTACCTTTTGAAAATGCCCCAATTGCTGTTAGAATAAAATCACAATTGAACAATATTCACATGACCTGGACATATTTCCACGAGATTTACCCGAGTAGCAGTCTATGGCTAGACTGGAGGTCTACAGTATGTCTATATTGACAGAGTTATTGATTTATCTCACACTGTTAGCAGACGGACACATTTTAACATGTTACTGTTATACTGCTTTAGTCTGTCTAGCTGAACTGTGTGACGACAGACATAACACTGATTTATATGTTTGCGAGGGATGTCTGTACATTTTTACTAGCATTCAATTCTGTGAAATAGTATAATGCGGACAGAGAGACTGAAAACTCAGTGTCAAGTTTCAATTTAATGAAATACTATTGACAAATGAATAGCAACTATAGATATTGAAGATTACACATTCATAAAGTGTCTTTAACTGTATATTTAAGACATTGAGAAGAAACAATAATAATGTGGATAAATAGGTTATTTAACATTTAAAGCAGCATGAAATAAACTAAACTCTGAAAAGGGCAAACATAAAAACAAAATATAACAAGACAATTATATAAGCAGTAAAAATACAACAAAACATATTGTGATTATGGCCGGATAGCATTACAACACCTTTAGATAAGATTACATACGATTAAATTGTCGTTAACATTCATCAATATTTTGAATAATATTATTTGAATACTTCATATAATTTAGTGATTAGAAATCTGACAATTTCATTTGAAACAACCTCTGTGAAATGATGTTTGGAGGAACAATTCAGAAGCATCATTTAAACATCAGCCTCCGTGCAGATGAAACTGAAGTTGCCCTGTCCGAGTCTCAGGTAGGTCTGCTGAAGCTCTCAGGACATTGACCCTAATGAACAGAAATAAGAACTCAAACTTGTGTTTTAAGTAAATGTAGTCATTAGTACTCGGAGAATCGGAGCTTACCAAAAAACGATCCGTTACATTCGCCCCAGCATGTTCTGCATTTGCTCCATCTTTCTTGTCACAGCAGCGAGTAAAACAAATGTTAAGGTGATTGCTTTTCATATCTACAATCATATGACACGGAGATCAAATGGATATAATGACACAGAATAGAGACCGGGTTTTCAGAAAGGATATGTTTGGCGTTGAGGTCCTGAATGGAGGTTTGAGTTTGTCTCTGGAAAGCCAGTCTAGCCTCACACATGCAGGGATCCTGAACGATCTCCACCTTCACCTCTTCACACCACAGTCAAGTAATAAACATCACATATAAACCTCTCAAATGGCGTATTTGATTTAATGACCTATCCTCAACCCCAAAATATGTTGTTTTATAAAGTCCATTAGCAACTATGTAACACAGGTTATCCAATGTTGTGGTTTTGTATTGTATTCCAACATTGCGAGTGTTACATAATGTACTAGAGGGTTCACATCAATGTTGAATCAGTTTTTACCGATTCAACATATCAGAAATTATAAAGACACAGACAGATGAGATTGTTTAATTGCATTTTAGATTTTCAATGTTTTTATTATACCTCATTGGAACCTACAATCTATTAATAGTAACTGGCGATTTATAGAGCTACGCATTTACACATATAGATGTATAAACATTATAGGCCCATATAGCTTGAATGCATTTTTGATCTATTCTACAAAACTATTCAACATTGTTTCCTAAAAATGGGCATTGCCCATCATTCCTCAACCATGAAATAGACAACCTAATATAAAAACACTAGATTTTCATATGTTCAGGAAGAATAAAATGTGTCAGTCAATGGGATTTATGATATTAAGGTGATAAGTATGTGATATTCATGGTTGCAGGAAACATGGTTCATGCTGAATAGTTCTGATTTCTTACGTTTCTTGGAACATGATTTCTTGTCTTCTCTCAACACAAAACCCCTCCGGCATTCACAGTGATAAGAAGCATCGTCGTTCGCGCAAATGTGATCACAGTCGTGACCCCGCCCACAGTAATCCAGACCTGCAATAAACCAAGCCCTCAACCTAACGAACCTTTGAAAGAACACGTGAAGCAAAATGGAACTAAACTATCTGAAATGTGTCGTTTTCCTAAAGAACTTTTATATTCGCATCATCTTCAACAACAGCTACAGAAACCATCATAAAATGGTATAAAATGATTGGATATACCATTTATGAAGGCTAAAACTCACTGGTACTACCATCATTATGGTCACTGGCTTTGAAGCATGATCTCCTGTCCTGCATCAGGACAAAACCAGTCGGACACGAGCAGTAATAGGAAGAACCGCTGGTTACACAAGTGTGTTGGCAGTCATGACCCGACGCACAGGCATCTACACCTAAAACAAGCCATAGAAGCATCTAACACATGCTACTTTCATAACTCCCAAAACACTTTAATCATAGCTCTTTGTTTCTTCCACATGGCCAACTGAATCAGGACACCTGGCATTGTTTCAATTTGGGTCACAATTTTATTGACTGTAACACTGCTTAGTCAACTGCTTCTAATTCATATACTTGATTTCATATTTCACATCATGAAATGGCATTCAGGAGCCATTTATGATTATGAATTCATTAACTCACTAGCACTATTATCTCCATCTCGGTCGCCACCGGTGTAAGCACCAGCACTTCTAAGGGAGCATGTTTTCTTGTCGTCGCTTAAGACGAAGCCCGTGCGGCACTTGCAGTGATAAGAGCTCCCACTGCTAACGCAAATGTGTTCACAGTTGTGTCCTATTTCACAGGCATCCATATCTGGAACAAGCCACATGACATCTACTGTGACATGAAAGATACTGGGCACAGTAGTTAACAAAATAAATGAAACCCAATGGGACATTTGGGTATTAAAAGCTTAATCTGTACAACAATATCATAATACAGTCTAAAACATTCTGGGGTGATTGGTTGGGTCAAATATTGACATTTTCGAGGTTCCTTTAAACCAACCATAATAACCCAACCATGGGTGGAAACCACCCCAGCATTATCAAGGGAAAGTTACATGGTTCTAAAGAAGACCGGAGTTGTAAAATATATTTGAGATGTATTTTTTAAGGCCATCATCTGTCTATCGGAGTGCCGGCAAAAAACACAATGATGTTGCTGTAACGTTTCAGTAACATCATGAACAAGAACACGTCCATGATAATTCAACAGTGATTTAACATGGGTTGGATCGACTGGAAACCAGCTGAATAATAAAACAAAAATGTTACATTGAACACGTATAGCTGAATTAACAGCCCTGTTCCAAAACCTAGTAAGCAGCCTACAGCATTTTAATGAGACAGTTCTCTCCAAATTGAAATTATGTCATCATTTAGTTACCCCAAGTCTAAAATCTAAAGCAGAGTGAAATGTATTCTTCACAGAGAATAACCAAAAACATTCAAAGGGTGGTCTATTTGTGTGACATATGGAGTACTTTTGATGGCCCAAACTAGGTTTTGAAACAGATCTTACATGTAACTTCATGCAAATTGTAATAAGACACACAATAAAACAGATGAATCATCAATTTGTATCGGATGATATCAAGCAATACAATAAGAACACATGTAGACTCGATGGAAAGCAGGTCAACAATTGTTAGCTAAATGGGGTAGTTAAATAAGATTATGTATGGTTATAACGTTAGCATTCTCAGTTACCAAGTTTAAATTAGTTGCTGTTAGTGAAAATCCAATGTGTTTGTTTGTACCAAGTATGTCTTCAAAATCTACAGTAGAGCAGTTAGCGGAATCTGCTGGCTCTTACGTTTCAAGGAACATGTTTTCTGGTCTTCGTTCAAAATAAAGCCATTCCGACACTTGCAGTAAAAGGAGGGGCCACTGCTGACACATATGTGTTCACAATCATGTCCCATAGCACAGGAGTCCATACCTGGAACAAGCTTTCATTACTCAATGAGAACGCTAGCACTCGAGCAAGAAAAGTTTATGGTCAAGCAACTGTCTGGATTTAAATTGAGCTTTTAGGAACAACAACCTGATCCTACGGGAATTCGTAAATATTTTAAGAGGGGGCTAATTAGTTTGAATTTGTACGAAGTGAACCATCCAAAAATGAACAATTGTTAATAGAAAACAACACTTGGGTGAAAGCAAACCATACTTAACCATACGGATGACATCGTACGAAATCATACGAATTAGCTAGCTTGAACAATAGTTACGAATTGCCAAAAGATTGCGTCGATTCTATGATAGGGAAATTAAAATATTTCATCTACAAAAATGTATGTCAAGTCGGCAACTACATTACAATACAATCATCGATTCTGAGCATATGTTATATTTTAGTTTGCAACATGCTTCAATAGCATTTATGTCAGTATGCTGACTAGCTGACAGCTAGCTGTAAGCTTTTAGCGAGTCGGTAGCACAGCGATTTACTAGCATAGCTTTTGGTTGAGTCATTTTAATGTCCATGAACAAAGTTTGACTCTTGTCCTGAAAAAGACAAACAATTTGAATTATCCACAAACAGTCAAATATTCAAAGCTCTCTGCAACAAGAATCATCTAGGGGTGAAACACATTTGATCGTGAAAAGAAGTTGAAATATTAAATACTGAGAGCATTCCATTCAAAGGTCTTCATTCCACAAAAAATAGTCAGCGAAGCACACACACGAGCTGATTGGAAGCATTCATAAGAACCAAGAAATGATTCTTTGAATGACCGTGGGCTTATCAACACTATCATGCTAAAAAACATTTTCTTTAGAATGTTTTACGATCCAACAATTCAAACGTCTGGAAAACAAGATAAATGCTTTAATAAAGTCTACAATTCCATATCATCATAATGGTTATGACTATTTATGAGACCAAACTGTTTTCCAGAGAATGAATTATCACCCACTAACATAAAGGACTATTACAGATATATACTGAAAAAAGACGAAAGACATAAAACCCCATCTCCCCCCTTATGCGTGAACCCTACCACACAGCGTCTCCCGGAACTTCGAGGTGAGCTTCTCGATCACTCCATAGGTCTCCACGTAGAACACATGGTCCTCAAGAGGGTTACTGGCCATGAGCTTCAGTGAGCGCATATCAGCCCTGTCCACTCCAACCGCATAAATCTCAATCCCTGAAGCCCGTGCGGCAGCCGACACCTCTTCCACCTGGTCTTGTGGACGACCATCTGTGACGATAATGGCGACCTTTGCGATGTTCTTGGATTTCGGCCGTGCTCCTGACTTTTCCGTAAAGGCTTCATCCATGGCTTTCTTGATGGCCATACCTGTCATGGTTCCCGCTGCCAGGGGTTCGATGCGGTTGATGGCTTGCTTTATAGAGTCCTTTGTGAAATGGTTCTTCAGCAGGAACTCAATTTTGACCGTGCTGGCGTAATTAACCACAGCGACACGTGTGGCATCTTGACCAACATCAAGAGTGTCCACCATGTCGGCTAGGAAGATCTTGACCTTCTCAAACTCACCTGGACGCACACTACGGGAGCTGTCGATGATGAAGACCAGGTCCAACGGACGGCTTCTACATTGAGAGTCTGTTGCTGAGTTAAACAAAGAATAAACACTTTTTTATGGCGCAGCTAAGTATCATGGTGGTGGATTAGTCCATTATGGCATTAGTGAGAGAAAATGAAAGTTATACAGGTTTGACCCAAAGAAATGGCCAGTCAAGCAAAGTCCTGCATGCAAGTGCTAGAGAAACAAGTCCTAACGGTGAATAAAAAAGGTGTGGAAACTGTACCAACATGTTAGACCAATGTATATTGCTTCATTTCTGGGAACCTCTACTGGATAGATTTGCTTAGAAGCCTGTGAAATCATAAGATTAGCAAAGTAATTTCAATTGACATGCTCGCTTCTAAAACAAACGTCCATAGCTAGACCCAGCAAGATGACACCATCGATTCTTGCGTCCTGATACTACTAGAATTTGAAAGTTTTTTTTATATTTATGATTTGGCAAAACAGTAATGTTTCTAAAATTGAGAGTACTTAAACAAACCAGTTAAGTCATTTTGGCAAGTCCACATATGAACATAGAAACTGTAAGCTTCCTACTGCTTTTTCTCAAGTATTTGGAGGGTTAACCAAACATCAGATTGTTAATGTATTGATACCCGTCCCCCCTTCGATGACTATCCTGCTTTGGACAATAATCTGGTTTAGCTAATGATTCTTTCACAGTAGACATTACTGGCAATCGTTGCGGCCTTGAGATGTAGCTTGTGTGTCAGAATTGATGTTGACATGGGCTGGGGTGCGATATTTCGAGGACGTAGCTCTTGAGTGTCTGTGATCTTTGGCAAGGATTGAGCTGAAGCGCTTTGAGGATAAAGGTCTTCAGTCAGGGTGGAAGCAGGTAGGGTTTCTGGGATGGTACTTTGAGATAAACCTCCGGTTTTAGGGCAGAAATTAGCAGAAACTCGGTGAGGTGCCTTGGGGATATGTGTTGGGTTTTAGGGTAGATGTGGATAGGGATTCCAGAGTAAGTTTCTGGTGTCAGGGTAGTTAACAGGGATTTAGATTCGTATGAGGGATTTGGGGGAAATGGGCTTGGTTTTAAGGTGGGAGTTGGAAGAGAATCTGGTACGGTAATTTGAGAGTAAACTCAGGTGTCGGGGCAGAAATTTGTCTTGGGGATCTGGGTTTGGTTTCAGGGTAGATCTAAGCAATTTTGGTAGCACATTTTGGGGATATTGTTATGGTGTCATGGTAGTCAATGATTTCTCCACGTGAGACTGATCTGGTCTTAAAAAGGACTGTGCTGGAAGCGGTGGAGAATTCGGAGTGACCACGGACAAGCCTGTACCTTCTCTCAATTGTCCCTTAACTACATTTGTTTGTTGCGGATCTGGAACTTTTCTTCAAACAATTGGTGCCCATTCGCCTTTCAGCTGCCTGTGTGCCACGGGAAGAGGTCTTTCTTTATTTGTAGCGTGTTGTTTAGTGGTTGGTATGTCTTTGAGCAGAGAAAGTTTACTTCGAGCTGTAGGCCCTTGATAAGTTACTGGGATAGAATGGGGCATAATCTATCTCCTCTGTTTGTGAAGTCCATTTAACCCTAATTTACTCCGGTATACTATTAGAAGGTTGGAATGATAAAGGAAATTGGACAAAAAGATGATCAAACAAATACAATTGTTTATCTATAATACATACATAATTATCCTTATTACTCTTAACATAAAAAAATACACATAGACATTAAAAATACATTCCATTAAGATGTCATACAAATGCTTTTTAGTAGCATTTGTTTAAAACTGGATGTATTTTCCTGTGCTATTATAAATGCACCACACATGTTGTGCATTTCAGTAAAAATTACATTCATACGTTACATCACACAACAAAGTTACTCTTGTGCCATGTAAACTGAAGTGCATTGAGGAAAATAATGAAACAAAGTTTCATTCAGTGAGAAAGCGTAAAATATAATATCAGTGCATACGATTTATTTGGAAATAAACATACCTGCTGGGTTCAGCGTCCGGTGTGGCAGGGCATTATTTCTCCTCTGTGCATAACTCTGGGCTAAGATGTCTGATGGATCGTGAGGGGCGTAGGATCGAGCGAGATCCACCAGCAGAAGAGAGAAGCAATAAACCAAACTCCCAAAGGACTTCATTGTGTCTCTGTTCTTCTTGAACTTGTTTCAGGTCTGTTCTGTCCTCTCGGTTAACTCACACCAGTGTGCTTCTTACAGCACATGACCTCACTTTTGAAAGGCTGAGGAACGACACGTCACATTACTCCTCCAATCCAAACACAGGAGGCGTTCCCGCTCCTCTCAAATTGACTGACAGATCAAAGAGTGCACAAAAAAAGTGTGATATGTTTTGAAATGTTTATTGAATTAGATACAGAACATGTACAGGAAACAAAACACAAAATAAAATAACATGCATCCATTGATTTAATACAGCACTAGTAGTTTCCTTTTTTAACTCTAGAACATTGTCTCTCATGAGAGGAGTTTTCACTCACCAGTCGTGTGTTAAACAGCATTATTCTGCAGTTACCATGACAACACTATGATGGCTGCTAATATGATGGTGCACATGGGTTCAATGGATGGAAAACAATGCGAACTTTACCAACGAGATAAAGTGCTTTGCGCTTTCACTTCTGAAAAGATGAAAGTCTGACGTTCACTATTAAAGTACACAATGGAGAAAATATAGATTTTAACCACCACACTGGATTGTCTAAATAGGTTTAAACTAGCAAAACAGATAAGCCAAGGTTGGTGATTCTAAACGCCCAGTCAAACCGTCGGGCAGTGTTGATTTTACGATACTTCCTCTACTAAGACATCAGCAAAATAAAAACACAAGCTTTGAGTCATTAAAAATAAGATCTCATGATGGGTGGAGCTTACGGCGAAAGCTTTCATTGGTAAAAATGTCAAAAGACGTTTATGAGCCCGACCCAAAGAATCATTTCATTAGCAAACGACTATGAATTAACTACACAATTCTGTCGTAAGCATGATTATTGCAGAGCCCGAGTCGTGATGTCCACCAAAAAGAATGGTATATCGTATCGCGATATGCTGTTTAAAAGCAAATCCTGCCGCGATCGCTCCCTTCCCCAACCTTCTGGCGCTTCAAACGATTATACGTGGTTTTACAAAAATAGATCTGCAGAGAAGTGTTATGAAAGTCATGCGAAAGAAAATCACGGGCGAGTCTAAGTGATGTGTAAAGCTGCTGATGATGATGACCTCTGTGAGTTGGAATGGAAGGCAGGATCGAAAGGCAAAGATGGGTGTTTGCACTGGCTCCAACTGCAGATGCCAGGCTGGGGAATTTAAGCTGGCATGTAAGGAGGAGGCGGCTCCTTCGCTGGCATCGTCATGGCCATTTCATAGGTGGGAAGGATATACTGTGGGAAAGAAAAGACAATGTTAAATAAGATGTCATTTATCTGAAAGAAACTGTACAAGCGTTCTTACAGCTGATGGTCTGCTCCAACCAGAATGAATCACTACTTAACCAGTTTGTCGAGATGTTGTGCATTACTTCAAAGTTACAGGCATGTTGTGCTTAAAATCCTCATTCAGAGGCAAAGAGCGCCCTCTACGGTAAAACTGAGCTTTCTATATGAAGAGATTTGAAATGATACACTTCCAGGGCATGACATTAAGTATTGTCATGTGGTTGTCCTTTGGAGAAGTTGAGCTTCACTCAAACAGTAAAATGCAGCTCTGTCTAACGCACCTATTCTTATTATTCTACATGTCGCATTGTTGCTATTTGTTATTTCAAAAAAATACTTGTCCGGTCGGGCAGGTCAAATTATCTCTCACTTGCCCATACAAAACATTCATTTGTCCTGGACAAGTGTTAATGTTGAGCCCTGACTTCTTAGGCACAGTAAGACATACATTTTGCACATGGAGAAAATGGGCATTAAAATGCATGTACACCAACTGTCCATGCACTTATGGGAATCTTCCACATTAAACTCAAAGCAGATGGGCCAAACCTGAGGTGGGGTCTCAAAAGCAGGATAGACAGCAATCTCTGGTGCGTTCCTGTTGTTTATGTACTTGTAGCAGTTCCACACACAGTTAATCAAATAAGCCTGAATAAGGGAGAACACATGCTGCTGTTAATTTATAAATATACATTTTATTATAAATAAAAAAGGCAATATACTATCAACAGATTCTGCTCTTTCTAGAGTTCAATGACCTTTACCTTAAGGACGATGAGAATGGCAAAGAAGACAAGCACAAAGAGCAGGAGACAGCTGGAGTCCAGAGAAAGCAGGTTGTCTTTGTAAGGAAAGTCGGGCTGAGAGAGACAAGAAAGAGTTTTTTAATTAACCTGTCTGTGATAAACAGATGGTCAGATGTAGGAAGTGAGCGGGGACACTGACCAGTTGGTCAAGGTAGTCCTTGATTCTGGGCAGGTATGTCAGAGAGCTGATAGCTACCAGGCAGCTCAGAGCGAAGTCAAAGAGCTGGTAGCAAAAGAACGGGATGAGCCAGCCATCACGATTCTGCGCAGGTGAAAAAAGTGTGTGATGTCATCATCCAAATCAACACTGAAAAGAACTTTCTCGATGTGGCCGGTTCTAATGTGATTGGCTAACCCCTGCCAGTTCACTTACATTTACACTTTAGGCAAATAGTTTTATCAAAAGAGATTTATAGTGCATTCAAGCTACATTTTTATCAGAATGTATGCTCCCTGTGAATCAAAGCAATGACCTGGCTATGTGGGACTGATGTGTGAGTGTTAGTCCCAGCCAGTAAGAATCAAGGAATCGATGAATCATCTGGTTCTGCTATGGCATGAAAGGGAGTCATGCAGACAGGGCTCTAAAGGAACAACAGCCTTTTACAATCTATATGCCTTAAATTGTAAAGGACACTGTGGATCTAGCTCAATAAGTAATAATAAGCTAGAACAAATGTGTATTTAACTGCAACTATGACAATTTCACCCAGAAACGATGGGATGCACTTCTACTATGTGTCACACATCCACAGACTTAACCTCTTTCTGATGACATCATGAGGCAAGACTGTAAAGCACAGATTCATATACAACGTTTAAACCTTGTACATTTTCACAAAATATCAGAAAACAAAGTTTAGACCAGTAGTGTGTAATGACAGATACCAGTTTATGGCATGCCATCATCTGATTTCAAGATTCTCTTTAATTTAACAATATAAATATATATATTAAAGACGTTTTTAGTCATTTTAACTTACAGTAATAGCTCCATACACCATCATTGCACTGATGGTGAGCATCAGCAGAGAGATGGCAAAGCCCACACAGGCATTCTCTGAAGAGACAAAAGGCAAACGATAAGCAAATATTAACATAACATAATCTATAACATTTGATTGAAATTTAAAAAAAATGTGTCCATGGCTTTAGCTACAGTAGAATCATATAGCATAACATTAATATTAGATACACAGACATTTCAGCATTCGGTTGTTTTGAAACATAACATAAGCAACATACCTGACATTCTGTCGGAGGCAAAGTAATGCTCAATAACCTCATACTGCAGGTCAACTGTAGGGACGTTTTCAGGCTGGGTAACCGCCACGGTTAACAGAATACCCATCAACAGGTTCACCACCTTTAAACAGAGATACGGTTCAGCAAAAGAAGTCAGTTTAATGACTCACTGCATCATGTGAACTTTATGGAAAGTTTTACTTTCGGGATGGAGGTCAATGACTCTTTGATCTACCAAAAACGTGCTCCAAGTTGAAATAACCAGCTGGCAACAAATCAGTTATTTCTAAATGGAAACTTTGAGTTACTGTAAACATTGAGCTCAACCCATTTCCACGGAGGCATTTTGCACAAGATTGACAGATGCTATCAAATAAGATGTTTTATCCACAACACTAGTTTATTTACAAATACTAATAGTGGCCAAGCCACCTGTTTCACCTTTACGTTGTCAATCAAACAGCACATCAGAATATCACAAACACGATAAGAGCTTTAATATGAAAGTAAAACCACATGCACGTTTACTTATATAACACACAGTGGTTGTAGTTTCCTTAAACGTATGACAGGTTGGTAAACTCAAACGTAGGCCTTTGCTAGCGCGTTAGCTAGTTAGCAAAACACAATTGTATAACAAATAAAACATTTAAACACCGTCTCCGCGTGCATGTATCTAACTTAGCTCACTATTTAAAGACGTAACAATACTTAAAGAAGATTAACCCACGTCTAACCTCGAGTGCGTGTCACGGTTGTCGACATTTTGATTTCAAAACATTGAGTTAGCATTAGCATCGCGCTAACGAGTATCTGTCAGCCAAAGCATGAACAACAACAGGCGTCATTACACAAAACTAGGCCTGATAAGTCTAACTTTACGTATATATTACTGTCATATTTGACGTGGGACAACAGTTATACCAAAAAAAAATTATTTTCATGTTTAAGTTCTCGTACCATATACCAAGTGCCCAGAATGATGGTTCCGGTGCGCACGTGACAGCAGCCGCAGCAGCGAGCGCTGTACAGTCGGTCTCGGGACGGTTTGAAACGCATGTCGTTCTCGGCGATTTTAAGAAACATCCAGTAAAAAGAAACGAGACGAGTGTCTGCCGTGCAAAACAGCAGCTACGAGAGGCCCACGATCTCGCCAGCAAAACTCCGCCTGACGGGGGCGTGGCCACACAGTGGAATCGTTCGCGAAACGGAGGCGTGGCTTGTTGTTCAAGTTACCCAGAAGTGATGATGATGTGCATCAGCTCACTCGGCCATAGACAGATGTATGGAAATTTATAGCAGAATGACTTTCAGGGAAAAGCTTTGATGGGTTGAGAGGGGTGTTATATAATAGATAAGATGCTGGAAATTATATAAGGATGAGATGGATGTTTGTTATATTGGTAATCAGTCTCTTCCTCCCTTTTTGGTGTAAGGTAACATTTTACATGATGGTTACGTGAATATAATGCAGTCTGAGATCTTATGAATTATCAATGCACTGAGCTCTTCATTAAATCTGAAAGAGTTTGTTTTGTTGTAGAGACAAAATAAACATAATTATTCCTGTCGGATTATAATATATTTGGGTGGATATACTTAATGCTTAGGGTACACTACGCCACGGAGTCAAAACAATGTACATTATATTATTTACGGTAACATTTAACAATTAAGGGTGTATTACTTAATGTATGAATAATACTTCTATAGCATTTATGTTAAATTTAGCATTAACTCGGTTACATTTGGATAATGCTTAATAAACTAACATTAGATAAATACAAAATATATATAAAAAACGAAATCGTGAAAACTGTATTGCTCTTGTTGGTTCATGTTGCTAATGGAAAGTGATTTTTGAGATAATGTTTCAAATAAGTAGCAAGCATGCAGAACTGTAACGACTTAAACATGGTATACAACAATTTGCATATTTCCGTGTTCATGCATCGTATTTATGACTACATCTTAAATTAGTTGAACAATGCTTTAGCAATACTGTAAGTACACACAAAATAATGCATGCAGTACCTTTAAATGTAAATGTAAAATACGTGTTCAAACCTTTGAATAGTATATGTGCTCTCACATGAACTTAAAGGACAGAATGATTGCTGGAAACAGAGTTTGAATAAAGATAACAACAATGCAATGATGTATTTTAAGTCCTAGCTGCTAAAATCCTATTATATGTTCCAACTTTACTTTTAAAGATTTGTAGTCGGTTCAATAAAAGCCACTCTGCAAATCATCGACTTTCAGTTGTTTTAATGGAGACACTGATCAACCTTATCCTGTGATGAGTTACATTAATTCCCATAGTTTCCGACTCGCAGCCAGACTTAGAAAAGAAAAAAGTATATCAATATGCTGCTGCAAAACTAAGGTACATTATTTACATTCCAAAAAATGGAAACATCAAGACAAAATAAAAACAGTGCCAAAGGTTTTAGAGATGGGAGTGAATACTGGAGCCTACAAATGGCAAGCTAAAGTTCTGAAATGTGTCCCAGAATGAGTGATACACGCTGGGGGACAAAAGCAAAAACCGGATTAAAATTAAAAAACACTTAATAAGCAAACAAAATGCTCAAACAGACCAGAAAGTAAACTGTTCCTGATCTTTTGTCTTTCTATCTCTTTACGTTCCATTGCAGTCGCCCGTCTGAAGCAGTGAGGGTGTCATGCCCAGGATCCGCCGGCATGGCACCAGTGGTTCGATCTGTTGGATCAAATTCGTTTTAAGCACTTGAAAACAACAGGCTTATGTTTGTCCGAAAGATACGGGAGGTTAAGAAAAAAAGATGCTCGGAAAACTGGAGGAATGGATGGATGGATAGATGGAGAAGCATCTACAGACAACATGGGCGTTTAGGGGGAAATGTGTGCAAACATGTTTCCTATACAAATGGCCATTTATGTTTTGGCATTCAAGGACTGGGAGGGACATCAAGTGAAATACTGGAGTGCTGAATCATCCCTTTCAAACACACGTTTTCAGTCTCTGGTGTTACTGTTAGTCCCCAAAGGGCATCAACTGCAGTAGTGCATAAACAAAACAAACGGACAAAAAACAAAATAAATCGTCGTTTTGTTTTCCTACAGCTTGAAACCATCCGACAATAATAATAACAACAATAACGACAATAATAATATTAATAATGCTTGAAAGATGCAGGAAATTATTGCCTAAGGCATGATTCTATACAATATTTTCAGTACATACTTTGTAAGTGTTTGAGGAAAACAATCCTTGTATCTGCTACTTGTTCCAAAAGAATATACAGCTCGATTACTTTAGTTTCGTGTTCCTCTTTGTTGCTTTTCACATTTCCGAGCGTTACACTTCGTCTTTTTTTACAGCTTTAGTTCATTGGCAATTTTAGAAGCGATGTTCTTGAAAGCGATGGATGTTCCTGATATCCGCTTGAAGCGCACGCCGTTGAGCGAGAGGCGGGGCAGCTTGCACACTTCCATCTCCCACTGGACCAAACTCTCGGCGTGGCCGTCGCCGTGGACGCACAGAAGCAGGAAACGCTCGCGCTGCTCGTAATCGCAGTTGTTGGCGTCCAGGACTTTGCGGATCTCGCGCATCATCTCCGAGGGCTCCATGGACGAGGTGGTCTTCATGCTCCAGGTGAAGCGTAGCGAGCGCGGTTTGGAGTCCTTCTGTTCCTCTTTCTGATCTCCAGACACGTTACGACTGTCAGAGAGAAAGTAGAAGAGTTAGAACAACGTATATTTACGTGTGTTTGTTTTTTCATAATTTTGTGGTAATTACATCATTTAAATGAAAATGACTTCATTATTTACTCAAGCTCGTGTTGCTATTTCTGATGACAAAAGAAGTGGATTGTGGACTATCTTTTTAAGCTTCATGAAGACACAAAACTTCGTCAAATAAATTAACTTAAAATAACTAAAATATAACAAAAACATTATCTCCATTGCATTCTATAAAACAAGTATTTTAAAGGGATACACAGTGGTTTTATGAAAAACAATGCTAAAATATCTGCTATCTTTATTCAAAGCGTCTTTAAAAAAGCAAAGACATACAATGTAGGTGGTTTAAATGACACAAGGATGAGTAAATAAAGAACAATCCTATTTAATTATTTGGATTAACGTGCATGTGGGGTGTATATTTTGGGCGTAAAACACATACAGAGAGATACTGGTGTGAGTAACAAACAGAACAACACATTAAAAATGCACTTAAATGCATTTTAACATGCAGTAAATGCAAACATAATCATGCAGAGATGCATAAACAGTCTATGAAACAACAAAAGGATGAAACAAGCAAATCACTTTGGACAGAACTCAAGATATCATGAAGTATGATTTTGAAACTGTTTCATCCACAACATAGTGTTCTGTGTGATTTCTAGTTAGTTATTTACTGACAGAATCTAAAGCAGGTTTTATTCTTTAGATAACCATATTTGTGCTTTAACGAGTGCTTTTAATGATCATGTTGCACATCCTTGTTCTTGCCACAAGGTGGCAGAGCAATTGCCCTCGCTTGTTCATGAAACCAAATGATTACTTTAGAGACTAATGTCTGAAATTACTTTTCATTTTTGGGTGAACTGTCACTTTAAATCTGTGCATCCATATTAGGCTTTACTAAAAGTGCTCATCTGATCTTGCTTTTACAAAAACAGAGATGGGCAAATACAAAATATGCCGGGATGGGGGGGATGACAACAATGAAAGCATGCAGTATGAAGGACAACCTGGTGTCCTGCCTCACCTTGAATCCTCATACCTTCCATTTCTATCGCATTCTGCCGGCACTCTTAAGAAATGTATGACAGAGAGAACAAAGTAAAATTTCAGTTTCTGTTACGGATGAAAAAAAGCCAATCTTAAGACATCCTAGATGAAAGAAAGAAAATATCAAAGACAACGTTAGGGAGGATCTCAACACAGAACCCCCTTTTTAGACCTTGTGGAGTGAAAAAGTCAGCAGACTAAAGACACACTTCCTGTATCCTAGGACTCAACTTCCTGTTCTAAACAAATCAGGTTCAGTTGATACAACTGACTTTGTCTGGACGGTCAAAGAAAAAGTTAAGTACATTTGCCTACAAGAAACAAATATGCATTTCATGACAATAATGACATGTTAATTTTAAAGATTAATTGTACAGTTCATCGCAAAAAAAAATGATGGCATCCCAGAGATCTGTGTAATAAAACTTTTTTAACTTTTACTTTATAAATACAGACATGTTATGACTTTTCTCATTCATTCTACACACTAAAACATGAAACGTGTATGGAATGGTCATGCAATGGTATGGACAATGTGCAACAGTCAAAGGAGAAGATATGAATATAAGCAGACAGATGCAGGACATGTTCTAATATGACACATTTAGCCTATTGACTTACACATGGATCAACGTCTATTTTAAAAGTCTCTTTAGACCTACAAACACAACTTTTAACTATTTAAAGTTGCCTGAATTGTTGTCTTTTCCAGAACGAGTCACTCAGGGTTATGCATTATAAATGTGAGTCCTTTGTCTGCAAGACTCCTGGTTTCTAAATAAAAGAAACATTCTCTCATGAATAAGAAACAAACCTATAATGAAAACAGCTCTTGTCTCTTTGGGAATTAGCAGAGCGGCCTTTGCAATTCGGAGGCCCGTTTCAAAGAAACAGTTCGAGGCCCCCCATTTACTTTATAAACACCGTATTTAACATTTTAATATAAAAATAATTCTATCCACCATGTATTTTATGTGTTTAAACAGAACTATTTTACAATCACTTAACAATTCTTTTTTTAATAGAAATAAAGTAAATTTAGTTCAGTCGGAATTTCTTTTTAAAGTTAGGCACGTCAGGACGATGGCAGAGACGGACGGCAAGAGAAGGTTTTTAAGTATTTTGTTTGTCAAATATCAGGGAATTTGTCTTTGTTTTATTGTTATTGTGTATTTATTAAAATAAAAAGTATTTTATTTTGTATTATGTCTTATATGTTTTTATTCCTAAAACTACGTCAAATATAAGCGGATTTGTCACAGTAGTATAATTGTTTATGGATCATTTGTTTCAAGAAAATGTAAGCATACATTTCAATTTAATAACCCTTACAGGATTTTCTTGCTTGAAACTAAAGTTTCTTTTTAAAATAATTTTGATGACACTTTTCCCTTCTATCACAAGGAACGTTTCAATTGAAACAGGTGAAACAGCAAAGGCCGATACTGGGATGAAAGGCACTTAAGAAAGCTATTGAGATGGAAGACATCTCTTGTCTTTAGGGAACACTTTGAGCGTTGTCTGATCAAACACAAAAACAGCACTACCAAATACAAAATATACAAAAGTTGTTGAGCTGTAATCTTTTCATGTCATAACAGCATTGGCAGGAATAACAGAAGTGGCGGGGCTGCGAGACCACCTGACGAAGCCACACAGGGAGGTCGAAAAGGAACGTCCTATAGGAGAATTCTGGAGCATGAGGGCTGGAACAAGAAGGGATGGGGTCAATCTCAGTACCTTAACTGCAGAAATGTAGTAAAGAGCCTTTTTCAATCTCCACATCTGTCAGCAGCTAAATTAAGGGCCCAATAGAGTGGGCTGAATTACACAACCAAGAGCAATCGGTTAATTTATAGCAGGAGATTGCTGGAGGTAGTCAGAGCAGATGAACAAGTAAAGTGATGTAGACCGTGATATCAAGTAAAAATGTATAATTTTAAAACTGTATGGGGAATAGAAACATGCCAGCGACCCTTAAGAAAACAAACTCTAGTTTTACTGTAGTAAGAGTGTAGTATGTTTTCATTTGGGAGGATTGCTTATCATTGCTTATCATCATCATCACCGCAAATACAATAGCTAAAAATGTTTAAAACAAGCAAAAAAAAATATGTACCAGGAAAGGAAAATAAATCTAAGTACTAATGAAAAAGGTCAAGCTAAATTCAAGTTCAATTTTCTTACCCCACTGGCAGATTTTCTGTTTGCTTTAAACATAAACTTACTTATTTCTTAAATTTTGTTTTATAAACCAAAACCAAATATTTTGGGTAACTTTACATCTCAAGTAAATGTATATTGATTTAATAACTTTTAGAGAATTATACAAAAACATCAACAAAAAATGCTGAATAAGAAATTACTACAAATAAAAAATGGTTACTATGGTTGAACTAAAGATTTTCGTAAGGTGACAAGTCATGTTTCAAATCCCATTGCTGTAATTCAAAAATAAAGTTAAAATAGGTTTCCTTTTTTAAAGAAATAATTAATACAAATTATTTTTAAATAGTAAATGATATAAAACAAATCAAATACTTAAATAATAATTTAAACAAAAATTAATACAAATACAAAGAACATAAATACAAAATAATGATGAAAAAGAAAAAACTATAAATAAACAATAAGACCTCATTTAAAAATAACTTAAACATGAATTAAAAATAAATATATATATGTTTTATAAAAGTAGAAGTCCAGAGGGGCTTTGACATCCTTTTTGTCTGAAATAAGAAAACACTACAGAAACAAACGATTCCTCTATTCTACACTGTAGCAAACACCTAAAAACCTTCCGGAAAGACAGAAGCTGTGAAGGAAAAATAAACTGTCTCTAATGTTTAATACTGTAAGGATGCTCTATAGTTAATCTATGGTTGTGATCTGTCGTATCCTGTGAGCGCTCATGCATTGAAGATTAGTAAAGTTCTGCTCATGAGATGTCTCGAGACAGGCATGCTCCATCACAGTCCGAGTGAGAAAACGGTGTCTAAAGGTGAGTGACAGGCAATCGATCGTGAAAAGTTACGATTTTAGAGCTCAGTTAAAACGGTCAGACGTTAAAGTTAACTGCACACAGAGCCAATTGTGCGTCCTACCTTTTGGCAAATCTGAATGACATGTTTCTACAAAACAAACAGAGAAGAGAGACATCCATCAACATCTAGAGCAGATGTATCGTCTCCTAAGGACATGAAGGGGAATCTGATGCCATTGGTATATTACAAAAATCCAACCAGACGAAAAAAAAATTCGGGGACATTTATGTCCAAGAGATTTTGCATTGACGGCGTGGAGCATTCGCTTACCTGCGCGTGAGCTTGGACGTCAGCTTCGTGAAGAGATTTGTCGATCCGCGGCTTCGGGACTGCGAGAGAGGCGTGGCGTCGTGCGATAAGGTGGGAGAGGCTGGGGGTCCGTTGTAAGTGGCCGTGCGCCTCTCTCTCAGCTGACCTCCGTGGAAGGTGCTGCGGCTCAGCGTTCCTCGAGGGAACCGCAGGCGATCCGGAGGGGTCGCGCTACTGATGCTGTTGGTGGAGGCACCAGGGTTCCTCGGAGTCGTCTGAGCCGTGCTCGTACTGAGGAGGTTTGGGGAAAAATATGATCAAAATTTGAATTAAAACCAGGTGAGCAACTCTGGTTATGGGGGTATTCTGATACTTTCTGGGGTCATGATATTATGCTGTCTGATTTCAGTTCAAATTAAATTGAACATTTTAATCCCCTTAAAATCCTGCGTTGATAAGGTAGGCCTACATGAAGCGTGGCATTGAAAGTTTCCGTGGTCTAACCAAGGGTTGGTTCATCCAAAAACGAAAAACTGTCATTTATCTACTCTCATGTTTTTCTTATCTTTCATGAAATACAATGGTATAGTTTTGGAATCACATGAGGGTGAATATATAAATTTTTTCACAAATTACACAAATAATTTCTTTACCCCTTTTGCATATTAGTTCTTTAAAAATGACCATCAAACATTTAAAACATCTTCCTAGTCATTTTACAAGGTTAATAAAGTTCATATCCTATATTAGTGGGATATATTAGACACAACGAGTTAGTTTTTATGGCTCGAGCGGGAAAATGCAGGAATCTCCTCGCAAGGTTGTCCTGATCGGTTGAGACATGTAGGTATGTGGGCGGGGCCTCACGGGATGAGACGTGAGGAAATCAGAGACGCAGACACCAGAAAGGTCAAAGGACATTAGAGCGAGACATTCAGGACACACTAAGATTAGAGACAGACGCTAAACTAGTGTTTACTTAGGCCTGAAGAGGTCAGAGGTGCCGTTGTTGGCCGGCAGAGCGGTGCAGCAGGTGTGTCCGGAGGCTGACAGGGATGCAGCCTTTTGGTGGCGAAGACGGACCGAGGCTGACGAGGCGGCAAGAGCAACGGTATACGCCGCCGGGCTTGTGCTGACACGACCAGACATTTCGCTCAGACTGGCCAATGGCAGACAGGCAAATAAATAGCGATAGCATGAATCAGAGTATGTAGAGCAAATTAGGTCAAAGTAAAGATAAGGAAAAAACAATAAAAAGAGTTAAATACGATAGGGAGGGGTTGTGACGGACGACTTGTCACAAATAGGACAAAAATGCTTTTTTTGGCAAACATTCATGTACTCAATTCTTAGAAAAATCTATAATGTTTGCCTTTCTATCACTGTATTTGTTTAAAATATAAAATTGCAGATGTCTACGCACTTAGTTGAAGTTAAATGACATCAATCTTACATTTTCTATGATAAAATACATTTCCTATAAATCATTATTATAAGCAGACTGTTGTTAATAGAGGCGAAAAAGGTACATACATTTTTATCTGCACTTGCTTAAGAACTAGTTTTTGTTTTATTTTTTACAAAAACAAAAAGGTTACGAATTATAGCTTAAATTAAATCTCATACCATTTGGTTAAAAATCTAAATTGGCACCTACATTTTTTACATTGAAATTTAAAGCCAACAGTACCGAAAACTCTTAAAAATTTACGACCCCTGCATTCAGTTTCATTTTGTGTTAAGATGTAACTGAATAAAATAATAAAACTTTTGTGAACCTCCAAACTCGAGTACAACGTACAGTACGCCGCTTGCTTCTGACAAATTACTCGACTAGTCACTCAGGGAACACACAACAAAGATTTTGGAAGTTTTGCAAAGCCTAATATGGGATGCGGGCCACGGTCTCCATTTCCCCTGTGGTGTACATGGCAAAGCTGAGAGGTTTATCACGGCAGACTGGCACAACGGGAATGCCCATCTTTTGTGTGAGATGTAATAGCGGTGAACAGTGGTCTCTTTGTGGTCAAAGACCCTGAATTCAAAAACATCTAATGCAAATTTTCCAAATTATTCAAACGTGCTCATATAGACCATATCCTGGTGTGTCTACATGCGACACATTCTCGATCTATACGTGGGCAGTTCCTCCATCCGACATTGTACACATTGAATTTGTTGGACTGTCTGTGTGATGGCTAGAATGCAGTTTTCACCTGTTCTCTTTGCCGTTCTGGATGACCGAGTGACGGTCCGCCGCGTTTCTCTCACTGCACACGTACGTGTTTCTTCTGGTCATACCGCTGGACACAGAATTGCTCTGGGGAAACACAAACTCCTGTACTGTAGATTAAGTCTCATTTTAACACCAAATGCAAATTAAGTGATTTTTGCAAGGTCTTGAAAAATTTCAAACAAGACATTCGTGCAAAGATTTTATTGACACCTATTGTTTGCATTTAAATTTAACATTCATGCATTTAGTAGATGCTTTTATCCAAAGCGACTTACATGGCATACTATACATACTGTATGTTTCTAACTATGTGCAATGCCTGGGGACGAACCCATGACCTCGGCGTTACTAACTCCACGCTCTCACCACTGAGCTACAGGATACAGGAAAAATTAACTATTCCCGCGTGTAATAAAAAGCAAGGAATGTGATGCTTCGCGTTTGGTGTGATCACATCATTATTCTTCAACCCAGTGCGTCTTTCTTCTAAACAAGCAAGTCTTTCACAGATATTCTCAAAAGTTGCCTTCTTACCCCAGGAGTACCGGAGCCCTTTTTCCGGTCTGGAATGTCGGCCTTGTTGGGGTTGTTGGCATTGCCCAGCAAGGGGCTCGGAGGGCCCATGCCACGGCTCCCAGACGAGCTGGACTTGCGTGCCGGAGCGCTGCCCTCCTCTTTATGGTCACTTTCTGCAGAAGTGGTTTGACTCCTCTTGGGATGTCCAACCGAGGGAATAGCTGGACCAGCTGTGGATGAAAACATTACAAAGAATGGAGATTAGAAAGAGACGAGGCTTCGAATAAATAGAGTAGAGATGAAAACAGTGCTTACCCTGGTCACTATAGCGACGCTGCTTCTGATTGGAGGAGATGCTCCTTTGGACTTTGAGGTGAGATGGCGATTGGCCGTTGTTGTGCTCGCTGTTGGGTCGGGCTTTGGCCAACGACAGGTTACTGTTGGAGCTGGAATCGCTCACCTCCAACTGTGATCCCATGAAATAAAACATATTTGCTCTGCTAATGCAACGATCTACCATGCATCACATTTGTTCCTTTTAAATAATGCTCCCAGTAATACAACCCAGTCAAGCCAGCTATGTGTGCATATGCATCAGATAGAACAGCTCACCTCTGCGGACTTTCTGCCTAAGAGGAGGTATGTAGCCGTGATTTCATCGTACTTCATCCTGGTTAGGGATTCGTGGATCTCCTCCCGTGAGTAGCCCATCCCCACCATGATATCTGAAATAAAACACATTCCATTAGGTTATTTAGAAACAAAACACACACATATGATATAACCCCATTTTAATGGCTGTCAAATAAGATAGTCTACCAGTACCTTTTAGTATACCACAAGTCAAATAAACACAATCTAGCATAATTTTGAAAATTGGTGCTAAAATTATTTATTAATATATTTTATTTGACTTAAGAAGTGCTAGAAAAAGCTTTCAATCCCTTAAACTTCTCACAGAATATCACGTTTGTTTCGTGTAAGATTAAATGTGACTGAATTGTTCTTGCACTAGCCGCAAATGCTGTTAGGAACACAGTGCTGGATCAATAGAGAGTTTGAAAGCCAGACTGCCCTGCAGTATTAGTGAAAGGAACAGGTCCAGTCTGACATCATCGATCCCTGGACTCAAAGCCAGTGATGATGATGCCCACAGGCACGCCAACCGCTATCAGCATCACGTTGAATGAAGCATGCTGTTCTAATGGCTCGTGTGCAAGCTGAGCAAAAACAAACTGATTTACCATCACACACACATTTCCAACTTAAAGGACTTTATAGCCAACACAAATTAATCTCGGATTCTCTCTTGGTTGTATTTCTAAAGCATACGCCAGTTAAACCCTGTAGAAACTGATATAATCTAATATAATTTTCGAGAACTAAAAAGAAACAAGGGTTGTGACTGGAATATGTAGTTTTTACAGGGAGGTTCTGCTTTTTTGTTCAAAACAATAATGTGGAAACTGAGGTAATGTGTATGTGATCATTTTAACATGAAATAAAAAAACACCTCAAATTTTTGGCTCGACCACATAGTGGTTTGCATTAAAACCTGTAACAGCAACCCGACGTACCAGACAAAACCAAAAAGACTCATTTACAAGCCAAATGACCATCACCGACCCGCCGTGGGGAGACAAATAAACCTGTGATGCTTGATCAATAGGAACTATTTTAGTTTTATTTATTTATGGGTAGGATTTTTTTCTGCCATTGTCCCCTAATGCATTCCTGCTTTTAGCTCTTTCTGTTCAAGACAAATGTAAAGCGTGATATAGAGGGAAGGTTTAAAACGTACGTACATAATATGTGTCGTATGAAATGCAGAACTATAGGTGCGGTAACCACTGTGCGTATTAAATAAAGCACATCCTTCCAATTTCATAAGAACAGGCAAATCTGTTGATTTCATACCGATTCTCTTCTGGTCCGAGATGTCCAGTTCCGGCTCAAGAAAGGGTTTAAGTTCGTCCTCCTCAGTGCCTGCATTGATCCACCGATCCTTCATGATTTGCTGAAACAGACACACACACCTGTGTGAGATATTCATCTATCTGCATGTTTTGAAAATTTTCTAAAATTGGGAGATCAGTGACGCAGACTATACAATCTGTTTTTGAGAATTTGAGAAATAAACATTGCAATAAAGTGCCTTGCAAAATTATTCTCACTCGGATTATTCACATCTATGCTAAATTAAAACTAAAACAAAAGCATTGTCTTCTATCTATCCATTATACAGATTTGTATTTCTATCTTCTTTACTGTAATGCAGTTTCTATTGTTTTGCATTTGATTTCTCAACTCAGATGATATACAGCATGCGGGCATCGTTAAATCCTCAATAATTTAAAGGCAACGTAAATCAGCAAATAATCACCATGCAGTTACATCACACGAGCACTGGGGGCGCTGTTTCCATGGACCGCTGTGAGTGGGAAACAGGGTGTGTCTGTTCTTCTGTGCTCATGTTTAATAAATGAGGGTGGAGAATGCATGCTGCGATGAAAGTGTGTGCTGAGGGCGAGGGATGCCACGGAGAGAGGATAAAAGAGGATGATGGTTTGTAGGAAATGAGAGATTTAGGCGTCAAACGAAGGTATGATCCCTCACCTCGAGTGTGCCCCGTTTGACCGGATTCAGCACCAGGAAGCGTTTCAGGAGGTTCTCACAGTCAGTGGACATGTAAAAGGGGATTCGATATTTACCCCTCAACACTCGCTCGCGAAGTTCCTGTGAAATGTTTTATTAAGATATTATATTTGTATAGTACTTTACATCAAAATCGCAGTGTTCAAAATTTGTCAAATTAACACTCAGAGTGTATATTCTATCCACACTTTGAGAGAGTAATTATATATACACTGTGAGTGTCAATTTGACATTTTTGAACACTGGCAATTTTACTGTACACAATTCAAAGCAGTTTTTATTATCCTCATCTGAAGAATATCTATTTTGATTTAAAATATTATAAAAGCTTCAATCTGTAATTTTAGGGGTGCTAGAGACACTTATCCCAGGAGACGAGACCTTTAGAAATTTTTTCAAAAATAAATCCTCAATGATGAAATACATAGGGAAAACAGTCTCTAATCTTAAATTTTTTTTTTATGAAACAAATTAAACTTCTATTTTATGAATTCTATTATGCAGTAATTTTGGGGATTAAAAATGGCCAAAACACAGACACGATCCACCAATCCAGAAGCATGTATCTGCGTTAGGTTGTATGCTTCTCTGTGAAGGTTTAGGACGTTGACCTTTCAGTACTGAGCACACAGTACCAACCTTTAGATTCTGTCCATCAAAAGGCAGCGATCCGCTGACCAGCGTGTAGAGAATGACCCCCAGACTCCACACGTCCACCTCCGGGCCGTCATATTTTTTGCCTTGGAAAAGTTCAGGGGCCGCATACGGCGGACTGCCGCAAAACGTATCGAGTTTATTCCCGATTGTGAATTCATTACTGAAACCGAAGTCTGCGATCTTAATGTTCATATCTGCATCCAGCAAGAGGTTTTCTGCCTGCATGAAAGACGAAAAGAAAGAGAGAAAGGTTCTTAGAATTTACATTTACACATTTAGTGGACACTTTTACCTAAAGCAACTTGATTTAGTCAGTGAGCTAACAACAACTAGTCAAACTAAAGAAAAACATTTATTAATTCATTATTAATGAAGAGATTTATTTATGAAGAGACTTTTCTTTGTATGTTGTATTTGTTCCGACACACGATTTACAGTATCACATATATATGCACAACCTGAAGAAAGAAAGAAAATGCTGTAGTACAGTAATAAGAATCTCCACTGACAATAATGGAAATAAAAAAACATCCAGACACATTATAATACTGAGAATATTGAGGGAGAACTGACATTGAAATGTTTCCAATTTACTTTGCACCAAATGAAAATTTTGATGTGTAGTAAAGTGATGTACCACCGAAGAACTCAAAGGGTTTAAGTCCAATGGAAATGCAATGCCCCTTACGTTGACCTCCCCCTCACAAACAAATCTAAACAGACGGTTACAGCATCTAACAAAATAAAGAGTTACGCTTCAGCAGACCCTGATTTCCACCTGTCTTTCCTCACACGAGTGCTTCCGACAGCTTCACTCTGACGCCGGCCGGGTCCTTACGCATCATACATCAGTCTGGAAAGGATAATGTAGTGCGAGTAATGGAGAGTGGCGACGCTGAGGGGGATGGACGAGGAATCTTTAAGAGTTATGCTTGCGAGAGCATTTTTTTTATCTGCTGATTTATTTATCTTTTAGAGTTATTTATCTGCTGATGTTCAACAGACAAACAGACTCCAAAGGGTTTGATATTTACTCTGAACCAGAGTTCAACTACACTTTGTCCTGTTCAGACTGCATTGTTTTAGGCCTCAAACCGTGTTAAGTTTCCATCATTAATGCAAGTACCACTGTGAAAACTTGCCGAAGCAAATACAATTTTAGCTCAATTTTAACCTGTGAAAATAAATGAAACAGTTCCCTGGTTGACTTAATATTTTGAGTTAATAATAATATTAGTCAACAACACAACGTGTTTGTAATGAATTCATTGGGTTAACGAATATTTTTAAGTTTAAGGCGACCGTGTAACTTATATTTTCAAGTTGAACCAACAAAATAGGACAAATAATGCAACAAATATAACTGTCGGTTCAATAGGCTTTATGACAAACGTCACACGCAGAAACATGAAAATGTGTCACATTCTGCTTTTCGGGTCTTTTGTATGCGTTTCGTTATTTAGAGAACCAAAGATACCAAAAATAAAGGTAATTCATATCCATAATATAAGCAGATTCATGTCTTAAACTGCTTCTCGCTGACATTTAAATATCAAAATTGAATAAAACGGGTATAAAGGTATAAAAGACCCATTTTTATCACAGAGACTGATAAGTGATAAAACATGTTTTTTGTTTAGTATGAATGTTCGCCCATAAGGATATCATATATCCTATAAACGTATATGCTCCAATACATTGACCACATTTACATTAAGAACATATAAATCATTGAAAAGTTTTAAATGCTTAAGTCTACATGACAATCTTTGAGCACTTAAAGCTTCTCATCAAACTCCAAGCTGCGTGCTATACCCGAGGGTGCTGATATCTCAAACGTTTTCAGAAAATATGGGTTTAGGAAGATACGAGGAAAATGTGAATAGTGAAGGGTTACAGATGATAATCTTACCTTGAGATCTCGATGAACGATGTGTTTTTGATGACAATACTGAACAGCTGATACAATCTAAAGGCAAAGAGAAGAAAGAAAGAAAGGTTTATAAAGTGGGTAAAGAAACTGGTGATTGAATAACAGACAGCGTTTGGTATGACAGCCAATATAACACATTAAACGGCTTTTCCCCAGAAAACAATCGATTGGACGAGGAAGCATGTGAGTCACATGTTCAGTTCAGTCACATGTTTTAGGAAGACGGATGAGAGCGAGAACGCCAGGAATACATCTGGGTGAGAGATTGAGGGACTGATCAATTTAATTCAATTAAAATGTATTCCTTAATTTTCTACATTTATTTCAATTTGTTTGCAATGTTGAAAAGCTTAACAGTAGTAAATGATTTACAGAAATGTAGTTTTGCCTCATTGACAACATGGAAAACTGTCCCTATCTATTTTCATAACAAAATCTCCTGGTTTAAGGCCAAGATCACCGTCAGCAAACCCAACAAATAAAAAAACAACAATACTCTTATCGGCTGTTTTGTCATACAAATAAAACTGGCTTGTGACATCAGCGGTGATCTACTTTATATAAATCTCATTATTTTGTCTCTCTCCTCATTTTCGAGCAAAGATGTTCAATATTCACACAATCGTGTCCAAGACATCAGATGCTGATTTCCATTTCTTCCTCCGGCTGCTGGAAGAATAAGTTATTTTTTATGCTCTGCTAAGATCTCAGTAGTGTTTCGTGCCTGACCCAGATAAGCTGTCTCCGCAGCAGCAGAGGATGGAGAAGAGGGGGGGGGTTAGGGAGACCCCATCACCATGACTACAGATGTGAGCATCAGCTGTGGGCTAACCCAGCGTACCACATCAGACTGATCAACACAGTGAGATGAACCACAAGGGTCATTGAGCAATCACATGGAGTAGATGATGCTATTGGTGTGTGTTTGTCTCTAGTTAGTCAAAATACTTTATTTTTGTTGACTATATAACGGACTGTCTATAATTTATAAAACTATATTCTCAGAATAGCCATTTCAGCAGTATATAGTATACATAACTGTACACAGTGCAAAATATACAAAATATAATAGAGCACCAAAAACTATATCCCACAATGCAATACGCTCAAGAACAAGTAATTACACCCTTATTTTAAAAATAGAATAAAAAATACATTATTGTCACATCGAATGGCAAGTGGACAGAATGTTGCGCAATCGTCTTTATCGGACTCCGGTTCAGATTCATCCACTCTTCAGGGAAACCCACCGCCCTGCTACTACAGGATTCACGCCATCTACTGCTAATCACACCGGCGTTACCCAATAGCATCTCGCTGCAGGCAACGTGAATGAGTCGGGCGGTGAGGGTAACAAGCAAGCGGGTGGGGCAATATTGAGTACACTGCAGTACAGTACCTGTCTAAATTTAGCTCTGGCCTCTTTTTCCTTCATGCGTCCATGCGCTACGAGGTAGTCAAACACCTCCCCTATGAAGAGAAGAAACGCATTTGGTGAATCATACAGCCCTCGTGCATTCAGTACGATGGGGACGGTGAATAAGTACAGACCCCATTTGTGCAGGATTACATAACAATACGCAGCCGAACACACAAGTCACATAAACTTCAAACTCACCACCGCTGGCATACTCCATAATCAGATAAAGTGTCTTCTCTGTTTCTATAACTTCAAAGAGCTTTACTGTAGAGACGGACAGAAAGAGACAGACAGAGAGAGAGAGAGAGAGAGACATTAACATTGATCATTTTTTGTATGCAGTATATAGTACATGGTACTATAGTAACTAGGGATGGCCATTTTTGTCAATTTCTTATTTCGATCATTGATAGGTCTCAGAAAACGAGAACTCGAGTACTCGGGGGGTGGGGCTTATTCGGGGGAGGTGGTGGGGCGTCCGTCATGGAGACAATGATCACAATTTAATGTTTTAGCAATATTTTGGATTACATTAGCACTTTCTGATAAACCAAAATGTTATTTTACAATATATTGGCTAAAACGAATGGGCAGCAAATCCTTCGCTATCATTTCGGTGCTTAGTTGTGTCATCTTTTCACCTCTGGCTGCGCTGCATGTCTGACGGTAAAAGATGCGATGCTCGTCTGAGTTGCGTCTTTGGTGGTATCGGTAGACATTTTACGTACAAATACCAGATGATAACGCATTGTAGTTGTGGTAGATTTGTGTGACAGCTTGGCGCTGCATATTGTGCACTGAACTGTTTTTTCATCAATGTTTTCGAAGTGAAGCCAGACATCACTATGTGACTTTGAAGCCATTTTCTCTGTTTTTCGGTTTGGACTTTGGACCGCGCTCTGGCAACGCTAACCAATCAGGGCTCAAGGTGCCGCCCAAAATGCTAAGAAAGTATTTTTTTAAACTCAGATCATCGTTTTTCTGATCGATCGTCTCTGTCACGTTCGAGTACAAGACTGATCGAGTACTGTGCCCATCCCTAATAGTAACCATGTTTTTGGGTGTTTTATTTCTAGTAAAGCCACAGTAACCACACATGTCCTACATTCTCTCTATAAAAGTCATAGTTAAACAATGATATTTGTATGTAATAGAAATGCAAATCAATCTGCCAATAATACATGGTTACTTCATTTTTACTGTAACAAAACCATGGTTACTTTTCCCAAGGGATAGCCTATATAAATGTTTTGGACTGTACACTGGTATGGATGCATAAAATATATGAATAAATTATTTAAAAAAAATCTAAATCCATCCAATAATGGCTGTTAATGAGATCAATTATTACATAGAATACAATAACTTTTCGTATTGTGAGTGCATATGATTTGAGAAATATTCGAAATTTCTTAATGCACAAAATTTGTATAATCGTGAAAAATTAAGTGCATCTTTAAAAATAGCACACATTAAAGCAAACCATGGAGAAAGAACCAAAACTGAATAGAAAAAGAAATGGACTGTGAAATGTCACATTGCATTAGGCCAAATTTTTTTATAAATGACTGCTGATAAAGAAATGATGAGAATGAGCTTAATTGTCATGAAAATCACAAAGCAGAAAAGTCTTCTAGGTCTTAGAAACAGGGTCTAATAATATGTGCGATAAAAGTTTTAGATTTTGGGTTGATGTATGACCCAGATATTTTTCGTGAGATACACTGAATTGCCACATTTTCGAATAGCCTCCGATTTTCATTTTGAGTAATGATTCACCAACAGAAATCCTAAATGATGTGAATAAACTCAGATGTAATTCAGTGCATTGAGCCTCTGTTGAACCCACAACCCCACAGACATTCACCCCTGTCCGTCGTCTCTCCAGGAAAACACTACTGTAAGTGAAGTTTGTTTGAAATGTGACTGATGGGCCAGGCTGTAGTAATACTACCCGACACAACGACATCAAAGACCTACTCACAACAAACGCGCACCAAATATAGTCACATCGTAAATGCCAGCGAAGGCAAAGCTGTGCGTCTGTGACAGCTATGATAGATTTCGGTCAACACGAACGCATGCAAACACACTCAAGCTTGTGTGAAATGAATTTCTTTCATCTTTCTCTGTTGACATAACTGCATCTATTGTGAAAAGAGACCATCATACAAAAACTCCTAAAATAATTATATTCTAATAAATTAACTAAAAACTTGTGTCATTCCAAATAGCTTTTATATTTTTATATACTTTATATGTATAATGTTAACATATTGCATATTTTTACCATTCGTTATTTTAAATAAAATGCAAGATAACAAAAATAAAAATATTGCTGTAGGTTTAATTTATTTGATTTATCTTTGATAATAATTATAGTGCTTTAAGTGCCTCAGTTTATTGCTTAAGTTAAAGTTTTATAACTTGAAAAAGTTGAAATACCGAACTATAAGTGCTAGTATGGCAACTTTTAAATGACTTCAATTGCCCTTTTTGTGTTACTTTGAAATGCTTTCTTGAGTCTCAACATATGCGGTCACTAACACCATGTCTACATTGGACGCGACATGACAAAAGACATTAGAACCCATTATAATTTTATATTTTGTCCACACTGGTCGCGTCCGGTATAGTCACAGTGTTAGAAATATCATTGCATGGCAAAAGTTGTGAAACTTCCAGTTTTCTGTTCCTTCAAAAAAACCACAGCATCTGGATCTGGTATGACATGAGATTAAATAAATTCACCATATTTTTGGGGAAGCAGTTTTTTTCTTCGCTGTCCTGATTGTGCCAGACTTTGTGTTTGACACATCAACAACACACACATCCTCTCCAGGCAACCCGCTCTGCCTTTTTCCCCTCATTTGCGAGAAAAGGACATAAAGTAGGTCATCGCCGGGGCCGTGATAGCGTGTGACCAGACGAGTCCCTCAGGCTGAGGTAGGCGATGCCCGAACATATGCCAGCGCGGTCCAGAGCAGATAATTGCAGAAGGGACCACACATGGCAAGCGTTCCCATGACAACCCTTGTGTTCCTTAGCCCACAGGGTTCCAGATTCCTGGAAAGATGCTCCACAGCAGTTAAAATAAGGACTACGGATAAAAGACAATCAAACTATCTTTTCGAGATGCCGCGGTTATTTGAGGAGGTTAGCGGATGTAAAATCTGAGCGAAGGAAAGGTTAGGAAGTGTGTGGGCCGAGCTGAGAGTTAGCAATTACCTTTACTCCCACTCACCGCTAACATCTTACTTTCACAGATAACACATCAATCGCTTTCACTGGTTCAGTCATTCATTTGTGAAATGTGCATTCACGCTCCAACGCAACAGAAACAAAAAACTAAACCTTTACCTAAACATCACACAACACATAAAAACAACAGCGTCTGATTCATTTAACCAAATCTGTTCGTTTGGATGGTTGAAAAATGATTCAGTCATCTGAGTCATTACGTCTGTGTTCCCAGAAGTCTTTTTTGTAAAGAAATAAATATTTAGGGAAATACAGTCATTTATAAGTATTGTGCCAAATGTTCTCCATTGTTTAAGGCACCAACATGTCACCCGCCTCGTAATTGTACCTCAATCCATTATCAAAATGAACCAAACCTTTGTTGGCAAAAAAACAAGGTAACTTTTGCGTCCGAAATGGCTTACTTTCATACTATATGGTAGGCGAAAATGAGTACGAGTCATGAATAGCATGTCCGAAGTATGCAAAAAACAGTAGGCAAGAAATACCCTAATAGCCCACTACTTCCACCGAGATTCGTGAGTGTGGATCGGATAGACACTTCACTCTATCCCATGATGCCTCTGGAGCTGACCAACGGTCAAACCTCAAAAGTAAATTAAAAACTTTAAGGCGGACGTCTGTGCCAATAAATGAATTTCTCCTGACTAAATTATGTTTTTATCAACGCTCACGTATAGGTTGTTGTTGATAGTTGTCAAAGAGCATACGGGTCACATGACCATAAAACATGACGGACGCAGTATGTCTGAAATGTATTCATACTACTCCCACTCCTACTATATAAAACGTACTGTTTTAACGGCCGGTAGGTAGGTATTTATTCTAATTCATTACGTACTGTTACAGTATGCGATTTCGGACGTTGTTCGCGTCCCGGAAAGGCGGACGGGGGGTAGCTTAGGGTTGATTTATGTGGCGGGGTGAATGAGGGGCCAGGGGCCACCCAGAGATGACATCATGAGAGATGGGGGGAGGGAGAGCCATGTGCTGGCCTGTCAGATGATAGATGCATAACAATGGCACACAGAGAGACACACAGGAGTGCTTTTGTGCTGGTGGGAAGAGCCGGCGGGTCGGATGAATGGAAGCGGTGTGGCGGCTCTGGGAAAAGAAGAGGGAGTTCCTGCACAGGGGATTATAGAGGCCTCCGCTACCGTCTGCTCTGTGCAACACATTCCTAAACATCTCCACAGACACAAATCTGAAAACAGATTAAACTAATGTGCGGCTTACCAATATTTGGATGATTTAGGATCTTCATTATTCGGACTTCCCTGAAGAGCTGCAGTAGACAGAAAGAACAATCAAATTTATATAACATACATGTTATGAGGAAAATATGAGTGGTGCTTGTCTGTCAAAATGGTTGCTATAGGGTGCTTTGGTAATATGGTTTTGTTAATTTGTTGCCCAAAAAAGTTCGTTTTTGATATTATGGTCCCATGCACACAAAGAACGATAAATTAGCACTTATAACATTGTGTATTTCAATCTTTTACATTTTCAATGCGTGAGCCCTTTAAATTTCAATACATTTTGATTGGCTTTTAATGTTTTATTGTTCAAAAGCTATCAAGTCCCCTAGGATATAATTTGTCTTTACTGTTGTGGCGTCTGGACGGCACGATTCTCCTTAATTTAAAATGTTATATTTAAACTTTCTCAATAATTTAAGTACTTGGAGTTCCATGGGCTAGGGGAATGAATGGACTATCTTAAGTACTCATTTTATAACCCACCAGGTAAAAAAACATAAATCAGACAGCACACCTCTCAGCAATATGCAATGATATGTGAGCACACAACATTGGAGAATGCATTACTTTTTGTTGTTTTAAACACATACTCTGGAACACTGCAGTCTACGATGTCATCATAATCCCCCTGTCCTTCAATCACCCCACAAGATCCGACTGCTCACATATAACCTCATGAGGGAAGCCGTCGTGTTTTTTTGAATGTCACTCTTACTGATTCAATGATCATGCCGATGAACGGCCTAAAATGACCTCAACAGACAACTGAGACCGAAGAGAAAAGCTTTGTGTCCTGAAGAAATGCTTCACACAGAACCTGCTTCTGGACTTAAAGTCCCCGTGAACCAAAAGTTTTGACATAATCTTGCACATTTTGGAGTGAAAAGGAATTTCAAAAGGAGAATATTTGTGGGAGTGGCTTGAGTTTTTTTACTGCAAATTGATTGGATGTGTTACAGCTGTTGCACTAATGTTTCAATGAAACTGGCAGCAGACTGACAGTTGAAGGGGAGGAGTTAAATTAGCCGTCTAATTTACGTCATTTGAGATGGATAGTCACTAGAGGGTGGAAGTGCATTTTCAGATTTTAACTGAAGATTATGAGGGTACATGACAAAATGACCCACATTGATAAGCTATTTACTATAAACGAAAAAATAAGAATTTTAAATTTCACTGGGACTTTAAGTTAAAAAAATCTCTGGTGTTCTTATGCATGTCTTTTTGAATTAGCTGGTTTGTCTAATTCTGAACGTTCCACCCTGTTACATACAATTAAAGCCAATATGATAACATATAAGAATTCAAATGAAATAATAAATGATATCCTCTTAATGTTAACACCTTCATGAAGGCTAACTCTGAACCGCTACTGAGCAATATCTAATAATTAAACTTAATAATAATAAATTAAGTTTAAGTGCCCAAAGCATGTTTCTGAAAGTATGACATATCCTTTACATGGATATACTGTCATGAACAACAACACAAGTAAATAACATTTTTAAAAGAAGCGAGAGAGCACAAAGGTACAAATAACGGGAATGACTCCACCTTTCCTTCATCACATTCAATATTTCATACTCTTTCAAATCTGCTTAGCTCTCTCTCTCTCTCTCTCTCTCTCTGTACATTATCGCCATTTATATTTTCACCTCATCTCCCTTTCTCTCCTCTAGAATTAAAGCCTCCAAGAAGCACTTTAGCTGGACTCCCTATTCCTTTCTTATGAAACACACACGCCTCTAATTATTTTCAAGAGTCTGGCATCTGCGTCATTCTGACGTGAGCAGTTTCACACAAAAAGCTTAAAGCGTGAGAAACAGCGAAAGGTACATCTTGTGTGTCCAGTTTTACAAAGTTCAATAATGAGCGGTCAATGCAACGAAAAAAAAACTACCAAATCGATATGCCGCTCTGAGCGCAGGCCGGGTAAATGGGGCTCTTAGTCACACAGCAATGTTCTTTACCCACCGATCTATACAAAAGTACGAACATTCACATTCTTCTTGTACAACACAACACACGGACAGCCTAAACTGATATCAAAGTGGACGTTTGAAGCTGTTTGCCCTAATCTTCAACACTACAGTAGTAACGGTACAGTAGCCGTCTGGAGCGGGCCAGATACAAACAGGGCATCTAGTTTCTACATCAACGGGCCACAGCGTAAAAGACTAAATTTAGCCGTAACACAATCTGTTGATCCAGCCCTTCACATGAAGGAGTATTTGAGATTTTCATTTGCTAATCTCTCCGTAAGGTAAAGAGATACAGAAAAGTTCTTACCGGCACAGATGGACCTAAATGTTTCCCGGGTTTTTTGCATCTACGGCCCCATGTTATGTAATTGTCCTATTTCAGATTTTTTTTATATAAATAACTTTTCATGTTCAGTTTTTGAGCTATAAAGTTTTCTGTAAAGACGATTTGCAGCAATGCACACTGCCAAAATAAAAGACAATAATGAAAACAGCAAAATTGTTGTTATAATTGCTTCCAATGTTTTGTAATGGAAATTTTCTAGTCTAGCTTCTTGATGTGTCTATCTATATGTTTATGAAGTTTCTATCTATGTTTTCTTCTCTATGTTATCATGTTTTTCTCTATACGCGTCATACCACTCTGCCTTTGCCCTCGAGCAGAGGCCAAGATGTTCTGTTTGGAATAACGGGCATCACTTCTCGGAAACCAGCTCGGGATTCTGGCTAGGGGGCAAAGGGAGGGGGTTTTCACGTTTTAATATATAAACTCTGGGTGCAGAAGGAAAGAGTGCCTTTGCTCTGCACCATGCTCATTGCTCATGATGCAGATTAAACGACAATAAAATACTTTGCAAAGTACCTGATGTCTCTGTATATTGCGTTTGTCAAAATTGACTCACCTTGATTAAGGAATAAGAAAATTCCACAACAATTTGGCGACGAGGTATGGGATCACAAGGCTGATGGAGAACGGATTAGAGTTGACTGATCATCCTGGACATAGCAAATCCAGCTCTAACCCCATACAGGGACGAGAGAACTCTACTCCGGACCCCAGGCTGACGTGATCCCAAAAGAACTCAGTGCAAGGCACAAAAGTGAAAAACGGTGAGTTAAAAAGATTCTAAACAACCTGATTAGAGGGGGGACTACTCTGAATCATGTTAGATTCTAAACAGCCTGATTTAAGAGGGGGGGCTCTCAGAATCGTGTTAGATTCTAAACAACCCGATAAGAGGGGGGGCTCTCAGAATCGTGTTAGATTCTAAACAACCTGATAAGAGGGGGGGCTCTCAGAATCGTGTTAGATTCTAAACAACCTGATAAGAGGGGGGGCTCTCAGAATCGTGTTAGATTCTAAACAACCTGATAAGAGGGGGGGCTCTCAGAATCGTGTTAGATTCTAAACAACCTGATAAGAGGGGGGGCTCTCAGAATCGTGTTAGATTCTAAACAACCTGATTAGAGGGGGGGCTCTCAGAATCGTGTTAGATCCTGAACAACCTGATTAGAGGGGGGGCTCTCAGAATCGTGAATATGGATAAACCAACATACAGAGAAATGAGGAAAAGGTGGGGAACGGGAAGTTTACAAGGTGTACCCTATTTAATAGAAAAAGCTAACTTTCCAGAAAACGGTACATTTAGTACCACAAAATTAGGGAAAATAAGAGAACACATGGGGGAAAAAGACATATTTAAAATGTCTACAAAAGAAAGGGAAAAATATGAGGAAGCGTGTAAATGTTTAGAATTATGGGAAAAGGAAGCAAATAGACGTGACTATGTTTTTAAAGAAATGGCATTGGAAGAACTGCCACCACCGAAAAAACTCCATTGTACCCTGTTTTGCTTGAGTATATTGATTTAACCCCTCTGTCTTCTTTACCCCATCTATGACTTAAACACCAACCGGAGGATGATTGTGTCCCTCCTCACCGACATCTGAACCCGATCGAGGCAGCTCCAGTGCCCCCACCAGTGTCTCCACCAGCACCAGTGCCGTCTCCACCACAGCCCATGGTGCGTCAAAAGCAAGAAAGAGTGCATCCAGCACCGACGTACAAAGAACTTTTGACATTTTGCAAAGAATTCTCACCCTCAATGAAAGAATTAGAGAGACTGTTGAAAGTCAAACTGAAACCATCTGACCTGAGAAAGTTACAGGGTAAATGGCCTGTGGAGGAAGTATTTAAAGAACATTCTGGACTTCAACCTGATTCAGACGGACCGGACATTGGTCCGTTCGAAGGACATCTCAGATCCACCTTTCTGCGGAACCTCAGAGAAGAGCTGAGACGAGAAGTGGAAAAATCGTGCATCGAGCCAGATCACATGAGAATGAGTGAGATCGTCCGTCATGCTGTACACGCCGAAAGACAAACAGGCAAGAAAGAGCTTCAGAAGAAAAACACACAAGATAAAGAACTCCACATGGCTCTAATGAATATCGGAGTAGAGCATGGAGGAAGAGGAAACGGGAGGAGAGGAGGTCAGTGGCGTGGACATGGAAGAGGGAGAGGAGGGTTTAAACCCTCTGGCATGTATGGAGAGAAGTGTTTCAATTGTGGAAGAACGGGGCACTGGCACAAAGATTGTCCTGAGCCTCGGAGATCGCGGAGGTCAAGAGAAAAGGTAGATAGAAGTGAGGAGGTGAGGCATCATTCCGAGGGTGGTGAGTATGATTTCCCTTAGCATATGCAATGAAGAAATGCTTTTTCCTACTGTATGCAACGAAGATCTGCTTAGCTCACATTCCATGATGAATGAAAACGCTTTCTGAACTTTGCTAAAATGCACAATGCTTGTGTGCAACAAACCGCTTGAATTTTTGATAGATTCAGGGGCAACAAATAGCCTACTGTGATTCACAAGAAGTGTTTAAATTTGCCAGAGTCTAAACTAGCTGTGTTTTCCCTAAATGCTAGTGGCTCTAATGTAAAATAATTAATGTCAAAAGGGTGCAATGCGAGTTGGGGAGTGTCAAATTTCAACACAGGTTTCTCATGTCTGACTGCTGCCCGATTCATTTGCTGGGCAGAGTCATAATGTGTATGATGACAGATTGAGCATGATAACAACACGACCCGTGTGCAGCGCTCGTACAGCTGTACGATGTAGTTTTGAATTACGTAAGTATGATGTAGAATGTATTGCCTCACAGAGCCTCATGACGTTGATTACAATGGTGTGGGGAGCTGTGGGTGTTTTGCTGACAAATATGCGCACGCCATAGAATGGGTTAAAAGGGACGACGTGCAATATTCAAATTTGTTGCATGCCCATCGTGAGAATCATGCCTGTCTGTCAGCAACAAGGGGACTTGAAGTGTTTTCACACACAAAAAGATTAATGAAGAGTATTTACATACCAGAAATTTTGGGAAAGGTGCCCGTACAACTGTTGATAACAGGAAAATATTATGTTTGGTTGATTAGGAACTGTGAACCTGTTGTGTGATAAAGCCCAAGGGTAATTTTCGTCCACGCAAACAGCAATTCCCCCTCAAAACAGAAGCCTAAAATCAGAAGACCTTAATGGCATAAGGCCAATATTTAATGAGTTTAAAAAGGATAAAAGAGGCATAGTTTTGCCATGCCCAAATTTACCGGTGCGCAGGCCTTTGTTTCCAGTTTGAAAAGATAAGAGAAAAGAACACAAAGTGAATATCTCCAAAGTCCAGCTGGCAAAACGATTTGTTCATTTTTGGGTCACGAAATTACTGACCGCGGCAGACAGCTGTCCGCAAAGCGTGTCTGCAATTACAGACATCGCAAGTCCAAAAGCAAAGAAGCAATTGATATAATTTTTAGGGACCATTTCTCTGCTCAGACAGCAGAGCTCATTGCACACACACGCGCATGCAAATTAGCAAAGAATAAAAATGCATACATTCACACAGATAGTAGATATGCATTTGGTGTAACTCATGATTTTGGCACACTTTGGAAACACAGGAACTTTTTGAAAGCTGATGGTAAAAACATTCTTACACACAGGTTGCTGATATGCTTTCTGCCATTCTTATCCCATCAGCCATTGTTGTGTGTGACTATGCCACACACACTTTTGTATCTGAAACAATTTCTACAGGAAGCCGACAAGCTGACCTTGCAGCAAAGCAAGCAACATCAGAGCCACAGAAAGATTTTCTCCAGAAATCACTAACAAAACTCTTTCTCTTGCAGAGATGCAAACATTTTGCAGAACCAGCTGAGCGTGCACTCTGGAAGGAGTGCTCATGTAAATACACAGACAATGTTTGGGGGGGCCCAAATGTCCTCACCTGTTTGCCAAAACATTTTTTCTCTGCTTTTGCGATTTTGACGCATGGCCTAGACCACGCGTCAAAAGGGGGGATGTTACAAGGCAATGTGTTTTTGTGTTTTTGCTCTCAAAATGTTTGTGCAGGTCAGAAGAGCAGGAGCAAATGGAGCTGACAAATCATTACACAGCTTCCAGGAAGTCGTAGGAAAGACACGCCTCCCACTGCAAAAAGGTCCAAGGAGTGGCAACTCCAACCATAGGCCCATCACAATGGCATCCACAATGGCTCTTCGCAATGGTCGTGCTGACTGAAGCGACAGGAGGGGCACTATTGGTGCTCGCAAAGGGAATCAACTGTTCCAGTCGGGGACGCATCGAACCCCGAGAAATTAGAGATTATAGAATTTTGTTTCTGTGCAACACTATATTCCAAGTTTAATAAAATGGTATGGGGAGGGACAGTGTTACCCTAATTCTGTTAGGTACTGGGGAACAAATATGTATTTGTGTAGAGGTACGTGTACCTCAGGTGATGTTGTGGATAAGGCAACAAAATTTGAAAATGTGGGCCATTATGTCCCCTGGGACTGCCAAATAAAAAGGAAAAAGAAAAAGTTTTAGACTAGCTGTAACTCAGAAAAATTTTAGTTGTGAGGGAACGGGAGCAATTCCACAAATGAGAGTAAGAATATGGAAAGTGACGCTGAAGCAGGTGGTGTTACCAATTCTAGTGGGATTTTAAGAATTGTTTAGATAGAAGAATGAAACCTGTAAGAGAAAGGGCGTTGCTCATCTTACGGGTCAAAGTATAAAGATTTTGGTTATCATATATGATAAAAGGGGGGAATGTAATGGAAATTTTCTAGTCTAGCTTCTTGATGTGTCTATCTATATGTTTATGAAGTTTCTATCTATGTTTTCTTCTCTATGTTATCATGTTTTTCTCTATACGCGTCATACCACTCTGCCTTTGCCCTCGAGCAGAGGCCAAGATGTTCTGTTTGGAATAACGGGCATCACTTCTCGGAAACCAGCTCGGGATTCTGGCTAGGGGGCAAAGGGAGGGGGTTTTCACGTTTTAATATATAAACTCTGGGTGCAGAAGGAAAGAGTGCCTTTGCTCTGCACCATGCTCATTGCTCATGATGCAGATTAAACGACAATAAAATACTTTGCAAAGTACCTGATGTCTCTGTATATTGCGTTTGTCAAAATTGACTCACCTTGATTAAGGAATAAGAAAATTCCACAACAGTTTCCTCATCTGTGAGTTGCTTTGGATAAAAGCGTCTGCTATGTAAATGTGAAATTGAAATGATGCAAAATTAAGTTGAATTATCTTTAAATCATTCTGATGAAGGTAACCATAATAAACTAAAGGTAAATAAGGTAATTGAGGCAAGTAAAATAAAATCCTAAACAAAATCCAGGATTTAAGAACATTTAACTCACAAATTAACATGTCATTATTTGAAATGCAGCAAAAATCGTTTTATGTGCTAAATGTTTGTGAGACTTAAAGCGGCAATCCACGACTTTTTGATTGAAAAATACAAACATAAATCAAAAAATTTTGATCATATTGTGATTTGCAACAATATGTTTACGTAAAGAGTCGAGCTGTCACATATGGTTTCATAAGAAATGTCAGTCCGGCATCATTTCCTTCGGTGGTTTTAACTCGAGATAAAAATTAAATCGACCTTAAGTCTTAAGAGAGATGTCGATGTAAAGCCAGATAGCAAATTCATTAATAGCTTTTTGCTCACAACAACATCATTTTCATTTCTGGTGCCCCCAAAAGAACACAAACACATCATTCTGCATGAAACCTTCATCTAAGCACAGCATAACAACCGACACAAACAAGCACCAGCTGATATCTAAACTCCAAACGCTACCGGGTGGTTCCATAAGCGCCGGACCGCTGATAACAGGCTAATGACATTTAAACTGAAAGGACAGATTAGTGAGGTCACGGTCTGGGGCTTCTCCTCATGACTCGCAGGATGATGGGAGCACATGTTTGAGAAAAGCGCACGCAGCATTAGGTTCAGCCCGCAGCCACATATAACAGAAGGGTAATTAAAGAGAGAGAGATCCCCGCTAATGAGCGGAAACCATCCAGACGTCTGCAGCGGAGCTGCTCTGAGGTCTGATCATCAGCTGGTTCAGAAATCTAAATGCCACGAGTCATATCCGGACTATCAGAAATGGGTACGACACGCCAAAGGTGCCGAGGGCCACCCAGAACGTTTAGACAACAACATAAGATATTCCTCGTGTGACAGCAGCGTTTTTATAGCTCATAGATATACATAAAGTTGTATTTTTTTTATTTGTTGATTCACATGTGCAGCCACATTGAGAAAATTTCCCGATACACACGTATGCACTTTAGATAAGGATGCAATCTCATCCGTTACAAACCTACAAGCATTTAGAGAAGCATTTTAAAGTCACGGGTTGCACGCGCACATGACTGCGGTGCATCGGTGCACAACAGCAGCGAGCACTTTTGTTCATGTGTGCACATTTCTGCACAACTCTATAAACATGTGGTTTTCTCGAGGCCAATGGCGGCAGCTACTTCCGCTGTTTCACTGCGAATACACACAATGAGGTTCTGTGGGAAAAACACACAACAAATAATTCAGTAGTTTCACAAAACGGCCGTGCGTTTTTATTTTCAGAACCTGGTTCTATACGAAAAAACGTTCATGATTTATTCACCCTCATGTCATTCTAAACCCGTATCAGTTTCTTCTGCACAACACAAAAGAAAAAATACCATTGACTTCCAGAGTCGCATTTCTCTAAATATCTTCTTTTTTGTGTTTCACAGAAGACAGACTCGTATACAGATTTTAAATGACATGAGGGTGAATAAATGATGAGGGATTTTGGGTGAACTAGAAAGTGCCAAAACGTTCCTCTGCTCAAAAATGACTGCTGAACTTTTCATTAAAATGTAATAACTTTCAAATTGGTTGTGAAAAGCGTTTCCTGTTGACTTCCTGCACCATCTTGAACATGACAAGCATGTTGATGGCCCAGTGAAGGAAAAGCAAAACTGCAAGCTCATTTCCTGGGGGTAGTGAAAAGTTCACACCCACTCCTGCTCAATACCAATCATATCATGCTGGACAAATAAATAAAATGATAAATAATTAAAATGTCCACAGGCCCCAAAAATGCTAAACAAAACATGCCATGAATTAGAGAGGACACATAAATATAAATTTTAAACCGTACATGAATTGGGTTCACGTTGGGATGGCACCCAAGGGATTCTTCACCCAAAAATAAAAATGACTAAACTATCTTTGAAACTTTCATGATTTAAAGGTGCTGTGTGTGTGATATTTAGGAGGATCTATTGACAGAAATGCATCAATACATCATATAACTATGTGTTCAGAAGTGTATAAGAGCTTAGATATGTTTTGAATACTTTAGAATGAGCTATTTTTATCTACATACACCGCGGGTCCCCTTACATGGAATTCGCCATGTTATTTCTACGGTAGCCCTAAACGGACAAACTACAGAGCTTGTTTCGTAAATACGTTATCTCCCTCGCCGAACAAACGGAAACGTGACGGCCTCTTAGTCCCGTGTCAGCCACCGTCGTGCTCCGAAAGGGAGAGATGAGCAATGGAGTGAGGTGTTGGTTGCAATTTCCCACCTCACCACTAGTTGCGCTAAAATCTCCACGCTACACGTTTCAGATTTAGTTTTAAGAGTAAGAAGGATGTTCCTCAGTAAGTATAAAGTAATGGCCTGATGACAAATAAGAGTAAAGAGGGAAGAACTTACAGGAAAGTGTTCACAATAGCACAAGAGAGACACTTAAAAGGTCATCCAAAACAAGTTAGAATATAATTAAAGAAGATTGTGAGATGTGTTCGGAAGACAAACTCTCTGCTGGTCTGACTGGCCTCAAGCCCACTTTCCCTCACGAGTCTGTCAATGTCTTTAACTTCCTATACGGCTCATTTCCCCGTTAAAGGTGCGCAAACCAGCAGATACTGTTGCACATTCTCCTCAACATCTGAGAGCATAAAACGCTTTCAAATGACTCATGAAAAGAGATCAGATTTGCGATTTAACTGCTTGGCGGCAATAATGCAACAGCAGTTTTGTTGTCGTGACATAAACCTGATTTTAGGGAATGCTGCATTTAATATTATAACTATGAACAGTTGTTAAAGGCTTACCGGGAACAAGGTTATTTTTATGGCAAATATCTGACATTAATAGCAAAGCTCGCCTTAAAGGATAGTTCACCCAAAGATAGTCGTTCACAAAAATGTGATCATCATGTATGCACCCACATGTCCTTCTGCGGAACACAAAAGAAGATACTTTGAGAAATGTTTCAGTGATTTTGTGTCCATACATTGAAAACCATTGAGTCCAATGTCTAAGATTTTTCCAAATATCTTCTGTGTTCTGCAGAAGGAAGAAAGAAAGTCATACAGGTTTGACATGACATGAGGTTGAATAAATGATGAAAGAATTAGCAGTTTTAGTTGAACTATAACACAACTTTAATAAGCATTAACAATAGAAAGATTGCTTGTCCTAGAAAGCTCAAAAATAAGCAGCACACAAATAAAGATAATAATATTTTTCATTTTTGACAACAAAGATCAGACGCATTAGAGGCTTAAAGGATTAAGATCAGACAGTTTAAGACAGTAAACGTGGATATGCTGGACTCAAAATAGATACAAAATAGAAACTTGAAGATCCGAACATTCAGAAGTTTTCGTCATCTGGATAACCTGGGTTTCTATGAGTTGTCTGTTGTGAATACTGTACAGAAACACTTCTGAATCAGACTGCTTTCATTTCAACCACCTGTCTACGAATCAGTCATACAGCCAGACATCAAAACAAGACGAGACGAAAATAACCAACGATGGACAAAATAACAGCCGATAAAACAAATAACTAAACCTCAAGATCAAAGAGGCAAAATCCTGAGTTACGGTGAATAATTGTCCGCTATCTATTTCTATTTTCTATAGATACAACTTTGAGCATGGATAAGTCAAATAAAACTTTTTTTCATTCCAAAAGGCAGCAGATAAATTTGAGGAGAGGAGAAGAAGAAACCAATGCATCAGGACCATCTGGGCGTGCACATCCTCTGTAAATGATGTGATGCAGGCTGGTTAATCCTCACACATGACCTTTGGCCCTTTTGCTTCAGTCAGGAGTAGACCTGATGATTAAATGCATTAAGGATGCTTTCATCCCTGTGTGTGCATGTGTGGAGCAAAGAGAATGTGGCCTAATATGACTTTAGAATATCCCTCACAGACTCGGAGGATTAAACTTCCCCTCGTAAATATTTCTGTAATATAAGCGTTTAAGCTCATCGCATAGATGTGATCTTTCCTGTGCTAAAGAATTGTATGAAAAGTCGGCACACCGAAAATATAATAAATGTATTAATCAAGACTTCGTAATCTTTCCTGTGCTAACAATACCATGGTGACTCTTACAAAAGCTGTCAACTTCTTAATCCTGTACAGTTTTATCAATATGAAAAACGCTTATTTTTAAAGGAACATTTCACCCCAAACTGAACATTCTTCCCTAATTTATTCACTTCCTTGTCAGTTGAACTTATTTTAAAAAACTTAAAATAGTGACAGATATTTTTATTAAGCAAAACTGAAACCAAAATGACATTAAATGTGATTTATATAGTGCTTTTCACAGCTTTATTTAGGCAGAGAGCTCTAAACCATGCTGAAGAAAGTCACATAAACATCTGAGATAGCTTTAGGGCGAATAACCTAGGAATGTTAATTTTTGGTTGAACTACTCCTAAAAACTGCAGAATAACAAATGAGGTCAATGAAAAGCACAATTTCTAAATGTTTCCATTGGAGGCAGAGCATGGTAGTAATGAAACATGAAAACACAAATCTGTTAACAGGAACAGGAAGTGGAAATTCCATGATCTCAGAAGCTAGCAAATGTACTAAACTGCAAGTAGCCACTTGAAAATGTGCATTTCTGTGCGAGTGAAATGTGTATATTTTTAAGTCTAATCCTAAAAACTACAACTACACAATTTGTCTTTAAAACACACTTTCATACATCCTAACTATTTTTTTTCCTTGACATGCATTGCACGCATAAACACACAGACAGCCTCACAAGAAGGAAAAAAGGATTGCTTATCTCAAATCTTTAGACCTTGTTTCAATCCGATTATGCAGCAAAACAAGTAAACTACAATTATATTCATATACTATAGATCACAATGACAGTTCATGACACCGCCACGGAGCGCAAAACGCTCTGGATGTTGCAAGAAACCCATGAGGTCACTGCCAACCATCCGACTCATGATAACACTTCCAGACTACAGAGGAGGTTCTGTTGGTTTGTAAACATTCCTGTGGTTAACTCGCTCTCATTCTCCTAAAAACGGTTCCGAATAGCAACTGTACTTCAAGAAACACCCTCGGGCACCTGGCCTGTCCTCAAAACAACATACACACATCTGTGGACCAGTCTCAAAACAGGAATTAAATAGGTTAGGGTTGATTTAGCCAAATATCATTGGACCTAAAGCTCACATAAAAACAAATAGCGTCATATTCACAAACTCGTGTGATGAAAAATCCCCAAGTGAGTTTGAAAATCTTTAGCATTTTATAGAAACTTAAAATAACTTAGTCTTAGTTTTTGAGTGACCTGATCCTTTTTTCAGAATGAAACGGTGACTCATCGCATATTCAATCACCTCTTGAATGTTTCTCGTACACCGGCAGTCTCTGGTAAAAAGCTCTAAACACGTGTTTCCAGGATACCGGCGGCATGAAAATCCTCAGGAATCTCTGAAACGATGTAATCTCGTACATCGACACCCACACACGCCATCACTGAACATGCAACGATGACGTCAATGCCCCTGCGCTGCTTCTTTAACTGCTCAACCACTTCTTTGCTTCTATGCTCTCAACCTTGATTCAAACTTCATATACATGCATACTGTATATGAAAGGTACATAAACGTGGACGAGTTGCGTAAGAGGTCACTCAGTAACACAAAAACAATGACATGGCATTGGTTTGAGACCATAAAAGAACTTGTGCAAAGCACAGCATTGGTCAGTGTCTGAGAGACGACAAGGAGAAACATTTATATACTTTTGTGCCACTTGCTTCTAACAAAGCATGTAACAAAAATCTCCGGCAACACGTCTACAAACATCACTCGCTGCTGACCGGTCTTTGGGATTTACCCCTTCAAGTTTGGTATCTTTGTTACTGTACTCAGTATCTTTCGGGTTAATCTACCGTCCACAACGTCATTACAGCGTTAAGCCAATAGAGAGTGCTAAAACAAACCAGTCTCTTCTTAGCAACGGCCTGCTACAGGCGATATTCTCAATATTTTGATTTGTGGCACCCTCAGATTACAGATTTTCAAATAGTTGTATCCCGGCCAAAGATTGTCCTATCCTAAAGGAGTAGTTATATTCTACGCCGTAGGCAACGAGCCAGTCGCACTTAACAAGCCATACATCAATGATAAGCTTATTTATTCAGCTGTTTTGTATAAATCTCAATTTCAAAAAATGTTTTGTGGGGCAGGTCACATACTGTCGAACATTTAGCTTTCTGAATCTTAAACACATTTTTAGGTTGACATGAACTGAAAACACAATACAAAACAGAAAAAGTGTACAGTCAATGAGTGAAAGCCACTGCACTAATAAACATCATTTACAAATCAGGTGATTCTCATTGGCTAAGAATATTTTATGTGTTCATGTCAAGTGTAATTTAATTAGCTAATCTTCGGAAAACCTACATAACTGAAGCAACGGATACAATGTCTATTGTTTTTCTTCCATTATGAAACACAAAGAAGAAGCCTAAACGCTAGAAATATATATATTGCTTTCCTAATGCTTTCACTTCCTGTTGATTATTTGACTGAAAATCTGATGCATTTTCTGCCTTAGTCTGGATTGTGTAGGCAAATATGCACACAGAAAAACAATCAAAACCAATCCTGGGAATTCATTATGCTAACTTTGAATCTATTTTTGCATTAGTGTCTTTGAAAGCAAGAAACAATTTAAGAAAATATTTCATTACATCTGTGCTGAAAACAGAAATGATCATCAGTTCTACATTTGCTCTGTAGGTCAATCGGGTTATTGTTCCGCAATGTTTTGTAAAATCTAGAAAATAATTAGAGAGTTTATTTATTAATAAACTGCAATACGGTAGCCTGGAGACATCAACAATCTCCTTATACCTACAACATGCTTCATTGTGAATACTTTCTTGTTTCGCCATCTTTTCCAGTTTGTGAAAACAGTATAAAAGCTTTCTACAATGTTGATCAAACCGACTCATTTCTTATGTATAATCTGTATATTTTCCTGACTGGTACCTATGCATTAGACAAATCTCTCCATTTCTTAAGACATAGCAACATAACAAGATGTTATTTCTGTACAGTTAGTGCATTCATTTACTCAATACTACTGCAAGCTATACTTTCTTTATCAGGTTATTTGTCTTTATTACGTTAGAGGTCTCATGACTCTTCATCATCATCATTCCCTGACCCAGTTTTGTTCGAGAAGCCCCGTCCCCTATAGCAGACACATGAGGAGGAGTGTTTTTCAATAAACCTCGCTCGTATTTTCACAACTTATCACTTTCTTGATTGTACCTCATCTATGACTGAACCTGCAACCTAGCGTTTCTATCTAGTCTACCCCAACAACCCTTTTCCCATCACAACACGCTGTACAATCATGAAACGGCAGACCTGTGAAATGTCAAACAGTGAAAGTGAGTTACGACTGCAGGCTCTGCATCAGCAGTGATAATGAATCAGTCTCTCGGCCGGGCGATCATTACGCTCTCTCACTCACATCACTTAAGAGAAATGGCAAACATCTTTGCAGTGGTGAAGAGAGAGTTACTAAAAATGAAACTGTATACTGTTTAACACTGTATCGGTATCTTAAATCAACAAAATCATTATTATCAACCTATTGGCAACAGGTATAAAAGTTCAACAGCTTCTGCTTAGATCAGCTCCAAAATGTTTTTAAAGACTAAAAAGGAAATATTAGATTACTGAGAAACTTGTAAGCGTTATATGATTACATAAAGAACTGAAAATGATGCTGAACGCATATCTGTAATGTTAACAAGTTATTATACCCATGTCCTGTAGATACACTACCAGTCAAAAGTTTGGAAAAACTTACTCTCTTTATATTTTTCCCCTATTTAGAATATATGTAAACAAATAAAAACCATAGAACACAATTGTAACCGATGCAATTATGTTGCAAATAAAAGCATCTCAGGTAAGTCAAATCTGTTATATTTTAGCATCTTCAAACTAGAATTTGCTCAATTGTTCTCTTGTCATTTTATCATTTAGCTTTTTAAGGTCTCACCAAGCTTTTTATAGCACATTGAGAGTATTCTTCATTATTTGGTCCAATTCAAAACTATGTTTGTAATAAAAATGTAGTTTTCTAATGGAAGATAATGATACTGTTCATGTCAATAAAAGTAACTTTAAACATTTAACCATACACTTTGACATTGAAAGATTTGTAAGACTATGAGAAACATTTAAATAAAATGTTTCCAAACCTTTGACCGGTACTGTAGATTCCCAAAGAAATTAGTTTTCAATCTCTCTCGACATTCATAACTGCAGTTGCAGATGTATAGTCAGCACACTTGTTAGTGTTCAATATGGCTGTCGACTTGTATGTAGCAGCCCATTGAAACAGCCGCTAATGATGCATCCATGTATATAAATCTATGTTTGCACTTATATATGATGTCATAGAATGAGCAAAACATTTGTCAACAGCTGAATTATGCCAAGAACAAAAGAGATGCAAATAACATATTCGTTAAAAATTGTGTAAATCCTGTGATGTAATTTAATTGCGCACATACACACAAAGAACACATAAATATACAAATGAACTGATAAATGAGATGAACATTTGTGGTTATTAGCTGAACAAATTCATCAACAGTACTGAACAACAAACTAAAGCTGGTATTTGTCAATATTAGTCAACAATCATAATCTGTATCGAACTTTTAAAGGACCAGGCCAGCAGCGAGCGAAAGCTCAAACACCCGGTATTTGTCACCTATACCCCAAACTGATCACACATCCCCCCCCCCCCTCCGGAGACACGACCCGAGCCACGAGATGTCATACGGTTAGCAAAAGGAAAACAGCCAAAATCAATGACCTGGAAAAACAAGTGCCAGCTAATTATAGGAGGGAGGACAGTCAATGGCAGAGAACATCAGCACCTCACATTGTCCTCAATGTGACAATGTGATCTATACGGGCCGTCCAAAAAACAGAGGAGGGAGAACTAACCGAAACATTGAAAAGCAACTCCAGGGGACCTACGCTGAACACACCTCCCTTTTGCAATGTCACATCTACACCCTGAGCTTCTTACTCTGGCACATGCATAGTTATTATTCCGAACCGTTCATAAGTCTTTCTCTGCTCCAGCTATTATTAGCGGCTTCTGAAATTAAAGTCCACTGAGGGCTCAGCTCCTGTTCTCCCATCATGCAGCAGTTTCAACTTTTTTTCCTGCAATTCCTGCAATTTTAAGTTCATCTCGGTCTGAATTCACAGTCCTTCAGGCTGACCAAGAGAGCAACACTCACCGCATATCTGGTTAATGTTTGATTTTTCTCTAAGAGTGAAAACGGAAGCTTTGTTCAGAGTATTGTCGCTTGCCTGCTCTTATCTGTAAACCGAGGTGGAGAACCGGGTGGACAGTTTTTGTAAACTCAGTAGCAATCCTAAAATGTTTACCTTCTGAAGGCTGGTTGGATTAAGCTGCGTCTTATCAATTATTTTTATGGCCACCTGCAGGAAAGAGAGAAGACAGAAAAAATCAAGTTTATTGCCAGGAATCCTGTTACTGGGGGAGAGAGAAAGAGAGAGAGAGAACGAGAGCGAGAGAGCAAGAGAGAGAGCGAGAAAACAAGGGAGGAAGAACATGGTCAACATCAGTCAGCATCATTAAGCATAACAATATCTGGGTCGTTCTTAACGCAATTCCCAGCACATTAATGCATTAAAGCTGATATTTATGAATCATAGTCAAAAAGATTTGGGTAGAAAATGTGTGAAATCATAAAACACTTCTCAAGGTCTTTCAATAGTCCAAAAATAGTTTTTCTTTATGCAAAACATAATTTCAAAACTTGTTCGGCATGTGCGCTGTCACACTGAAAACCTTTAATTCAGTAACTTTTCCGCTGAGATGAAGAAAGCTCACCTCTCGTCCCGTGAGAATGTGTCGTGCCAGTTTGACCTTGGCGAAGTTGCCCTTGCCGATGGTTTTGAGCAGCCGATAGTTTCCGACATGTGGCTGCTCGTCGGCACAGGAGGCGATGGAGTTTCGGCAACGGGCACCTGACCGCCCGGAACGGGACGCCACTTCATTTCGCCCATCTGATTGTGATGTGTGCTGTAGAAACACGAAAAGAGGGACATAAGAGCAACAGGTTTATACAACTTGCGTCTTTTAAAATGTTCCTTTCAGACAAAGCGAGGGGCTTTACAAAAGAAATGTATTCATAGAATTGAAATGACAACGATGGGCACTTGGGCCTTTTTAGAAATGGACAACAGAAATTAGTTTCATACTTTTTGGCTTTTATTCTAAACCAGGGAATGTGCAGCTATAGCCAATAAACCAAATTTGAAGTTATAGTTAAGCGCAGGTAACTGCAATTGTAGGTTGAAAATAACTGAAAACGTAATAGTAATAAAATTAAATAACAATGTAAATATAATAATTATTTAAATATAATAAATTATTTAAATAAATATAACTCTATTACATAGAAGTAAATTAAATGATTAGGTAAATAATTATTTAAATTCTAAAGAGTGCTGGGGATGTGAAAGCAGTAATATGCCATGCAAGTAATACGTTAGGGAATGTCAAAAACTGTCCAAATGAAAAGATTTCTGAACCCGTCAACCTCAAAGAAGAGGAAATATCTTAATTTCCTGCCTACAAGGATATAGTTCGGTGAACGGTGCCAGTCAAAGCGTTCTCATCTGTTTGCACTCGAGGAAGGGAGACACGTGAATCGTACAATCTCGCCAAAATGTCAGACGATTTCCTGGATTCTTGTTTTGACTTCCTCTTTCACTGAAAAACACTGGCGCGGCATCCTTTCAGACAGAGCGAGGTGCTTTATAAAAGCAATGTATTCTGTCATTTACCTCATATCATCCAGGTTGTATATGGCATGCATTCTTGAACTGTTCACAATTTGGGTAATTTTGAAAGATGTCCTGACTCCTGACTCTTGGTAATGACGGTGCCCCATTAATCCATAAGAAAAAAAGTCATCCGCCACAAAACTAAAATGAAGCAGTTTTATGTTAAAGCAAAATTGCATGAACCCTCGTTGATCAAGATGTCAACATCTTAAAGGGTCCAGATTGTCACAGCTCGAAAGGAAATGCCACCCATCCACCTCAGCACATCAATACTTGCGTTGGATGAGTGATGATAATTAGGGCTCATGGTTGTAAAAATCTATTTAACCGAATCTCAGAGCAAACAAAGGGCAGAGATGACACCATGAGCTCACACACGGAGGACTCATCTATCATACGCTTTCAAACAGCATGCACGTCCATCTGGAACACAGGGACTTAAATGAGCTCACCAGACCTCAAACAGATCTCTTAATAAAAATATCCAATGCAGAGGGGCACACATGCTGTTTGGAGAAAGAGAAATGAACGAGATATCTCGCGGCAGGTTTTCAGCTTTGATGGGCCCGGGGATTTAAACAATATGGATGAGAAGACATATCAAGATGTTGCCTGTCGGTCCGGTTTTGTCAGGAGTCAACAAGAGGTCAAAAAATATCTATGTGATGTGATGCATGTTGACTCCTTAGTTTTGACAGTCAAACTCAGATCAGTTCTTCATTCGGACATGCAAGTCTGACAAGAACATCATCTCTCAAAAGTGCGGTTACTGACTTGATCTATAACCGATCACCGATTTACTAATCTGTCTTGCCATATACATCATGTTTGATAATGATTAGAGCTCATCAAATTAACTTAAATTACATTCAAATATACTGAAACATTTCACAATCTTTCTAGGAAGTAAAGCATCACTCTTTATTCTCTCGTGCTGTTATGCCCTGTTTATCAAATCGCAAACGACAGGGTCATTCGCTCTATATTAAAGGGATGTTTCACCCAAAAATGAATATTCTGTCATCATTTACTCACCCTCAGGTTGTTCCAAACTTGTATAAATGTCTTTGTTCTGCCGAACACAAAGAAAGATAATTGGAAGAATGTCAGTAACCAAACCGATCTCATCCCCCATTTACTGCCATAGTAGGGAAAATAAATACAATAGGCGTGAATGGGGGACGAGATGGGGCCGGTTGCATAAACTGCTTAGACTAGCCTTGGTAGTTAGTCATCTTGTGTTTTTCTTCAAGGCCGGTCACAACTTCTTTAAATGGGTTACATAAAAAGGTAGATTTGGCTCATTGAAATATGAAAAGTAAGACTGATTAGTCCTAACTAGTCTAGACAAGACTTACGCAGTCTTAACTTATCGGCTAAGTTTATTCAACTGGACCTTGTTTGTTTACTGACATTCAAATACCTTCCTTTTGTGTTCGGCAGTACAAAACATTTATACAGGTTTGGAACAACCTGAGCATGAGCAAATGATGCCAGAATTTGTGAACTATCCCTTTAAAGTTTCCAAATCAATACCCTTTCAGCAGTCCTACCACAAAATAACAGCGCATGATAAGTGTGACAGCTGCCAAGACCAGAGTAAAGTACAATATATTCAAACTTTATCATCAAAAAAATGATTTGTATTAGCGTGACAATTTAAGCGAACTTAAAAACTGACTTGATTTCAGATTTTGTTGGATAAAGCATGCGCTTAAGTCGACAAAAGTTTGTGGCACGCCACCACTAATCTCAGCTTGCTTTGAGAATCTTGCAAAAGCATCTTGGATGCAAGGAAACAAGGAAAATGGGGTTGATGTGCAATGAACTTACTATCGTCGCCGTCACAAATATCTAGATAAATGTTACCTGACTGACCAGCAAGTGTGCGACCCATTAAGAGTTACTGTTGTTCAGAGTTATTCATTGTGAAGCAAGTTCCTAAAACTGGAAACTCAATACTGTTTCCCAGAAGTAATCTTCAGGCCAAAACAAAAGATTTTATACAATTAACTAGCAACTTAACAGAACATAAACAGACAATAAAAAAAAGGTTAAGGAATGACACTCATGTAGGGTTATTTTAACCCGGCTGGCATCATTCTGTCACCGTGTCATTTATGTGATTCATCTCAGCAGCAGTCTGACATGATTTGGAGAAGCAGGTGTTGAGTCAACCCTCACTACCTTTGTAAAACCCAGACATATTCTTCTTCTGACTCACGAAACACCTTAAATGCATAAAATCGGCTAAAGATTGTGGACCACAATGATTATATAGCACCATGAGAGAGATCCTTAAAAAGACTGTGTCCTAAATTCTTCCTCTAGGACACACTTGCATCTAGGACAAGCGAGAACATGGAGTAATATTTCTTTATCAAACTGTAACACGCTATTGTTGATGAGAAAATCTAGACATACATTTTTGCACTACATCTTTATTCAAAGCATCCTTCTGTGTATAACTTCTCGGTGTCAAAATGTAATCGGTTTGTTTTAAAGCTTTTTAAGAGGTTAATTACAAAACCCGCTTAAGTTCTGATTAAAGATTTGCCAGGAATGCTCAAAAACCTCAAAACACGAACCAAGGGCGAATTCATTCAAAGCCTTCCGCAGTCAACGAAATCTACTTTGTGGCTTGGCACATTACTAAAGACTCATTTTCAACAGTCCTCTTTCTCCATCCTAAATTTAATCAGCCTCATTAGAATGGATAATTAGCACTTACTATAGTTACGCGGTGCCTCTTGACAGAGTGGGAGCCCTTCATTCTAGCAATGGCAACGTGAATGCCGTCGAAACAGACAATCGCCCGTTTTTGTGATGCTGACAGCTTATTGATCGCCTGGCACAAACCGATGCTCGGAGGAGCGTGAAAACATTTCCGACACTTGTCGTCAGAGGTCCGAGGGGTGCAAATGAACGACTGGAGCTTTCTCTCTCTCTTTCTTCAGCCCTCTCTAAAGTTCCTCGTCACTGAAGGACTAACCAGTGGCGAGACTGGGTAACCAAACAGGTAAAATATGCCCCCGAGGACCACTAAGCTCAAACGTATACTATATTAAACATTAATAATTTCCAATGAAGTATGATTGAAAAATTTGTTAGACACAAATCTATCAAACTTTGTTTTTAGGATGCTGTTTGAAATCTCTTAGTTTCTAATTGTTATACAATTAAGTAATGTCATTTATTTCTATTCATATTAAATGAAAGACTTTATTATTTGGTTAGCCAGCACCACAATTTAAAGGGTAGCTTCAGCCAAAAATGACAAATCCTCATACCTCATGATGTTTCAAACCCATATGATTTTCATTTCTCTATGGAACACAAACACAATTTAGCGATTTTTCTTTTTACTCTCAATACAAGTTTGTAACAAGAAAACTCAAACAAAGTAAATGATTGATTTTTGGCTTTACAGAAACCAAAAACCGATATGAATTAAAAATGATAAAAAAGCTACTTTCTATTATACATTCATAAATGTAGACATTTTACCGATTTTGCTAAATCTGGCGCATCAGGCGGTCAAAAGTCATCTGGACAACAAAAATCACACGTAAATAGCATCATTTGTTTGCAGTTGACAATGATTTGTAATGTGTTATTATCTGCATAAACTGGAGATTTCTGGGTAATCATTCTTCAAGAAATATGTGTTATTTTTATTAATAAAATGCATCATGAATATTGTTACACTGTATCTTTGAAGCCCTGTCACATTACAGGAAACTCTCAGCATGTCACTGTAGCAGGAATTCTGTTACACTGTATCATTTGATCATAACTGTCACACTGTATCACTGTAGCAAGCAATCGTTATTTATCATACACCGTATTACTGTTACACTGGATCACAAACTGTTACTGTGTATCAAGTGGAAGCTTTTTAGGCAACATTATTGTACCACGAGGTCGCACGATGGTGACTTGACAGATCTTTTGAGAGGTTGAAGCTGCTCGTGAGAAAGTCACATCGCCCATCGATGTTTATTCTTTACACACTGTCACCCCGACAGATGAGAGACAGCATGCCCGGCTGTGACTAACTAGAAAACATCCCAACGGTGCGAAATACATATTCATGGCCCCTGCTGTGTACCACATGAATACCGATGCTCGAAACTTTGAAAGTTCATTGCGATTTTAAGAACAACTTCGAATAAAAGGGTCTCTTCACACTTACGTTTTCTGTGTCTCTCTCGTTGACAGTAGGTAGCGGGGTTCTGGTTGACATTTTAATGTATCTTTATTCCCGAAGTCTGTCTGATCGCAGCAAACTTTCAGGGTGGACAGCTGCCGTGCACAAGCCGATGAAGATCATGGACCAACATCAACCGCGTCGCGATGCGATGCCAAATTCCAGCACAAACCTCCAGATTATTGCAATAGTTTATCCAGACGCATAACAGCACAACAGGTCACCCGCGGCGCAACTTTCCACAAAGATCTGGACACCAACAGGTCATCACACACGCATACGGACTGAACTTTAGGGACTAGAGAAACTCCAGCAGAAACAGTTAACAGGCCCTTCTGAAACTGCACACAGTGTTGTTCAAACAAGGCACAGGGGAGGGGGATCCGCGGTAAACCGGGTCTGCTTCTGGACGCGCGGTTGGAAATGCTTTAAATCGCAGGTCACCGATTTAAGTCCCACATACGGTGTCCGGGTGATTTTCTCAAAATCAATCCAGGTTGATTAATTTCCTCTCATTCCGAAGTGTGGGCTTTTCCAGCCCAGATATAGCGGAGTCAAAGATGGCTGCGCGCTGGCTGATGGTGCCAAGCCAAACCCAGAGCACAGAGCGCAGCGCAGCCGGAGGAAGTGAGGACAGAGGCGGCTGAAAAAGCTCATTGGCCGGCGAGGCGCTGTTTGTTGTTGCTGGGGTGATTACTAAGGAGAAAAATACCTGTTCCACAAAACCCGGCAAACTATCTCAATGGTACCCAAACGGTTCATGGCCAAATCGCCCACTAGGATGACGTCTATAACCAGAAGTATGTGAGGCGGCGTTTTTCTAACTGTACACGCACTGTAATGCAATTTAAACACTTTGAGGGAACAATGTTTTTTACAGTTGTTTCCAATGGTTCAAAGGTAAATTAAAAAAAAATGTATCATGCATTTGGCACGTTTATTTTGCTTGTTGAGAAAAACAAGGACAAAACACATTATAAACAAACATGAGAGACTATATAGAATCCAAACAAGGAAATTACAAACTACATAGATATTTTATTATATATATATATATATATATAACGCATACAGTAGCCTATAATATCTGAATGCCTTGTTAAAGTATTATTAAATAATTACAATTATTAAATTGCTAAATGTATTATCGTTTAATTAATAAATTGCTAATTTTTTAATTAAGGATTGACAAAGATCCCATCTTTATTTTAAGTAAGCAAACATGTATCTGAGTATTGTATTATAGTAGTTTATAAAAATATACTGGATAAATAAAAATTATTATGTGCTTAGTTCAATAACTTTAATACCACTGAAAAAATGCATTTCCATAGATATTCGTTTTAAAATCAGCTTTGCTTTTATATTCCAGCAGATGATGTGAAAATACATTTTGTCTTTACAGTTAATTCTATTCACTTCGTAAAAAGGTACATAACTTCTCGTTTAAACATTCTCTTACCAATACGTAGAATTAATGCCCATCTTGAGCATGTTAATCTTTAAAAATGCACTTAAAGTAAACGCTCAAGACCCACCAGATAACCAATTCAACGTTAGTTTTTTTACTGATAATTTACGATTAGTTACCGCCATCTAGCGGCCATGATAGGGCACTTCACTATTGTGACAAAAATACAGGTCATCAAAGGTCATTCAGAAATCTTAATGTTTGTTAAGGTTTGGGAATTACTTCCGTTTCAAGGTGATCGGATAAAAACACAGACAGAATGTACAAACGGTACACACAACTGTATCAAAAACAAGTTGGACTAGGTATGAGATTACAGAAAAAAACTAGCATGTAGGATTAATACCACAGTGTTTAAACATAAACGTATGTCCTGAACTTCTCTCAGAAAGGACTGACTCTACACATCCTTCATGTCAGGCATTATGCTGACATACGCTTGTTAATGTGTACTGACTACCAAACATTAAATGATCCACTTGAGACTTAAATTCATTTGTATCTTTAGTGAACATAAAAGATGAAAAATAAGAATATAATTTTTAAAGATTATAACATAGTTAAAGAGACATAAAATAGTCATAGTCATAAAGAGCAGCGATAAAGAGAGCATGTTCTTATCGAAACCAAGACGTTTATAATCACACGAATAATTACAAACATAACGTTCCCTATCAACGTTTATGAAAGAAATGTTGGCCGTGATAGTGAAAGAGCTTAACTCTTGAATGCCTCAATGACCTGCCAAGGTGGACAAGAGTTCATCGTCTTAATGCTGCAAATGTTATTTATTACTTTATTATTATTTTTATTAGACAATGTTACTTGCTGGATTTACAATATAACTTTTAGTCACAGTATTCCTAAACACTTTTTTAAATTCCTCTAAACTTTCTATTGTTTAGTTTCTTTTTTATGAAAACTTTATGCTGTTTACCTAGATCCCTACTTGTAAACATAACATTGTGTACTATACTCATTGTTGGCTTTTAAGACAAAATGTTGAACACTCCCTCATTGGATCAAATTTTATGATAATGTATGTGATATGATTTGGGGTTAGTTAGGGACATAAATTATGAATATTCTTATTCCTGCATGTTAAAAAATAAGGGTATTTGTGTAACAAATATTTCATGTGAAAATAATAGATCTAAATAAAATCTTAATACCCAAATTTTATTGTTTTTGTTGGAACTTAAAATAAAAAGTAAAATGAGAAAGGAGGCCCTGTTTTTCACACATTTTTTATGACAGTCATCGAGCAAAGTTCATTTATAAGTGATCTGTCATCTCCTGCAGCAACAGGCGTGGACTGGCGCGTTCGACTCTCCACCTACTCCAGGCATCTGCGCTTCACCACAATCCCAGAGGAGGCTAAACCATGGCCACAAACCAAGAAAACATCTACGAAAAAGTGGACAAAAACCACATATATGAAAGTCCGTATGAAAAAATCAACGCAGAGCCGACATACGAGATTGTGGAACACGAGAACAACACAGAACCGGTGTACAATGAGATCCACCGGATATCTCCAGATTACATAAATACAAAGGAGAAAACTCAAGATGAAGAACGAGACACACCATCCTCGGATGAACAAGAGGAGAAGGCTGAAAACCCGATGGAGGAGGTGGAAGCATCCCCGACCAATGGAGATGGATATGGAGAGGGGTCAAGGCGAGAGTCCTCGTCCTCAGAGAGCCTTGGGGACCCTTGCGATGACCCTTGCGATGACCAGCCTTTGTCGGTGAACGATGACCTGCTCATGGCTTACAGTCTCCCAGCGGACTCATCTCCAGAACCAGAGGAGATAGTTGACTACAGCCTGAAAAACATTACGGAGAATACGTCAGAGGAGACCCCGACTGTTTCTGTACCAAATCAGCCCGATATTGCGCTTTTTGTCAAGGTAAGGGTTGCTCGTATATTTTGGGCTATTTATGACATCTTTATGACATTACATAGATATCATAAATTTGATGTAATTAAAGAAAGAAAGCTTGATGGTACAGTCTGAAGGTCAGCTGGGTGTGTTTTTGATTGCCCTCATATTGTTGCTTAACTTTGGCCTTTGGAGACAACCTGAAGACAATCAGATGATTCATCTCTCTAGCTCACTTTCTCTATATTTAACTGTATAGCTCGAAACCCTTTGACACATTTTCCCATTTTATATATTTTAACCTTTAAATAAACTTAAATATATAAAATTACACGCATGAGTAAATATAAAAAATGGAAAGATATCCCATTCAGAAAAACGTCACAAGAATTCTCCTTTCTTATCTATTTTGTTAAGCTTTGGCATCTCTTAATGTTTTAGAAGAAAATGGGTCTCGGTAAGGTATAATGATTTGATAGCCTACATTCAATGTTTAAGGAAAGTAAACGAACATTTACAAAAAGACATTCGCTTTTCACTTTATCTTAAAGGTTAAAGTCAAGTCAAGTCAGCTTTATTTATATAACGCTTTTTACAATTTTCATTGTTACAAAGCAGCTGATATGTTTTTGCCCTAAAAATAAACATTATGTCATGAATTTCTCACTCTAGTAGTTCCAACCTGTACAAATTGATCACAAGGAAAGATATTTGGAAGAATGCTCCTAACCAAACAGTTCTTGGACCCCATTGACTATCATATTATAGGAAAAACGATAATGGTAGTTATCACAGAACTGTTCGCTGTCCTACATTCTTCTCATTTACATTTAGAATATTCTTACAAAAAATTCGGGGAGCAATAGGCGCAATAGTACGATAGGTGCTAATACAAAGTTATAGTTTCAACAAAAGCTAGACCACTGCCTGTTGAGAGAAAGAGAGAGGGTTGGTGTACTTTTATTTTTCCTTTTCTGTTTCATTTGTCTGTCAAGTATTCACAGAAGCGATGAGTTTTTTGAAGGTTGTGAGAGATGTTCCACCAGAAAAATATTGATAATAGATCTCCTTAAAGATCGTGTCTCCTTAAAGATCGTGTTTCTCTCGTTCATCATGACAAAGAAATTTACACAGATTTACAGAATTTGTATTTTTGGGTGAACTATCCCTTTAAACATTACATGTCTGAGGGGATCTGCTTCTTCACGGTGTCAGTTTGTGAGTAGATAGACATAGTGGACTGACTTCATCACATTGACATCACATGACAGTTGAGTTTCCATTCACTCACTTTGTAGGTGAAAGTTTTGACATGAGTGCATAAGGCGGTGAATCATTAACCTCGAGTCCATACAGTCATGGAAACCAGAATGAACTCCAGGCTTGAGTAAATGAACCCGTGGCACTTGAGTTTATTTACCTGACTCGATCCACTGATTGAAGAACTGTGATTGTGAAGTGTGTTGAGTTCGGTAGATTTGATCAATGCACTCTTTACTCTTATGATATTAATATAACAAAGATTTAATGCTATTATTAATTTGATTGAATTTACTGCAGAGACATTGATCGCGGGACATTTAAAATGTTAAATTGTATGTTTTAACATACTGTGGATATTGTACCAGTGAATAAAACATGATAAACGGCCTTGTGAAATCCTCAGGAATAGTTCAAGCGTAGTCATAAAGAGCAGCGATAAAGAGAGCATGTTCTTATCGAAACCAAGACGTTTATAATCACACGAATGATTACAAACATGACGTTCCCTATCAACGTTTATGAAAGAAATGTTGGCCGTGATAATGAAAGAGCTTAACTCTTGAATGCCTCAATGACCTGCCAAGGTCAAGAGTTCAACAAGAGTTCATCGTCTTAATGCTGCAAATGTTATTTATTACTTTATTATTATTTTTATTAGACAATGTTACTTGCTGGATTTACAATATAACTTTTAGTCACAGTATTCCTAAACACTTTTTCTTATTCCTCAAAACTTTCTATTGTTTAGTTTCTTTTTTATGAAAACTTTATGCTGTTTACCTACATCCCTACTTGTAAACATAACATTGTGTGCTATACTCATTGTTGGCTTTTAAGACAAAATGTTGAACACTCCCTCATTGGATCAAAGTTTATGATAAGTGAATGAATGTAAAGGATTGTCCTTGTGGTTCTTTGAATATAAGAAAGTTTTTAAGTTTTCTAACAGACGATTTCTAAAGAATCCAAAAAGTGTGCTGTGGATATTTCAAAAATGAGCTTTATTTATGAACTGTGGGCTGAATATCGTCATTTCTACCGATAGTGGAAGCTGTTCACAAACTCTTCTTGTTTTATGAGAATAATCTCCTAATGCAATTTGTCTTCATCATTTGTACCACTAGAGCGTCTTAATACGATGTCAAAGCTTATAGAATGCGCTACACAAGGATCTTTTTAATGAAAGATACAGATGAAGAACACAATGGTGATACATCCGTTTATGGACACAGTTCAAACCAACACAGATGCTGACCCCTAGACTCCTGCAAGTCATTTATTACACTACCTATATAGTAAAATGTGGGCGTGCAATCTCTATACGATATGTAGTGTTTCACCTGTGTTTAGAATATTGCCTTTAAATATTGAAATAACTAATAATCTTATTTAAAGATATCGCGCTGGCAATATATAGCCGTGCTGGTTTATTATCCTTCATAACTAGGATGCTCAGCTATATATCTGGAAGCCAAATGATTCAATTTGACAGGCCCATATCAGTCACATCCAAAAACTTTGGACGCAGTTTCACGCTATAAACCAAAGCCAGCTCATACAATATTTAACAGGGAATCTTATTCTCCTGGGCTTCTCATGCTGACGTTGCCTGCGAGCATTAAATATGTATGTTACTCATTCCTCTACTTCAAGTTTCTGGACCGTGAACATGTCACAGTTACACAGAAAAGCATGAATGTTGCATGTTAAACGTGCATCAACGAGCTCATACATCTTTGAATAGGTTGAGTCTAAAAATGGAACCACCATAGACAGTTACAAGGTCATCTTATATCATAGTTTGGCTCATGGTCATGTGTCACTCATCAGAACTTTCTGTGATGGGGCGGAGCTCACAGAAGCCCCGCCCCAACTAAAGCCTCACACCTATTGGTTGTCTTTACATCACCTGTGTTTGGGATAGAGCTAGATTCACCTTTCGTCAGGGCTGAAGCTGACATCAAACCTCGTGTCCAAAACAGACAAGAACAAGCTTTCAACATTTCATCCATAATATCAACTGGGTTTGTGTTTGGAAGATGAAGGTCAGAGATCAGCCGGGAGAATAACCTCACTCACAGAACGTGTCCAAAATGGGGGACGGCCAAGAACCTGATATTGAGTTGTTTGTCAAGGTAAGGAGAAAAATGTAGTATTATAGCGTGCATAAAGAAAGCTTGATCGCAGTTATGTATGACGAAGCTTCTGTAAAGTGCTCATGATGTTAGTGTAACTCAATAGGAGTTCTAAAGTAACGCTTGTGGATTAGACAAGGGTCATGACCAGAAGCATGCTGTACGAATGTCAATACGTCTTGTACGTTGAATTTCAGATGATCAGTTAATGTAAGGTAGACGTAGGCAGCCATTATACACAAAGTAATGTGTTGGCATCACACATAATGTTTGTGTTTTGTATCGAGCTTCTATAATATTGGCGCGTGGGAACATACACACACAGTGTATGCTTTTATTTATGTTCCCCTGTACAGAAATATAACGTTGTAAATCTATTAAACATAATATAAATTGGAAAAAATGTCATCGATTTACTGTAGATATCTGTTTAGATTTTACTTGAACTTAATACAGTACATTTCAAACACGTAAAAAGTACATACGTGTTTAAATGCTTCAATTTTGCATATATTCTTCAAAATGTATGCCTTCAACAATTAGTGAAATAAGAGATATTTACAGTACCGATATATGTTTTCATATATGTCGAATTTTTAGAGAGAGAGTGAAATTCAGGTAAATTGGGTCTCATACCAATGTAAAAGGGGTCCGAATCTACCTAATTTCAGAACTGGCGTTGTGTTGTGTTGTGCAAAGGCAGGCATACATGTATTGATGCATCTCACAGATCATTTTAAAATCTAAAAGGTACATTTTTCTAAACGTTCAAACAGTTCAATGCAACGTACCAAACACAACAGTACACAAGGCATTGTCACATCCCGGCGTACTTACAGTGCTGAACTGCTGCCAATCTCAGCACCCGTCCCGATGCGAACCCACCAATTGTCCTGCACTTTCTAGATGGGAACAGCCCATTGTTCTGCTTCCAGTCGATTTTCTGTGTTGAATTTGCTAGAATGGACAGATGATGACTTCGTGCTTCATCTGACCGTGTTATCCAGTTCATGTTTTTTCCACGATTCCTCTCAAAATCTCTGTGCTGGTGTTATTATAGCTCTTATCCTTTCCTTGTATGAACACAAAACCTGTGAGACATTTCTCGAAATATCTTCTTTTGTGAGTGAATAAATGACTGTTTATGTATGGGTGAGCTATCTTTATAGTTTTAGTGTTAAATATGAAATGCTGTATATTGTGTGCTATATACATTGTACAATATATGTTATTATGAAGAATACTACATATAGCGACTGTAGAGGGAGTGCATTTTTTGGAGAGGGTGTCCCATTGTATACAGTATATATATATATATATATATATATATACATATACAGTTTCATAGTATATATTGAACAGCAGTGGTGATGGAATATCCACGTTTAGTAAAGCAGTTAATGGTTGCTGTGTGCATAATTGATATAGTTGTGGGGATTGTGTGGCAGTGTAAACTATAGCTGATCTCGTGCTCATGCTTCTGTTGGTTCAGGACATCTGATCTCCTCCACTGCAGAGACAGTATCTGTGGTATAAACAGGTTAGACCTTGTCGCTTCACTGAAACATCACAGTCTCTATGAGATTCAGCTCAACTCAAAGATGCTGCCTCTCAAGAATATCCTGAGCCATGCTGTAATGAGAAACGTTACGGTATTTCTCATCAAAAAGATTAGGGCTGGCCATTTGTATATTATAATACTTCATTTGGATGAATAAAAAATGTGTAAAATAAATATATGTAGATTTGATGCAGATGCTGCTTGTGTTAGTTTCTTGATGGCCTCTATTACAGGAGTATTCAACAGGTGGTTTGCACCCTCTAGCGGATCTGTCGTGGTACCGCAGGTGTCCGCCAAACTTTCCGAACAAATGAATTGAAATATGCATAAACCCCAAATCGGATGCTGCAAGCAAAACCAAATATAAATACAGTTTACATCGTTTTTCAACACGTGTTTTTTTTATTTAAATAGAGATAAGAGGGCTTCTTACCAGTACAGTTATTCCAAAAACTTAAACCGTTAAACATCAGCAGAGGGCACTCTGACACTTTCTATGTCCCTTCTCTCAGCTCTTGAGGTACTAAGTATCTGATATGACAGATAACGATGATGTATTTGTGTTTTAGGCCGGCAGTGATGGTGAAAGCATTGGAAACTGTCCTTTCTCCCAGCGTCTCTTCATGATCCTTTGGCTCAAGGGGGTAGTCTTCAACGTCACCACCGTTGACCTGAAGAGGTAAGAATTCATCCATGCTTGCATTTTAACTACAAATTGGCTTGAAAAGTAAATCAATATTTTCTTTTCAAAAGCAATTTCAACTCAACACTGGCCAAAAAAAGTGACACGGAAAGTCAAGTTGATTGTACTTCAGAATCAAAGGCAGCCAAAAGGTTTTATGGGAAAGTTGCGTCGTACCAAAAACTGTGTTTCAGCACAAAAGATTGAAATCTGTAAATGACAGTAACAATGGACATGCTGTCATGTTTGTAAAAGAATAAAATCTCCCTTTTTTGTCACGTTTAGGTCATTAAACATTCCTTTTGTTTTAATATAATAAGTAAATTTTCCTGTTAACCCGATAAAAACACAATTCAAATGTGTATCCTCAGCAGAATGGAAAGGAGACTAATCTAGTTGAATCTAATTTCAACATACAAGGCCTGATGGAGTTATATAATAAAAAAACGCATATATTATTTCATGTTTATTCAGGAAACCGGCTGATTTGCATAATCTGGCCCCAGGCACCCACCCGCCTTTCCTGACCTTCAACGGTGAGGTGAAGACAGACATTAACAAGATCGAAGAGTTCCTGGAGGAGGTTTTGGCTCCACCAAAGTAAGTTCATTTCTACCAATACACATGAGAGGAATCATGACTGCACGGGAACTCTAGACTACACGTCCAAGGTTTCCTTTCTTCCTTTTAGATGAATATCTTATTAAACATCATATTAAATTATTATGAATTGGAAAGAATATTGACATTGTGTTGCTTTTTTTGTGTGGAAGGTACCCCAAACTCGCCGCCAGACACAGGGAGTCAAACACAGCTGGGAATAACATATTTGCAAAGTTCTCGGCTTTCATAAAAAACACAAAGCCAGATGCCAATATAGGTATGCATGTCAAAGCTGATCAAACTGATGGAATGAATGAATGGATATACTGTTTTCCTCTCTGTATACTGAAGCTGGACAGGGTTTGACTGTATATTAAATCCATAGTGCTGGAAACGTGCTAAATATCAGAACATCACAGTGTTCGTGAAACTCCCAGCGAACACACATATTGATAAACTCATAATGTTTTTATAAAGCAATGTCCTCCAAATGTTTACATTTATTACATTTGTACATTTCTGTAGAACTGCTTATTTGCTTAGATGTTGATCAGAAACGGACCTGTGGATAATATAAGTTATGGCTGATATTCATATATTATATGCTTTTGGGGAACTGTGCATTTTTGTACGCTAGAACAGAACTGTTAAATATCCCTGGCTATATAAAATGAATATAGTTTGAAATATAACCGCTGTATATAAAATATATATAATTACACTAAATATCATTGATACCGCGATAATACATCACCAGGCATGCAGCGATAACCATGTATAAGTAACATCTGATATCTGATGTAACATGAAATAATAAGCACGTGTCTGATCAAATCAACATCAAACTAAACCTAAAAGCTCACATTTTGGCCTCTAGTTCTCATTTAGTGTTCAGCTTTTTGGAAATTACAGTCTATTATTATCCGTTTCCAATATTGGCCTAATCGTACGCAACGCAATATTAAAAAAAAACATTCCTATTTTCCAATACTGATATAATGTGCATCCACATCTCTAGTTGTAATATGTTTGGCTGTTAAATATGTCTGATGTCTTTGTTAGCTCTGGAGAAGGCTCTGACAAAAGCCCTGAAGAAGCTGGATGAATACCTGAACAGTCCTCTGCCTGATGAGATCGATGCCGACAGCACAGAGGAGGAGAAGAGCTCAAACCGCAGGTTCCTGGATGGCCATGAGCTCACGCTGGCAGACTGTAACCTGCTGCCCAAACTGCACATAGTGAAGGTGAGCTCAACCAATCACAGGAGCACAAAAACATAGTATAGTAAAACATTTCTTAACACTGTCGTCGTGATAATACATTTGTTTAAAGAGTCACTATAGGTTAACCATGGTAACCACAAATTAACCATGATTTTACTACAGTAACCATAGTTTTGCAATGATGTTTATAGTACAACTGCGGTTACACGAACGGCATTCAATCTGCCAAAAAACATGTTTATATACTTCAACTAGAATAAAATCATAGTTTGTTTTCATAAAAGATGGCCTAGTGGTTAGCGTGCATGCTCAGACACATTGGGCTGTGGTGTTTCAAAAATATATATAGACCCTTTTAGTGATGTGTTTGTCTATTCGTTTCTTTTGCAGGTCGTGGCCAAGAAATATCGCAACTTTGACATTTCCAGCGATTTAACAGGCGTGTGGCGTTACTTGAACAACGCGTACGCACAGGAAGAGTTCACCAACACGTGTGCGGCCGACAATGAGATCGAATTTGCGTATAAGGATGTGGCTAAGAGGCTAGCCAAGTAAACGAACAAACAAACGAACAAACAACACAACATGACTTGGGGTTATGACCGAAGGAGTGTTTGCCATGTACGTCAAAGCGATGAACCCAATATTTTTACTTTCATTTGCCCATGGCCCTGATTATAAAACAGCAGTTTAATGCGCTGGTGCTGTAATCCAGTATTGAAATACAACATTTTATAATCACAACAGAGCTACGACTGACCATTTCAACATTCTGCGCTGTCTCTATTTAAAGAGATGCACCTCATGTTTTCTTGCTCTGTAGCTCTTGCTGTTTTCTCCTTCGTGCGTATTATTACATGTTTTTTTGATCAGTCATACATTTATGTAGCTCTTTTAAAAACAGGCTTGTTGATGCATTCAAAACCTTCAGAATGTGCCACTCATTCCAGATTGAAGCTGTGTTTACATCCGGTATTTAAAAATAAAACGGACGTTTGGCTGCCACACAAATGCTTTAAGCGACATTGGACAGAAAATCCTTTTGTTTCACACAGGTTGCATGTTTTTCTTGTTTTCTTTTCCTTTGAAAGCCCCTGGTCACTCCCGAGCGATTTGAAATTCAGAAAATGTCTTTTGTGTTCATGAGACAAACGCATATGAGTCTGGAACATCATTTATATGATGTTTTCCTTTAAACTGAAAATGTTTGTCATGTTTGCAGTTATTTGATTTTTAAACAACTTATATATACTTATAAAGTGCCTTCATTCCAAAAAAAGGCACATACATGGTATTCATACTGTAAATGTACTTTAACGCGCACACAAAATACAGTTTACCGAAGTCTCCAAGAAAAACAACTTTTTTGAGTTGGTAATTTCCTCATTTATTTTTGACCTTATCTGCCACGGTTTTGCATTAGTTATACCTAAATATTTATTCACAATCTATATAACGGGTAAATAATGACCTGAGGGAGCTCGGACATTCACAGCGGACTTTGGTCCAGCGTAATGGAGAATAAGGAAATCTGATTGGGCGTCTCTCCAGGTCTCCTCCTCTCCACTTAGAACTGCTGGAATATCACAGCGCCTGTGATGGGTCCTCATGGAGCTCTCGCTCTTGTGTGGTTTGGAAAGAGTTCGATATGAAATGAAAGCGTGGCGCCGAAGAGGCCTGTTCAGAGCGAAGCTCTATGAGTAAAATAATATTTTCATAGTTTGACTCGCATTATTCCTTTTTCCCCGTGCACACGCTTTGCTAATTGATAGGGTTTTATAGGGCGATTTCTAAGGAAATGGACGTTTATTGTAATTGAGTGACGTGTGCAAATTGTGCGGTTACATTTCTGGATTATTCTGAATGTGATAATATACATCAACCTATAAGAAAGTAAAATCACAGATGAGATCTCGAGTGTTTCTTTGGAAATGGAAACTTTGGCTTGAGTCTCATTTGCGTCTCAACTGAAAGAAATCTCACAAACGTCTCCAGTGGAGTTTCAGAAGAGACGATGTCACAAACTGAGCTCGGATTTGTCAAGTCTGCAAACAAAGTCAATATAATGGATGAATTCAAACAGTTCTCTATTTGACCCCCATTCAGATGATTTGACCTTTAGAATTTAGCAGATGCTTTTATCCAAAGCGACTTACAAAGAGTTCGGGGAGCAATAAGCGATATGTCATTAAAGAGCAATAGTACAATAGTACAATAGCAATAGTACACCTCCGTACTCTTCATGGATTTTAACAATTGTCACAATTCTGTCTTTCTTTTTTCAAAGCATTTTGGAATAAACAACTGATACTTAATGAATCACAACTGAGAAGAAAATCTCCATCTAGACCAAATGCTCTGCGGGTGACACAAAGACAGTTTCTATCTGTGTGTTTGTGAAGATAAACATGCGTAAATATACAGTATATATAAAGTAAAGTAGATAGGGTGTGTTCTGAATGTGGTGAAAGGTTATAGCCGATGGCGATGTCTCGGAGACAGTCTCCATTTAAAGTGGGTTTCATTGTCCATTTAACACAAAGAAACCGACTTTGATGTGATGGTTCCATCGCCGGGCAGAAAAGAGTAATGTCTGCTAACAGATTTAAACATGAGCTTTCAGGCCACGGATCAAAGCTCTCGTTTCTCTTCCACTCTCTCATTATGGCCAAACGCCATACAAGCCTGTCTCTATTTTTCCTATAAAGAGCCTCAAGTCTCTGAAGACCCGTGCCCGTCAGATTTACAATAGAGAATGTGACTATTTACCCAAAGCGGGAGTCATCCAGAAACAACAGTCCAGAAAAATAAATGGAGCCTGCCATATTTTTCCACACAAGTAAGAAAATATGCTACGGGTTTCTTGCCTCATTCTTTCATAATTGGCTCTTAAACATTCTCTGTCTCGGATGTCTGCGTATACATTCAGCGTTTTTGATAATATACAATGAGGCATTAATGTCAAACATCTCTAGCTGTGATCCAGCGCTGTAACTTTAATCTGTTTGTACGTCTCGAGGGATTCACAAGTCCTCCTGTTTCACTCCGAGAAGAGACGCTGCAGAGATGTCGCCTTGATTTTTTTCTCGAGGTTGATGCTCAAGAAATGTGTACCTTCATGAAGAGTGAACCCTGTTTTAATGGGGCAAGTTATTATTAAGAGCACACATGGAGGAAAACATTACATCTCGTGCTAATCCTAAAATCCTGCCAACACTTTCGGGACTAAAGGCAGAAAGTCAACATGTTAAAGTTGGCCTTTAAATCGTGCACATTTTATGAGGTAATTGCTGTACGGGTCACTTCCTAAAGCCAGCTTTACAACCAACACCAGGCAGGTAGATTTATGCTTCCTAATATTCTCACATGCAGCTTTCGACTGCTGTATTCTGTAAAGCATCCACCCCCCAAAAAACACACGCTTATTACCAAAGAAAATAGTTACAATTAAAACCCAAAGTTAGTTACAAATGTTCACCCAAAAAGAAAAATTCTTGTTATTCCAAACCTGTATGACTTTCTTACTTCTGCAGAACACAAAAGAAGATATTTTGAATAATGTCCAAACAACATTGGACCCATATGACTTCCATTTTATGAACACAATGAGACATTTCTAAGAAAATGAAATTAAAATGGGCTCAGTGGTTATAATGGGAATTGTATTGGTTTAAATGTTATTATGATCTCTGTGGGTCTCGATCTTGTGCGTTGGGGTTTGTTGGAACGTTATCTAATAGACCTTAAAGGAAAACAAAAGAATGCCATTAAATCGGCCCAAAACTGGTTTAAACAGTAGACAGTAAATGTTTTATAATGTTTTATGTGGAAAAATAAAGTTCGTGTTGGCAGCAGAGATGCAGAACATGTCCAGCAGATGGAGATATTACAGCTACGCATCCTCACTGGAGTCAAACAACTGTTAAACTCAAAACCACGTGCAGTATTAAATAACAGCAATTACAGACAGTTTGGATTAATGAAGGAATGAATGATAGTCTGTCAAACTTGACTTCATAAACAAGTCACGTCTACAACTTACAAAAGTAAAAAATGGATGTATCACATTTATTGAGTAGCCTAGGCTATACAAAATCACTTATTATCACTGGGCTTCCTTTTGTTTATATGTTTGATGTTTCTCTAGGAATTTCTGTAAAAGTTGCTAAGATCAAATAAGTAAGTAAGTATAGGCTACACTATTGAGATGTGGTCGAGCAGAATGGACCGGTGTCCAGAATTCAGACACAAATGTATTATATCACTTTTATTATGACAAAGTGGAAGTAACATAAATCCAGACTTTTCTTAGGGAAACAAATATCAGCTTTTCCCTGAGAACGAAGCTGCCATGTGACTGACATGTGGTGGGATGTGATGGAGACTGTTCATGTGACAGACACACGCCTGTGGCTTCAGCAGAACGCTGACGACCAAACCAGAGACGTTTCTGGATCAGCCCAGCCGGACATCAAAGCAGAACAGTAGGACCTGAGGAGGACCAGTCCAGATTCACCACCACCACCACACGTACACATCTAAGGCTTTTTTGGTCAACCTATCGAATGGATGACGTTTGTATACTTCATATAGACCGTTTCAGCGGCAACAACATGAACAAACGTGGCCTAAACTGAACTTCCGGTAGACCTCCACAAAGTATCCAGCTGTTGACTGTATAAATTGATGAGCCTGCCATATACAATCAAACATTAATTCATATTAACATCATTTAAATAAATTGTTATAGGTTATTATATTCAGAGCCGATGACGCAGGAGGGAACTTCGGACCGGGGCGTGTGTCCTATGAAACTATTTTTTATTTATTGAATATTTGCTTAGAAAGTGCATAACATAGAAAAAAGATCACGAAACACAGCCAAGGGGTTGAAGGATGACCAAATAGTGCAGACAACCAGATATAAATATAACAAAAATTAACAAAGAAAAATAACAATAAGAATTAAAGCTGCAAGCAGCCTTTAAGCGGGTTTCGAGGTTTAAGGCAGTCAAAAGCAGTCATGCATTCATGAACAGGTTAGGGGGTCACACCTCAACACACGCGTGAAGGATCAAAGTCCAACACACACACACACACGCACAGAAAAATCACAGGTATCAACTCATAGAAACTATGCATGCTTACAGAAACATGCACCTCTATTACAAGCATGTCAAATAATTTGGACAATACGTTAATGAGTATCCGATTTTCATTGTTGTTGGCTTTTAAATTGAGGCGAAGGTGCTTTCTAACTCAAGAAGTCTGAAGTTCCTGGGCCGAGACGTTTATTTTCAAAGCGTATCAGAACCTGTAGATGTATAACCGTTGCATAATTACAGTATTTAGTGCCATTGTTCCCGTTATAGCGCCCCCTAGTGTCCAATCACCGCGATTTCTTTTGATGTGAGCTCAGAGCGAAGGTTTACACATATGTTTTAAGCCCCGTGAAGCTATCTCAAACCCTTCTCTAACAACGTATGTTTAAGTGTCTTAGGCTCCGCCCAGTTCAGTTTTGGCCCCCCCTACAGTGTACGAATACAAATTTTAATTTCTTTTCAATGATTATTTACATTCACACTCCACAGAAGTCATCTGCATTGGTTTGGTTACAATCGGTTGAAAAACCAGGGACTAGTTTGTGAAAGTAGGTTTTTGATATTATCAGCGATAACTCACGAACCGTTTGATCGACATAAATGGTTCTAGAGGCAAAGTTGTTCAGAATGAGAAGAGATATCATATGATGTAAATAGTTTGGGTATATGTCAAATGTCACATGATACACAATTGTTTAAGTAATGAAATACGCGTCAATTTAACCATTTCTACTGGTCCAGCGCCACCTAGTGTCAAAACGGCACCTTCTTTTGTAGGTGACCTCGGAGTGATGGTCTACACATATGTTCCAAGCCCCATGATGATGTGTTAATCCGTTCTGGATTTATGGCCATTTTAATGTGATAGGCTCCGCCCAGTTCAGTTTTTGCCCCCCCCTACCGTGTATGAATACAAATTTCAACTTTTTTTCAATGATTATCTACATTCACACTCCAGAGAAGTCATCTGCATTGGTTTGGTCCCGATCGGTTGAAAAACCAGGGACTAGTTCGCGAAAGTAGATTTTTGACATCATCAGCGATAATTCACGAACCGTTCAATTGACAGAAGCGTGTTCGGAGGCAAAGTTGTTCAGAATGAGAAGAGCTATCATATGATGTAAATAGTTTGAGTATATGTCAAATGTCACGTGATACACAATTGTTTATGCACTGCAAAAACGTTTTTTCGCCCCCAGTGGCCGAATCAATTCATATTTCTTACAGACCTTCAGGACCACGAGTCGAACAAGCCCAGCGAGTGTCGTTTCGATCGGCCCCCGTTAACCCTGTCTAATGAGGGCTCAAAATTCATTGGGCGATGGCGGCCATGTTTTTTGAGAAACGCCAAAGTCCTTTTATACAGTCACGGTGCATGACACAAAGACACACCATACCAAATAATAAGTCGATCGGGCAAACGGTTGCGTAGTTATAGCCCTTTTCGAGTTCTTTGCTATTATAGCGCCACCTAGTGGCCAAACACCGCGTCTTTTTTATTGTGACCCCGGACTGAGGGTCTACACATACGGTCTAAGCCCGGTGAAGATAGCTCAAACGGTTCACGAGTTATGGTCATTTTAGTGAAATAGGCTACTTCCGGTTCGAACGTTTTGATGCCCCCCAGCGACCCTGAATCGAAATTTCAACTTTTTTTCAATGAATATTCATATTCACACTCCACAGAATTCATCAGCGTCGGTTTGGTTCCGATCGGGCAAAAATCCAGGGACTAGTTCATTTTTTTTTTTTTTTATAAAATGCAAATTAGCGGAAAAATTTGCATACCGGAAATGAAATCGGAGATAGCCATTTTTTAAGTTTGGAGCCAAGGATTCCAATGACACCAAAAACTTTGTTGTGCGACATCCGGTTTATGAGCATTGAGCTCAAACGCATTGGCTATCGCTATAGCGCCACCTATGGGCTGATTTGGCTGGCTCCGAGTATCTGAGTAGCGTGCAAGACTACTACCATCCGACAAAGTCTCGAGTTTCTACGACTTACGGTTTGGGCTGGGCAACGCGTTTTATGGCGGAATAATAATAAAGAATAAAAATCCTTACAAAAACAATAGGTTTTCAGCACTTCGTGCTCGAAACCCTAAATATAGCTGCAAGCAGCAATTATCGGGTTTCGAGAAGTTTAGGCAAGTAAATGTCGACCAGCCTCAAGGACGGCAAACTAACATGTCAACAATCGACAATATAACCCCACACCCAGAATAATGTGTCAGACGGTCAGCATTGGCTCATACACACCCAGGCATGCTCAAACACACATGGACATAGATTACATTTCTCATATCAAGTCATTCGGACAATTCAGTAGCGAGACTCACATTATCAGGATAAATTAGTCAAATCCATTTCAGAAATGGCCCTAACACACATCCTCAATGAATGATAGGCCTTTAGACCCAGAATTTTGACTTAGGTGATCAGTAACGGTCTATGCAGACTACACATGCTTACAAAGACATGTATGAAAAGCCCATTTGAATGAATATTTCACCTTTTGGACTTTTATGAAGGCATGCCTCTTCTGATGAGCATGCTTGTTTTGAGTCATAATATGTATAATACTACTTAATTGCAAGTCAGTTGGATTATTTATTAAGGAGTAGCAACCTTTAACGTACATTTTTCACGTTAATATAATAAAGGACCCTGTAATGGTCACACAACAAAAAAAACTCAACATGTTTTTAATCATTATTGACCTAGAGAGTCCAGAGAATTGTACTATGGTGGAAATTTTGAAATTGCTTGGAAATCAAAGAACTAGTTTGCAAAAGTACGTTTTTAACATCATCAGCAATAACTCCTGAACCGTTTGATTGACATCAATGGATCAAGAGGCAAATTTGTTCAGAATGAGAAGAGCTATCATATGATATCAATAGTTTGTGTGTTTGTCAAATGTCACGTGATACACAATTGTTTAAGTAATGAAATACGCGTCAATTTAGCAATTTCTACTGGTCTAGCGCCACCTAGTGTCCAAACGCCACCTTCTTTTGTAGGTGACCTCGGAGTGATGGTCTACACATATGTTCCAAGCCCCATGATGATGTTTTAATCCGTTCTGGATTTATGGCCATTTTAATGCGATAGGCTCCGCCCAGTTCAGTTTTTGGCTCCCCCTACCGTGTATGAATACAAATTTCCAAATTTTTTCAATGATTATTAACATTCACACTCCACAGAAGTCATCTGCATTGGTTTGGTTCCGATCGGTTGAAAAACCAAGGACTAGTTCGCGAAAGTAGGTTTTTGACATCATCAGCAATAACTCACGAACCGTTTGATCGACAGAAGCATTTCCAGAGGCAAAGTTGTTCAGAATGAGAAGAGCTATCATATGATGTAAATAGTTTGAGTATGTGTCAAATGTCACGTGATACACAATTGTTTATGCACTCCAAAAGCGTTACTTCGCCCCCTAGTGGCCGAATGAGTTCATATTTCTTACAGACCTTCAGGGCCACGAGTCGAACAAGCCCAGCGAGTGTCGTTTTGATCGGCCTCCGTTAACCCTGTGTAATGAGTGCTCAAATTTCATTGGCCGATGGCGGCCATGTTTTTTGAGAAACCCCAAAGTCCTTTTATACAGTCATGGTGCATGACACAAAGACACACCATACCAAATAATAAGTCAATCGGGCCAACGGTTGGGTAGTTATTGCCGATTTTGAGATATTTGCTATTATAGCGCCACCTAGTGGCCAAACACCGAGTCTTTTTTATTATGACCCCGGACTGAGGGTCCTCACATATGGTCTAAGCCCCGTGAAGATAGCTCAAACCGTTCTCTAGGTATAGCCATTTTAGCGAAATAGGCAACTTTCGGTTCGGATGTTTTGATGCCCCCTAGCGACCCTGAATCGAATTTTCAACTTTCTTTTATGATTATTTATATTCACACTCCACATAATTCATCAGCGTTGGTTTGGTTCCGATCGGGCAAAAATCCAGGGACTAGTTCATTTTTGTTTTTTTTCATAAAATGCAAATTAGCGGGAAAATTTGCATACCGGAAATAAAATCGGAGCCATGAGGGTTTTAAGTTTTGAGCCAATGATTACAATGATATAAAACACGTGGGTGTGCGACAAACGGTTTAGGAGTTACGAGCAAAAAGGCGCTTTTCCTCACTGTAGCGCCCCCTATGGACCGACATGGCTGACTCCGAGTATCTGAGTAGCGAGCAAGACTACTACCATCTGACCAAGTCTCGAGTTTCTACAACTTACGGTTTGGGCTGGGCGACGCGTTTTATGGCGGAATAATAATAAGAAGAAATATAGCTGCAAGCAGCAATTATCGGGTTTCGAGAAGTTTAGGTAAGTAAACGTCGACCAGTCTCAGGGATGGCAAACTAACATGTCCACAATCGACAATACAACCCCACACCCAGAAAAATGAGTCAAAGGGTCAGCATTGGCTCATACAGACCCAGGCATGCTCACACACACATGCACATATAGGACATAGATTACATTTTCTCATATCAAGTCATTCGGACAATTCAGTAGCAAGACTCACGTTATCAGGATAAATAGGTCAAATCCATTTCAGAAATGGCCCTAACACACATCCTCAATGAATGATAGGCCTTTAGACCCAGAATTTTGACTTAGGTGATCAGTAACAGTCTATGCAGACTACGCATGCTGACAAAGACATGTATGAAAAGCCCATTTGAATGAATATTTCACCTTTTGGACTTTTATGAAGGCACGCCTCTTCTGATGAGCATGCTTGTTTTGAGTCATAATATGTATAATACTACTTAATTGCAAGTCCTTTGGATTATTTATTAAGGAGTAGCAACCTTTAACGTACATTATTCACGTTAATATAAAAAAGGACCCTGTAATGGTCACACAACAAAAAAAACTCAACATGTTTTTGATCATTATTGACCTAGAGAGTCCAGAGAATTGTACTGTGGTGGAAATTTTGAAGTTGCTTGAAAATCTAAGAACTAGTCTGCAAATGTAAGTTTTGAACATCGTCACCGATAACTCGTGAACCGTTTGATTGACATCAATGGATCAAGAGGCAAAGTTGTTCAGACTGTAGAGGAATATCATATGATATCATTAGTTTGTGTAAATGTCAAATGTCACGTGATGCACAATTGAATAAGAAATGAAATACGCGTAAATTTTGCCATTTTTACTGTTTTAGCGCCACCTAGTGTCCAAACGCCACCTTCTTTTGTAGGTGACCTCAGAGTGATGGTCTACACATATGTTTCAAGCCCCATGATGATGTGTTAATCCGTTCTGGATTTATGGCCATTTTAATGTGATAGGCTCCGCCCAGTTCAGTTTTTGGCCCCCCCTACCGTGTATGAATATAAATTTCAACTTTTTTTCAAAAATTATTTACATTCACACTCCACAGAAGTCATCTGCATTGGTTTGGTTCCGATCGGTTGAAAAACCAAGGACTAGTTCCGAAAGTAGATTTTTGACATCGTCAGCGATAACTCACGATCCGTTTGATCGACAGAAGCGTGTCCAGAGGCAAAGTTGTTCAGAATGAGAAGAGCTATCATATGATGTAAATAGTTTGAGTATGTGTCAAATGTCACGTGATACACAATTGTTTATGCGCTCTAAAACCGTTACTTCGCCCCCTGGTGGCCGAATGAGTTCATATTTCTTACAGACCTTCAGGACCACGAGTTGAACAAGCCCAGCGAGTGTCGTTTCGATCGGCCTCCGTTAACCCTGTGTAATGAGTGCTCAAAATTCATTGGCCGATAGCGGCCATGTTTTTTGAGAAACGTCAAAGTCCTTTTATACAGTCACGGTGCATGACACAAAGACACACCATACTAAATAATAAGTCGATCGGGCAAACGGTTGCGTAGTTATAGCCCTTTTGGAGTTCTTTGCTATTATAGCGCCACCTAGTGGCCAAACGTAAACTCCTTTTTACTGTGACCCTGGACTGAGAGTCTACACATAGGGTCTAAGCCCCGTGAAGATAGCTCAAACGGTTCACGAGTTATGGCCATTTGAGTGAAATAGGCTACTTCCGGTTCAGACGTTTTGATGCCCCCTAGCGACCCTGATTCGAAATTTCAACTTCTTTTTATGATTATTCATATTCACACTCCACAGAATTCATCAGCGTTGGTTTGGTTCCGATCGGGCAAAAATCCAGGGACTAGTTCATTTTTTTTTTTTTTTATAAAATGCAAATTAGCGGAAAAATTTGCATACCGGAAATGAAATCGGAGATAGCCATTTTTTAAGTTTGGAGCCAAGGATTCCAATGACACCAAAAACTTTGTTGTGCGACATCCGGTTTACGAGCAATGAGCCCAAACGCATTGGCCATTGATATAGCGCCACCTATGGGCCGATTTGGCTGGGTCATTGTATCTGAGTAACCTGCACAGATACAACCAATTGACAAAATCTCGAGTTTCTACGACTTACGGTTTGGGCTGGCCAACGCGTTTTATCGTGGAAAAATAATAATAAGAAGAAGAATAAAAATCCTTACAAAAACAATAGGTTTTCAGCACTTCGTGCTCGAAACCCTAATTAAAGCTGCAAGCAGCCTTTAAGCGGGTTTCGAGGTTTAAGGCAGTCAAAAGCAGTCATGCATTCATGAACAGGTTAGGGGGTCACACCTCAACACACGCGTGAAGGATCAAAGTCCAACACACACACACACACGCACAGAAAAATCACAGGTATCAACTCATAGAAACTATGCATGCTTACAGAAACATGCACCTCTATTACAAGCATGTCAAATAATTTGGACAATACGTTAATGAGTATCCGATTTTCATTGTTGTTGGCTTTTAAATTGAGGCGAAGGTGCTTTCTAACTCAAGAAGTCTGAAGTTCCTGGGCCGAGACGTTTATTTTCAAAGCGTATCAGAACCTGTAGATGTATAACCGTTGCATAATTACAGTATTTAGTGCCATTGTTCCCGTTATAGCGCCCCCTAGTGTCCAATCACCGCGATTTCTTTTGATGTGAGCTCAGAGCGAAGGTTTACACATATGTTTTAAGCCCCGTGAAGCTATCTCAAACCCTTCTCTAACAACGTATGTTTAAGTGTCTTAGGCTCCGCCCAGTTCAGTTTTGCCCCCCCCTACAGTGTACGAATACAAATTTTAATTTCTTTTCAATGATTATATACATTCACACTCCACAGAAGTCATCTGCATTGGTTTGGTTACAATCGGTTGAAAAACCAGGGACTAGTTTGTGAAAGTAGGTTTTTGACATTATCAGCGATAACTCACGAACCGTTTGATCGACATAAATGGTTCTAGAGGCAAAGTTGTTCAGAATGAGAAGAGATATCATATGATGTAAATAGTTTGGGTATATGTCAAATGTCACATGATACACAATTGTTTAAGTAATGAAATACGCGTCAATTTAACCATTTCTACTGGTCTAGCGCCACCTAGTGTCATAACGGCACCTTCTTTTGTAGGTGACCTCGGAGTGATGGTCTACACATATGTTCCAAGCCCCATGATGATGTGTTAATCCGTTCTGGATTTATGGCCATTTTAATGTGATAGGCTCCGCCCAGTTCAGTTTTTGCCCCCCCCTACCGTGTATGAATACAAATTTCAACTTTTTTTCAATGATTATTTACATTCACACTCCAGAGAAGTCATCTGCATTGGTTTGGTCCCGATCGGTTGAAAAACCAGGGACTAGTTCGCGAAAGTAGATTTTTGACATCATCAGCGATAATTCACGAACCGTTCAATTGACAGAAGCGTGTCCAGAGGCAAAGTTGTTCAGAATGAGAAGAGCTATCATATGATGTAAATAGTTTGAGTATATGTCAAATGTCACGTGATACACAATTGTTTATGCACTGCAAAAACGTTTTTTCGCCCCCAGTGGCCGAATCAATTCATATTTCTTACAGACCTTCAGGACCACGAGTCGAACAAGCCCTGCGAGTGTCGTTTCGATCGGCCCCCGTTAACCCTGTCTAATGAGGGCTCAAAATTCATTGGGCGATGGCGGCCATGTTTTTTGAGAAACGCCAAAGTCCTTTTATACAGTCACGGTGCATGACACAAAGACACACCATACCAAATAATAAGTCGATCGGGCAAACGGTTGCGTAGTTATAGCCCTTTTCGAGTTCTTTGCTATTATAGCGCCACCTAGTGGCCAAACACCGCGTCTTTTTTATTGTGACCCCGGACTGAGGGTCTACACATACGGTCTAAGCCCGGTGAAGATAGCTCAAACGGTTCACGAGTTATGGTCATTTTAGTGAAATAGGCTACTTCCGGTTCGAACGTTTTGATGCCCCCCAGCGACCCTGAATCGAAATTTCAACTTTTTTTCAATGAATATTCATATTCACACTCCACAGAATTCATCAGCGTCGGTTTGGTTCCGATCGGGCAAAAATCCAGGGACTAGTTCATTTTTTTTTTTTTTCATAAAATGCAAATTAGCGGAAAAATTTGCATACCGGAAATGAAATCGGAGATAGCCATTTTTTAAGTTTGGAGCCAAGGATTCCAATGACACCAAACATTTTGTTGTGCGACATCCGGTTTATGAGCATTGAGCTCAAACGCATTGGCTATCGCTATAGCGCCACCTATGGGCTGATTTGGCTGGCTCCGAGTATCTGAGTAGCGTGCAAGACTACTACCATCCGACAAAGTCTCGAGTTTCTACGACTTACGGTTTGGGCTGGGCTACGCGTTTTATGGCGGAATAATAATAAAGAATAAAAATCCTTACAAAAACAATAGGTTTTCAGCACTTCGTGCTCGAAACCCTAATAATATAAATCTAAATAAAAATAAAGAGACAACATAGATTAAATAAAAACACCAAAAAGTGAGCATAACTCCTACCACTACCACGACCCCACATTTTGGTACACAAATTGTTGACGGGTATGCAACTGGTGTGTGTTATCTCATGGATTAAAACGTGAAAATATTTAGAGGTTTTGTTATATACCGACCTTATTTCAGGCGACTTTACAAAAACCCATTAAAAAAAATCATAGACTTTGGCGTGATGGAACCGGAAGTCTTAAAATACTTACTTGCTTCCGGGTTTGCATACAAAATACGTCATCTCTGAGCCACTCCATAGGTGTGTGTGTGTGTGTGTGTGTGTAAAAAATGTTTACACAAATAAGTTGTTATATTTTCCCCACATTTTACAACACCACCAAGCTCATGAAAACTATGCAAACATAAATTTGGGAATCCCTTTGTGACTGAAACATTCCTAATAATGTCAAATGTCTTATTTCAGCATCTTCAGCATCTGTTGACTGCTTTGTGGTAATTATTCAGTCAAAGTCATCTATTTCAAAGAATAAACACCGTATTAAACACCATTTTCATAACGAAAGACAAAACTCATTTTAGACTGAAAGAACTGATGCAGATGAAAGAACTGACGCATTCCGATCAAGTCAAGAGTAACATTTCGCTCAAGTTGTATATGAGATAACTCATTTTCTGAGAATTTTGTGTATGATGTTATCATGTTTTCGTTGTGTTTTATTGTGTAAGTAAAACCAGTTTGCTTGATATTAACTGAAAGGCACTTAAAAAACATGATTTTTGAATACTTTGAAAACGCAACCAAACTCTTCATATGAACACAACTACAGCCTATAAAAAATGAGAAATGTCAGCATTTCTTTTTTTTAAGAGCAGCACGAAGCCTGTAATGTCCAATTAAAATATCCAATATAACTAACAGCAGAACGCTTGCAAACATGTAAATCTCTCGAGTTGAAAACGCACAGCTTCATTGATATATTTCATGATGGGTAATATAGTCTGCCGTACCGTTATTTTCCAGCAAGCGGATTGATTCAATCCAGCGATTTCTTCATTATCTTCAACATGATTCATATGGCGAACAGAAAGGGCGATTACATAGCTTTAGTAGAAACAGACCGTCATTTGACTTTTTAATTTAAGTATGAAAATGTTGCTTTTCCTGTATGGGCAGGATGTGGCTCCACAGACAGCTGAGGACTCTAATTCATTTAAGACACGGACTTGGTGCCAGCGCGTAAAGATCCAATACGGCCGAGGCGCACATCATACAATACATCTCTCCACACAAGAGCGCGATATGTTGCTCGCGCTTTACCCACAGAAGTCCGCAGCTGTCAAGAAAATTCGTTTTATCATTCAGCCATATAAATCATCGCGAGCTCTACAGGAAATCGAGAAAGTTTGACTTTCCAGTCATAAACCATAGAATCTGTCATTAATATAATAACACGCGTTGGGATATTTGGAGACAGAAATGAGGACCAGACCTGGCCATGGATAAAAGCGCTCGGCTTGCCGCGCCGGGCGAGATCGCTTCGTCGTTTTCCTAAATACAGCATGTCACTGCTACTTTATGTCACTCATAGTGAGAGATTTTGGGGAATCTGATTTGACTGTTTTGTATTTCCACTTCATTAGATCTCGATTAACACTCAGAAGGTTTATAGGGCCGCTTGCTTGACGAGAAGCATGTCGTTTTGCTTCTCCGTGGCTGGCTCACAGTCAAGGTGAAGTTTCGTTTCCAAATAGTTCACATTTTAGTGTTTGGCTCAATTCTGTGGAAAAGGGCCGTTTTGCATGAATATTTGGCAAGCGACGGGATTCTGTCCATCATGTGCAAGTCGATCTTTGCTGAAAGGCTCGGTGGCATCGAACGACCTTTGACAGGTTTGATGGGAGATAAGTGATGGGAGACCGCTGGCACATCCAACAATGACATCTATTGTTCGCGGAGTAGCTGTCCATGGTACTGATGTCAGCGCGTTTCTTGTGGGTTTTAGCAAGCAATTTTACCAAAATGTATCGCATCTGTACATTTTCCAAACGCTTCAAAACGGAGGACATTAAAAGCAGAATTCCTTCAAAAGGAAAACAAAAAATAAACACGTGAAGGGCTGTACTTCTTAAGCCTCGATGCTCATTTGGAGTCTTTAGAAATCATTTAATCGTGATTATATGGATTTGTTACTTTAAGAGCAATGGGTCATTTCTCCAAAAAACTTCAGAAAGATCAAGTGCAGCAGTGTGGTTAGGCACTAGATGGCGCAACCGAGCCAATGTGACTGCCACTCATTTGCCCATGTGAATTTCATCATTTAAAAAGAGTCTTTTAGTTGTGAAATACTTGTAAAATATATTGGTCAGAAAACAACTGTACGCCACCAAACAGAGCTACGCAGCAACCAGACACACCGTAAGCTTCTAAACGGTTGAGTCTGTGTTGGAATTTAAAGGAGATTGGGAACGCGGAAGGATCAAGTCATCACCAATGGTGCAATGCTTGTATTACTTTCTTGTCTACGTGGAACGGATATTTGGATAAATGTGTCCATGTGATGGAAATCAGCGGGGTTCAATGCTGTTTGGTTGCCAATGTCCTGCAGAAGAAAGTCATATAGGTTTGACGTGAAGTTGAGTGAATGCATCTCATATCACCGTACAGTATATTCCTTGTTTACCTTTCAGCTGTGTCTTAAGTCAGATTGTAGAATACATTGAATGTTGTTTCAAACTAACACAGATCACGTACAACAAGAATGAAGTTTGTATTGGTCTGCGTGACTGGTTTGTGTGTTGGCTCTGTGTCTCCTGAACTGTGATTCAGAATCTAATTTAACCTGGAAAATAAGCAAATGTGTCACACACTGACCACATCATTAAAGGAACAGTTCACCCAAAAAATATGAATTCTGTTATCGTTTATTCACTTTATGTGGTTCGAAACCTGTATGTGACTCTTGTTTCTTATGTGGAACACAAAAAATATATTTTGAGAAATGTGTCGATGGTTTTGTGTACATATAATGAAAATCAATACGGGAATATGTCGTATGTTTATCAACATTATTCAAAATATCTTCGTGTTCTGCAGAAGAAAGTCTGACATGCCAGCAAGTAAATGTCGAAAGATTTTTCATTTTTGGGTGAATTTGAACAAAAGGTCAGACGATCCCCACAAGATGCTCTTGTTCTCAAATCACGCTCCAATTCTTGGAAAATCTGTCTTTAGCTTTTGACAGTAATTGTTATGATGATATTTCTAATGAAAACATGCCTTTTCAGAAAAAGGCAAAATAAAAGCATATTCACTTGTGGTCTCAGACATTTAGACTCCACTGTATCATTGGAGATGTTATTTCTCGGTCATCACATCGGTCGGTTCCTCGTCCTCTCCGGATCATTATTCTAATTGCTGGATGCAGATCGGAACGTTTAGAACCCGAAACCGTCTCTGCATTTCCAGCCCAGTTCGCATTCAGGGAAATCCCAGGATGGCTCCCGGTTCAAATGGAGATGGAGCGCTCTGTGATTATGTCGGTTGTGTCTTGAAATAATGTGTAACAGCCCTCGTTTCCTAAGCTTGATTTAACAGAGATCAGGACGAGACGGAGACAAATACAGCACACGAGACCAGCCATGCACTCGCAGGACTCTCCAAAGCAAATGTTGATCCAATCTGTGATCCAAGTCGGTACGTCCTACAGTAGTGCACGAGCCCCGAGTTTGTTCCCGGCTTTAATCTCAGGCCAGCTATCTCCGAGGTTCAACGTTAAGGCAATGAAACCGCTTGTAAATGGAACGACCTGATGCGCGGACATTTGCCCATTCCTCTTCACTAAGGTCCCGTGGTGACTCTTAATCAATGTCAAGGAGAAAAAGAGGAGAGAAAGTTTAATGATGGAGGTGATTTATCTTTTTATGAAGAGTAACGCCAGGACACTATGATAAATACTGCCACTCAAACAGAGACGTGATCATTGCAAAATCTTTTATTTCCCTTACAAAGAAAACTATAATATTAACATACAGCAATCAAAAAAGCCAATTTCTTTCACTGTTGTCATGATTGTTCTCTTAAACCGTGGATAAAAGACGACGGCCTTCACACGGAGAAAAAGCAAGATAATTTAAACACGGTTGTGCAAAGAAATCAAAGCATGCAAGAACCAAGTTTGCTACAAATTCCCCACGGTAACCTGTCAGATAAATACTCATTTACAAAAGAAGAAATAAGATAATAACGTAACGAAACAGGGGAGCGTATTTACCCCCGTGATATACAACATACACTGAATGTTGTAAACAATTCGCACACACTCACAGCTATTCAAATGTGTAGGTTAACACCCTGATCATGTAAAGCAAGGCCGTTGACGGTGGGACAACTGGGAATGTTGTCCCAGACCCCCTCCTATGAAAAATAACCATGGTTTTACGACAAATAAAAGCAAAGAACATGGTTACTATAGTAAAAGTGTTGTTGCACAAATCAAAACCATAGCAAAAACATGATTAACACACTTACTATAATAAAACTCATGGTTTATTGTGGTAAAGAAGGGGGTCGCCGTAAAAAGACGTTGTCCCTACCAGACAATCCCTACAAGAGATGTAATACTGGACCACCGTTCAGGTAAACAAGATTAGAAAAATATTGAACGTAAAAAAACGAAGAACTTTGGTTTGTTTTCATTCGATTGCTTAAATAAAGGCTTTACAAGCAGTGTTTCATTAAAGCTTTCAGTTGTTTACTGAGGTTTGTATAGTTTTATTAAGGCACTAGAGGAACATAAAGCCTCACGATCGCATGATTCTGTCCACGATGGAAATCAAGACGTTGATCCAGAACCTCATTTCAATACGGATGATGTAAATTAGAAATAAATTACATAATTACATTATGTCCCAAATACACAATTATACACAATTGATATCAGCTTCATTGTGGGTAAATATGGTGCCCTAACCGAGTGTCTTTTTGGGTACATTAAGCGCTCCAGTTATCAAGAAAGACTGTACGATCCAGAATCTTTCAGTATTCCCCATTGCAAATCTTTTCCAGCTTCTTATAAAGCAATTTAAGTGCTAAATAAATATCCCCAGCACATGCACGCTACTCAGAGAAGGTTTCATCTAACACATTGGCAAACACTTTAAAGCGTTCGTGACCGTTTCTTTCATATAAAGCTTTAAAAAACTTAAAGCCTTTGGTACCAAACAACATCGACTGCAGAACAGTTCAGTTTTTGTTGACAATGTAGTGTACACAGACAGAGAGACCCGATTTCATTTTCAATGCACTAAAGAGAAATTGATAAGGCACAGAAAGTTAAATTACTTGCGTATGACGCTTTACAAAAATATCCCCTCTATGACTCAAGTTACGAATACATTAATTCATCTATGGCTTCATAAGTTACTTAATATCCTTTTATCAAACACGTATAACTTAAATGCTTAATTTAAAACCAAAGCACAAAAAAGCGACTCAAATCGTCTGCTGTTCAGTGCTTTCAGTGAAATATTAAAGACGCGCCAAGTAAAAAATAAAACGATGCTGATGAAACACTCGAACCGTTTGTTCCTTCAATTCCACGTAACCCCGCCTATAACAAAAACTCCCAGAGGTCAGAAAGTCCAGAATAACGTTTAACAGCCACAGAAATCGACAGACAACTGCACGAGGCAGTTCCATGTAAAAAATACTTCCCTTTAAAAGGTTCATAAATACTCCTAAACTGATAAGTAAAGACAGGCAAGACAGGATGGAAATCCAAGTAAGTTTGTGCTTTAAAACCATGCCGTTTGTTTTAATAAAGGACTGCGCCGCTCATCCCGTCAGTACGGTCGCCAAACGCCTTCATCCATCCTACCAGCCGGATTGAGAAGAGTGGGGGAGTTGCTATGACTACCGTCCCCTTCGACTCCCCCACCTCCGTCGGCCTGGATGGGGAGATTCGGGTTGACGATGCTCGTACCCGTGGAGGCGCTCGTACCATGCGGCATCATCCGGGTTGGCGAGCGGTCTCCGCCCGGGACCATTGAGAATTGGTACGAGCCGGAAGAGGCCCCGTAGTAGAGATAGGGTGTGCTGCTGCTCTGGAAGGGTCCACTTTGGTTCTGGGTTGAGCCGGGGTAGGGCGGGGGCAGGTAGGTGTGGTAGTGGGCACTGCCAAGTGACATCCCGGTGGTGACGGGGGTGGGTGTGTACGTGAAGGTGGCCGGGTAGTGCATCCTTGGACTGGAAAATCGGCTTTCTGTGAGCGAGGAGAAACCGGGAAACTGTCGTTCAAATTGGCCAGGAAAAGGACTCAAATCCGTCGAACCTGCAGAAAGCAAGCACAGAAAGATTTTAAGATTTTCATGTGAACTTAATGGGAATCAACACAACTTATAAACAACTCTTTGCCTCTTTATCGCCATCTCTGGCTGAAAGGTAAAATTGCAGGTTACTTGACATATTTTCAGGTGTACTAAAGTGACCTTTCCTGTAAAACTGTTTAATGCGATAATATGTACATATGTAAAGCGGAGGGAACAAAAAAGACAATTTCAAAATAATTTTATTAGGTAAAATGTTCATTTTTGTTTCATTCTGTGAACAATACATTTTCTAAGTTTCAAATACAAATACTGTTTTTACTGCACATATTTGCAGAAAATGAAAACTCGAGTTCAAAACAACAGAAAAGATGCTCTGTATTTGTTCAGACATCAAATACTGCAAAGAAAACAAGTTCATATTCACTTTTAAGAAATATTTGTACATGCATTTAGGAGAAGTACAAAAAACCTGTATTTTTATCACAATTTTCATGTATATGTCATTAACTCTTTTCTTTTGTTGACGGTCAACTTTTGTTAAGTTATGAATAGCAGCCTAGCGAAGCTCAACTATCCCCCAAAAGCCTTTAAAACAGGTTGTAATGCAATTTCGACCTTTTTGCTTGTTTTTAATAACAAGCACACGCAGTAGAGAACAGTTTATCGATTAGCTGACTTCGCTCCACTGCGGTTTTTCTTTCATCACAGACAAGTTCATGTGTATGTGTATTCATGTATGCGGTTAAACGTCTGGGTTCATCTGTGTCTCCAGGGCTTTTCGTATGCATGTGTACGCTTGTCTGCATGTTTAAATTGTATCTGTGAATGTGAAAGCGCATGTGTGTGTTTGTGTGTGTATTCGCTCGCCTGCAGCACATTTAGGATGCATAATCGCTTGCACATTTGGAAGCATTTTGAGGGGCGCGAAGCGGAGACAGACACTGATGTGGGCTCCTGCTAAACTGTCCATCTGCCCTTCTGTCCTTAAAATATTCTTTATTTCTCTCCAAAAATCAGAAACCACTAATGGTCTGTAGCTAAAACTGGAGCCAAGAAGGAACAAACAGAACCCCCCGCCCCCCCCCCCACCTCTGGAACGCTGACTCTTCATAAATCACGGGCGTCTTTTCTGTCATCGTGTTTGTGCCTGTGGTCCGATAGGGTGGCATGGTTAAACGCGGGCCATTTGCGGAGGCACGGGTTGTCGCCCGCGCCCTTGTGGCGCTGATGTTGGCCTGGCTCGCCTTTTTCTTTCATATTCAAACTCTTTGGTTTGATCCGCTGACAATAATGGGTCTCTCGCCCCGGGCTACACGGAGTCTGTGCGCTGAATAAAAGGCCCCGTGATAAAAGCAAATGTTTTTTTTTACATACAGCACAAATGAGGGTTATGCAGCGCTGCATTGAAACATTCACTGACGCTAGACACCACAAATCCAGAGAGGAGACGACTTAGTTCTTGAGAACAAATGCTGTGTATGTAAAACAAAAGATGCATTTGATGAAATGACTCATAGTTAAGGTGAACCAAACAATTACGGTTCTTTACAACTTATCTACAAGCGTTCTTTCATTTTATTATTAAAAACTACCTAAATTGATCAAGCATGGAGGTACTCAAAGGCTACGGTTTATGCATACAAAATTTTACACGTCAGTGCATTACGAATAAACAGAACCACAATTCATTACACAACAAGGGCTTTAGTGAGATTTTTAAACAGCAAATTGTCTCATTCTGGTAAACTGCTATTATGGTGAAGCAACAAAAGAGAATCTCGCTGAGCAATTTGGTATATGTTGACATTTTTATAGCTGCTACCTGAACACATCTGGTTTAACTGCACGAAGATCAAAAAAATATTTGTCACCACAACAACAGCGCTGGAAAACAAATAAGAGATGAAGTGTGCCATTTCTGTTCAACTAACATCGCCAAACAAAATAGCAACAATGTTTTTTAAAGCTAAATTTTCTAGGTTTCGGCTCTCTATCGCCATCTCTGTTTGAAACATAAAATTGAATCTTATGTCAAACGATGTCAAACAGACATTTTAAGGCAATCGTACCTGGAAGCTCGACTTGCTTCTGTGAATCACATTTCTCGACACCAATTTTATATGTAATAATTCCTCAAAAACAGATTTTGACCAAGCGTTACGGATTGCCAAACAGATAGCTCTGCCTCCAACTCCAATGTTTTGATAGCAATAACAGTGACGACTTCAGGTAAGTCATCTCAAGAACACCTTACTTTTTTCTCTACCATTGAGCCGAGATAACTGCATTTTAACTATTTTTCTAATACAAATCTCTTCACATTACACACAGAATGAGATGTTCAGGCATTCATGTGTGCATTTTTTTGTTTTCTGACTATGTGACGGGCCCGAGGCCAATACTCTTGCGCTCTTTTATATCTGCGGTACGCATCATCAACAAAGCATATTTTCACTGTTACTCCTCACGATTAAGCACCCACAGCAAAACACATCAAAGAAGCGTGTCCTTACCTCACATTAAACCTATTATTACCAAAAGCTAAAAGTGTGCCAGCGCGGAATGAAAGGATGAAATAGCCAAATTAATTAAACATGACAGGGCGTGTGGACAGTATCCAAAACCTGCCAACCGGCTCTTAGGTGAACGAGATTCATATTTAATCAATTTAAATCAATCCAGGTTCTCAGGAAAGAAAAGGGTGTAGAATGCCGGTAGATGAGAGACAAAACTCTTACCTGGCATCGAGTCAAACAGGTGTTTGGAAGTGGAAACTTGTCTGTATACATTTATTCTTTAACAGGGTGTGTGCGGGGCACGCGAGGACAAATCAGCTCATGGGGTGCAACTCGGGCACCCGGTGGCCTTTAGTTCCCCGAAGGTTCCCTCGGAACATTTCTGTCTTATGAAGTTGCTTTATTTGCCTGCCGCTTGCCTGTTATTTTGTCTGGGTCTGTTATTAACGGTATCCTACGCAGGATCAAAGTCGTGGAAAGAGAAGAAACTTATTTTTTTCTTCCCCGAGTTTAAAAAATATGCTCTCGGCTTAGTGTAATTTTAAAAGCATCTCGGCTTACATATCGACAGCGCTATTAGCTAATAAAACCTGAGCAAATGTGAGATTGTGTTTCTAATGAATTATGACATGACCGGTTACGTCTACGATGCTTCAATATGATTGACACACCATTAAAGAATAACGATCGTTCAAGAAAACCGCCCTCCCGAAAAATTTCTTCTTCGAGTCACATGTGAATAACGCTTCTATCAATGCACCACAGGCACGAGTGACACAAACCCTTCAAAATGTGTGAATCACAATAAAACACGTGTCCACCCCATCCCCCACTGCAGTGTTGTATGGGAGGGGTAGGGCGCGCACCTGCTGGAGGTCTGAGGCTGAAGGTTACCTGGGAGACGTCTGGGCACATCGTTGATGGACGGCAGGCCCGTGGCTCGGCTGGACGACAGCGGGGCGGTGGAGTGCACGGACGGAGAGGCCATGGGACTCAGGTAGGATGAGTACGTCTGGTCGTAGGACCACGGCGGAGAAGATTGAGCCTGACGTGGATCTAAGGGTACAGATGAGGAGCAGGTTAAAAATGCATGTAAAAAAACCTGGCATGCCAAGTTCAATGTGAAAGAAGAAAAGTATGTTGGAAGGAGATTCAGCACACAGTCCAGTAACAGAAGCTCTCGGATCAGTAATTAAAGGACAGGCGATATCTCATTCTCTCACTGTGACAGATCGCACTGCCACGGGCTGTCCGGTTTCCATGTGTCCATCATGTCACAGTGTGTGATTTCAGTGTAGATAAACAGCTTTGAGCCAAGACGAACAGGGTTTCAGAGTTACACGGACTAGATGAACTGACATGGGTGGACGAGTACATATAATGAAGAAAAGTGAAGGAAAACTTGGCCAAAGAAAACAATGTTTTAAAATGTTAGCGGTTCCTCCTGATGTCAGTAATAATATGCGTGCTGATGATGCCAAAACAAGAAAATAATTGTGTAATATTACATTGCATTATAATTACATTTAATGGATGCCAGCCTTTTCTCATCAATTTGTAACTTGTGCCTTTCTATAGCAATTTCCGTCTGAAAAGCAGATTATTTCACATATTTTTATGTGGGTCAGATTTTTGTTTCTTTTAAACAGAAAGAGTTACTCAACTGCTTCGAGAAATGATATAAACATGATTTCAGGTTTCACACGCAAAAGCTGTTGATTTTGTACCTGTTATCTGTGTCTGTCCTTGGGCGTTGAAGGAGTTCGGACTGCTGAGCGTTGGCCGTGCCGTCTGCGTTGGCACGGCAACCCGCATCGTGCTCTGTCGAATCCGCTCCAGTTCACTCAGCCTGTCGGAGAACAGTCCGGCTTTCGGCGAGTCGTCCAGCTTTGGTCTGTGTCCTGCGATCATGATAAGAACCAAATATAAACAAAAACAAATCTCTATCTTTGAATCAGCTTTCCTTTCTACCTGAAAGTTTCTTTCAGTTTGCCATGTAACGTCTATTTGTGCAACAGCAATATACAACAATATAGTAGAAGACTTGACAATGAATAGCATTTCATGTTGACTGTAACCATGATGTAGACGGCACAGGTTTGATTATAAAACAGGTGTTCCATTTCCCCTCCTCATAAGCGCTCTTTTTTGCCCCGTGGCATCTTAGCCTTTTAAGCCACAATCCGCTATGACTCGCTATGAAAGCAAACCACATCTAAATTCATTTCAAAAATAGCTTCACGTATTACTTATTCCGTATCCCACAAATATCATCTATTAATCCGTCCCATCAGGCCGGGCATTTGGCTTTGACAATGAAGTGCCATGCTTGGCATTACACGCAGTTGGCACACGCCCTGAATACTCAACTTATATAATACAAGACCGTCTGCACTTCCTCGCTGTAGGATGTCCTGACACTGGCTAGCGTCTTTCTGGAAAGCCATTACAAGAGCGTTTAAGAGTCCATAGCCTGAAGTCTATTCTCGGCATATTAGAAGAGGGATAAACCCAATACACAACTAGGCCCTTTTTCCACATTAAAATGGCCCTGTGTCAGCCTGTACTAGTTTTTTCTGAAAAGGCAGTAAAGTAAATATTAAACAGGAGAGAGAGAGAGAGAGAGAGAGAGAGAGAGAGAGAGAACTACTCCTGGATTTGGCTGCAGTCCATTTGGCACGGAATGAGCCAGCTACCTTTAGATCTAAAGTAACCGGACTGCACTGGAAGAACAAAGAGAGATGTTTTATGATTAAACCCTCACCTGTGTAACCAAAACAACAATGTTATTTATTTCTAACGCACACAAAGGATATACAAACGTGTACATTTATATACAGGTAGAAGTATATATAGTGTATGGTCTTCACAAGCCATAAGAAAATACGGCAGCACACATAAAGTACAAATGAAGTGAAAAGAAACAAGAAGAAGCAACGATTTCTCACCCTGTGATCATAAATCACTGTTGCAACGTATGTTGTATGTTTTCATATTAATATTAAGGACCTGATGGCTTCCAGTCATCATCGAACAAGACGTCATCTCTGCTGTATTCAGCTACATGTTGTCTGTAAATATTTTTCAGTTTTAATCTCTAAAATGAAACATTTATACTGTGTAGACACAGCAAAGCTTCTGCAAGATTACTGACAAGTGTATCACCGTTCAGGATTCGCTTGCGAAGTTTGTTTTTGCCCATCTTAACAAACTACCAAACAATTACACAACCTCAGAGCCAAAAGTCCAAATAGTCATGAAAAGCGAAAAAGTCTTTACCAAAATCCATCCTTAACTTGCCATGACTTGTAGTTTCCCAGCCTGATCTTATAGGAGTACCAAAATGTACGAATGAGATGTAGGAATTCATAGTAATTATCCCCTCTTAAAATAGCTACGAATTGCCATGAGATCGTGTTGGGTTACTGGAACTGGAGCATCATGTCCCTTCATATCTTAGATTTGATTCCTTTTTGTTAATAATATTTATTTATATAATTCGAAAGAACGTATTTTTAATCTTAAAATAATAACCAAAATAGTAACCCCTATTACCCCTAAAATATAAATGTAACCCCTATTACTTCTTAACAAGTTTTTGTGCAATGGAACTATCAAACAAACCTTGATATAATATAAACGTAATTCTTGTTGGCACAACCCACCCGAGGAGTCTAAGATCATGACATTGTTGCACAGTGAACGTGTTAGTAAAAACAACAGGCAACATGACATCTGTCGACGGCAAAAGCAAACATAGCATAACCTACTGGGAAGTGCAGTGCTTAAACAAACTCCATCCTTTCACACAAAGCCAATGTGTATAACTATCATTTTTCATGACAAGCTGAATTCAGACACTGATAGTAACATAAATTCTGCCGGGGAAATAAAACGGACAAAGATGTGCTTTGTATGGACTTATTTCCTACAGATTCACATTAAACACAGTGTTCCGCATTTGGAAACGATGAACCAGTAAATCTCAATGTGCTTCCATGCGGATGGCAAATGAGCGCAGAGTTCTATCTGCTAAAGCCGCATGAAGACATTTTATTTTTTACCGGGGGGGGGGGGGGGGAGGGTGTTAAGACCGAGACACTCCAAATCACAAAGTCAGAAGTTACAATGGGAATTACAGAATGTTCAGTTGCTTTTTTCACATTCTGAATTATTGTGTAGCCATCTCAATTTGGATGATGCATCTGGTTACGCTCCTTCTCCAGAGAAGCGTCTCATGGGAGAGGTGAGGCCAGCCAAGCGGTTAAAAATCTGGGCTGCTAACACAGAGGTTTTAAGTTCAATCCCAGAGGTGGGGATAAAATGCGAACCCGGTAACAAGTCTTACCTCCGTCACAATTCTGTTGAACTGTCTCAACAGCAGAAAACTCAAGGTTGCCTTAAGGCAGCTGTCTCTGGAAGCACGTCCATCATTTTATTCACGTAAAGAACGTATTTAAATAAGACTTATTTAACATTTTTCACAGTTATTTGGTGTTTCTGTACCAACAGATGTTTCATATTACGATATTTCACCCCGATACTGTATCAATATGTTTTGGGGGACACCAACATGCAAACAATGCAATACAGACTCAAAATAAGCCAATCTGATAACGATAAAAATGAGTAAAATCACAATACATCGCTTGTTCAATATATTTTTGCCAAAAACTCTGTGAGGACCTCTGCGAACTTCCAAGGGATTCAAGATTTCCAAAATGACAAAACTTTATTTAAACAGACAAATAACTTGGTCGTTTTCATATCAAATAAACGAATTTGGTCAAAACTAAGAATGATATGACACTTATTTATCCATTTCCATAATGTAAATGTCAATTTTCAGTGACCTGTTCATTTATGTGATGGCCTGCACTTTAAAGATGATAACAGACGTATACTTGTGCTACAACAGTTTGGCCTGTGCTACAAAACTTTAAAACTCTGTAGCGCCGGTGCTGTGTACACAAAAAGTTTAAGTACAGCCCTGCATATCTAGAAGTCCAATAGGTTGACATCCACTGTGCTATTTAAAAAGAAACCCAATATTTTAACCCTGGATTGTGACATTTCTGAACACTGTTCCCTATATTAAAAAATTTAGAAAAGTTAAACGTTTCGATCGTCTCAGAAAGGATCCCAGTGAGCTGCAGTGAAGACATTACCAGAGGGCCATCATTTGTTTAAAGAAACGTATTTATAAGGTCCAGGAAAGCAGATGAAATCACCGCTGGAGGGAAAGTCCCCAAAATTCCCATCATGCCCCCACCATAGGAGTTAGATTTTTGATAGCCAGCACTTCCCTGTCCAATCACGGAGCGGAAGCGCTAACACATTCATTCCAGATGTTTAAATGGCCCTGTGGGATGCGATCCAGTCCTCTGCTGACACAGATCTTATCTCAGGTTGAGAATCACAGAGCACAGATCAGACTATAATGAAGTAAATCCTGTGTTCGGGAGTTCTGAGATGACTGGGGAGTCTGTTTATCCAGATTAACTGATCCGGGGACAATGAAAAAAATGAAACGAGTGTGAAATATATGATCTGGGGTTTTGTAGATCAGCGTGAGGGTCTGTTTGGACAAGCGAGTCTAAACAAACACCGACGATCCGTTAGCAAATCGGTAGAATTAAGAGGGCAGCTGTGCACTTCCGACAGAAGATGAAGGAAAACAGTTACAGATGAATTTAGACTACAGTTTGTGTAAATTCGACGGTGACTTCTCAGCCTCGGGGGCTGTTATTATATCACATATTTTAAGAATGACGTTGACCAATCAGCATCTGTTTTATGAACAAACCTATTTGAGATCAGACCAAGAACGATAACTATGATGCAAACTAGGAAGATTTTTTTTTACTTGTTTAACGAATTGTTTTATCCTGTAACTGTAACAATAAAAATAAAATGACAAAAGGGCCGGTGTCTTTGCAATCACTTTCAAAGCATTTTTCAATCTAAAACATTGACAACCAATCAAAATGCAGAGGTGGCTTTCATGGATAATGCTTGAATGTGAATTCTTAATTTGCATATTCAGCAGACAGAAAATAAGTCAGTTCATCAGTTTAAAGATGCTGTTAAAGCTGATTTGGTCGGGTCGTCTGCATCCCTGTAATCCAAAGAAAATATTTTAGGAGCTCCATTTTGAGACGATTCCTGTGGAATCATCTCATTTACATCACTTACTATAAGCATTTACAAATACATTTACATCCGATGGGTTATGTTTTAAAGACACTGTATGTAAAGTTCTATCTTTCTCATAAAAACACACCTCGAAACAGACAGCCTGGCGATGTGAGTGTGCAAACGGGACGGGCCCGGAAATTATGGAAGTTTATCACCGCCCGTCATCAACGGCCTTTTTGAGAACGTCAGAGGAAAGGAAATATGAAATAAACTGGAAAAGAGAGAGAGGGAGAAATCGAAAAAGAAAGGGAGAAAAAAGCCGAGCTGTGGTGGAGCGCTGCCAGGTGTCTGTGTGGTCTGTGCGTTTCAGCATTTAGGAAACAAGCCAAGCGGGGACGGGGTACACGCACACACCAAAAAGCCCTCGGCCCTTTTCAAACCGCCGGCACACGTCTTCATCACCTCCACACGGATATGAAAGCAGCGAGACTCGGAACACAAGCCCATCAGTTTTTCTCTCAGCTTCTAATGATGCGACACTTGTGTACGAAGCAACCAGATGCAAACACACACACACACGGGCGACTGGCACCGTCACGCGCAGGCCCGGCGCTTTCCCAAACTGGATACTCGCGGCTCTGTTTTTCTAGACTTCTTTCTTGTTTGGGTTGGTTTAATGTGCGCAGTTCCCATTGTAAACTTGACTCGCCCCAAAGTGACGCCTTTGCCGAGCTAAAACCGACTTCTTTTTTCTTTCATTGCGAGGTTAAATAATGTCCGTCGGTCTTGTGTGGTCTGCTTCGGAAGCAAGGCGCCAAATCTGCCGTGTTTCACTGTAATATCAGACGGTGTTATTGCTAAATCTAAATTATTATCCCCTTTCAACTCCATCGTGTGTGACATTGTCAAAACAATAAGATGTATGCATTGGATTTGGAATTTTCTGGTTCAAGCTAATCTGCTCGAAATGGGATTTGGAGCGGATCGTATGTGGTCTGCGTAACTTCTTACGTGCCGTACTGTTGGGATTGAGCGGCGTAGACAAAGATGCATAGAAAGTGCTTCCTAAAGGTGTTACAACGGGTGACACAGAATGTGTGATTACACACAGGGCCCCCTGTGTTAGTTTAACCAACCCCACCCGACTATTAGATCAAATGATGTTTAATGAGTGCTATTAGAGTTCGTGTGTACACAAAAATTTTAACAGACGCACACAGACGTACTTGATGGAGGCAACTGAAAATCAGGGGTTAAATTGGGCCGGGGCCGTCCGGGGCGGAGCCCTGGCACATATGCTAACCGTCTAGCTCTTCTCCCCGCATGTGTGCGGCCCTTCTGGTGTTATTGAGCGGCACTCTGTCGTGCCCCAGTATAAATCTCTAGTTGAAGTAACATTTTACCTCTTTTTGTCAGTGTATACACTTACAATGGCGGAAAAAACGTATCTATATGCAACGTAGTAACCCAACTCGTAGTAACCCAATGCATTCCGAAGTGATCATTCCTATGCCCTACTCTCTTCGACGAATAAAGCTCTTGATGTGTAAGCTCTCCAGGAAAAAACACAATTGTCAGTCAAAAAGCCGCTGCCTATTTGCGAGTTGTAGACATCATGCGGTGCCGCTTCTCGTCCGATGTGCACTTTTGTTTTAATGTTTCAAGTCATAATGATCTGTTTGTGAAGAAAGGCTCGACTTCCAAATTATGTCATTTTAATTAAATTCAAGCATTTGAAGGGGTTTGTTCATGGTGTGTGCGGCAGCAACGATGCACATGTTAATGGGTCATCTCAGTCATTGTGAATGTTGTATGAAGTTTTGACACTGGAAATACACAGGTCATATTCTGTGGACATTAACAAATGAAGATATTTATTATATTATAATTTTAAGCTCTGTATATGCACCCCTCAAAATAACCCACAGAAGCACATAACAAATCCCAATTGAACCCCTGTTGAAAACCACTCGGTATTTGGAAGCAGTCATCTCCTGTCAGACAGTGGAAGCTGGAAAGGTGTAGGACAAAACTCAATAGCTTGCAACACTATGGTTTAAATTTCACACACACTGAAGTTTCTCTAGGGCTGTATGAACTGTAACTTCGCTTTTTTACTGTCTACAATACACTGTAATGCTAAAATGTATAGGGAAGTCTTTAAAATAGGAAATAAATGATGTTGGCAACATTACATCACTTCCTTTTTCAAAATATGGACTTTTTCAGGCTCAGGATAAATACAAAGAACTTTAACAAAACATTAAAGATAAACACAATATTCAATTTTCTAGCACTTACAATTGTATAGCTATCGTCGAAAAAATTATACACTTTAAAAAAATGAACAAAAAAGTAAGCAAGCATATTTCATTACGTTACGAATCATATACCATTGAATAAAAAAATGATATACTATATGTATATGGTAATTATAAAATAATTATAATGTGCATATCGCAATTTGCATCTTTAAAGCTGATGCAGAGAAAGTGCCATGCAATTGTTAGGTGCCTATAGGTGCATTATAAATAATGTGAAACGTATGTTTGCTATATCATTTTAAGTTTTTAAAAATATAGTAATTGATTTGACAAAACGCATTATAGTGTCGAGTATCGCATATCCCACTTCGCATAACAAATTTCTTCTTTAAAGGTGAAATTCCATAAAAGCATGTTCAGGCTTTAGATAAACAACTCTGTATTTTGGTTGAGAACAATCTTTACAGTACACATGCACTAATATATCATTGTGCTCTGTCACAGACTGTGGTTAAAATTAACCAAAGAAATCAACAAGCATTTGCTGGTTGGATGGGCACCAAAAACGTTTATAATAACTACAAAAACCTCTCTGCATCATTCCATTCCATAGCATTATGACAACAGACCTGCGCTATTACGATTGACGTACAATAAAAAACAGGTGTGCAGACGAGCATTTCTGGCTACCAGAACATCCCGCGTGTGAGCCGATCAAGAAGGGATGTCTGCCACAGCCACACACTCAACAGTCTCATTGTCCCGCGCTCTCGACCATTCGAGGCTCTCAGTTTCGTCCTCTGGCAGAATTCATATGGCACCCATCAAGATCTATTAAATACACAAACACATTAATACGCTTCCTGCGCTGGATATTAGCCTCAGAATGAGGTCTGTGTGGTGGGCGAGGAAAAACACAGGCTAATTGAACATTAGAGCCACCCGTACGGAGCGTAATGAGAGCGGGCCATTTGGACAGAAATAATAATAATTGGATGTACGAAAACATGTTCCAGTTATTTCTACGATTCTTCAAAAATACAGCTACAGACAGAAGAGTCACTTTGTCAGAGAACGTGTCGGCACGCCAGTACACTGTGGGCATTGTCCGAATGTGTGAGGGACGGCCTCCTCCTTCGTTTTCTTCTCATTAACACCAATTAGAGGTTTAATAAGGCAGAATTGATGGAATCAGCAGTGAAACTATTAAGAGGAGGCATGTGATTAGTTATACAAGCGATCGCATTCAGATCCGCACGTGCTCAGAATACAGCTTATTTTATTATATTCCTTTATAATATAAATAAATTAGAGCTGTTAGATCGATTAATCGCAATTAATCGATTCCTAAAGAAGTGTTTGTGTGTGTGGTGTGTCTATTTATAAGTACAGTATAAAAATGCACAAAAAACATGTAGAAATGCACGACGTATATTTATGTTTATACATAATGTAAAATATATTTAAATACACATTTATATTTATGTAAATATTTGTTACATACACATGTATGTGAATGTATTTATACATACATATAAATAAACACGCCACACAAATATATTAAACACACACAAGCATTTCTTTTGGAATCGAATACTCGTGATAAACTAAAGTAATGAGTAATAAATGTCAAAACCTTTGGAGTGTAATACATTGAAAATGTGGCACTCAGACTTGCAAGCTCACAGCGTAACGCAAAGCGCACACGAGTAGTTAAGACGCAGCCCAGGCAGGAGCTTAACAATATCAGATCAGACCTAAACACAAAAAACTGCCTTTAAAAGACCTCCGGTACTCCGAAGCTTTCATCTGTCTCCACACACAATAACACGGCCTGCGAGCCTTTCAAAGCTTCACGTATAGATAAGGCAGAACGAGAGGAAGTCTTCGACATCAAAGCCGAGGCCTGTAGTCGCTAGAGGCCATTGTAATACAATGAAGAATCAAGACCATATACACGCCGTTGTATCCGAGTACCATATGTGCTCAGTGAGAAGTGAGAGAGAAAGAGAAATAAAGAGAGAAGCAGAAATGTTGTTAGGGATGTGATAGGCTTGAATTCCACGCCAAGATGAAAGTGCAGATTTTTTTTCATAATAAAGTAAAACAGCTGCCTGCCAGACCGGTTGGCACTGACAGATGTAGTATATATTTTTTGCTCTTTTTATAAGGGTCTTTAAAACAAGCTGATGCAAGCACTATGTTACTGCGCTGAAACTTCTGTATGGCCAGACAGACAGCTTGTTAAGAAAACACTAACAGAGCTAAAGACACAACTTGGAAAAATGTGTGAACTAAATGTGCAATAATTTCTAAACTCTCAGGAAAATTTACCACGATTTTAGTTATAGTAAAAGATAAGTTTACATGTTTTGTTTTTTGTGAATTGACTGCTTTGTGAAGCACTGTTTAACTACAAATATCATGGTTCAACTATCTTAACTATAGGGAGATCGTGGTAAATTTGTGTTTACAATGGTTTTACTATGAAAGAAATAAAACCAATGGTTACTATAGTAAAGCCACGGTCATTTTGATAAGAAAGTTACTGTATGCATTATCCTGGTCTTATTGTGGAAGATTCAGCACGGTGAACCACTACAGGGTTTTGTTGTTGCAGTGGGAAACCAAACAGAATGGCTTTAATAGAAAAACATTACAAAACGCTTATATGTAAACCCTTCCAACCACCTGTCTCTCGTCATAGTTTTATGCCTCAATTCTCAATGAGAAAACAGAAAGGTCATCAAAACAATTGCTAAAATAAATCCACAATGTCAATATTTGTCAACAGGGGCGTGACGATACACTCACGATTCAATACAACACACAACGCTGAGTTCCCAGAACAATAGCATCTTTAAAAATAAAACTGAAATTGAATGGCCCACTTCGGAAGATGAAAACACAGGTAAAGAAGGACTTTCGATTTTCTCTTTTTATCGTGTTTTTTAAAGGAGCAGTTCACCTTCTAAATGAAAATTCTGTCATCATTTACACGCCCCACTTGCCGCTTCAAACCTGTATGACTTTCTTTCTTCTGCAGAACACAAACCAAGATATTTAAAAAAATGTTGATAACAGAACAGCACGGCCCCCCATTCACTTCAATAGTAACCATTGCAAGTGAATTGGGGGCTGTTTACAACATTCTTCAAAGTATCTTCTTTCTGCGGAAGAAAGTCATTAGGTTTAAAATGACAAGTAAATGATGACAGTATTTTCATTTTGAAGGTGAACTGCTCCTTTTAATGTGACATATATTGAAACAGTTTCAAACTTTGAATTTCCGAAGATGTCTCTATCAATAACAAATAACCTTAACATTTTTGTTATGCTTACAACTTATATTAACAACATTAATTTAACCTTCTGTAGCTTCTGTAACAAAATAGGACTAGCGAAAAAGTAATCAACATAAAAAATTACTTTGCGAAATAAACAATTTACAGAGAACATATTAAAGCAAAATTAAGGAGAAAACCCACTAAACATTATAAATACAGGCAAATGCCACATGCCAGCAGCTCAACCAAAAGGATTAAACAGATGTAATTTTTCTGTAAAACCATAACTCTGAAATACAAATTCGAGGAGATGAATAATATTTGAATTATGATATATATCGTTACACCCCTAAGTCACAAGGATTTGTCGTAGATTTAAATTGAATAGCCCACATAAACTCCAACGACAATCATAATCTCAATCTGTTCAAAATTCAAACACAGGCATTCATCTGAACACATTGCCAATGACTAAATGAAATCAGGTTTAGCAAGAAAATCAATCACTCAACAGCATTTGACAGAGGCCCAGCAGAGAGGTGAATGTGATACAGGTGAACGTGTATGAATGTGATGAAATATAACGTGTACTCACTTCTGGGCTCTCGTGGTCCGTCCACCGTGACCTTAATGGCTCTGTGGTAAGTGGCCACTTGCGGTGGGTTTGTGAATACTGTAATCGTCAGAGTGAAGCTCTTCCCTGTGTAAACACAGACACGTTTAAGGGCTTTACTCTTAATGTACCTCTCAAACATACACTTAAGAACCTGAGGGATATTGAAAGATTTCAACAATTGTGACGAGAAGCTGGATTTTCTGCATTGTGTTATACTAGGGTGGGAATTAGTAGGAAGATTGAAAAACGTATAGACGTATTAACATTTACATTCATTTGTTTGGCACACTTCTGCGGAACGCAAAAAAAGATATTTCGAGAAATGGATCAAAACTTTTACGTATAGTGTCCAATGAGGTCCAATATCTCCTTTTGTGCTTTGCAGAAGAAAGTCATACAGGTTTGGGTGAACGATGAAAGACTTCTAAACAAATTTCTATAGTTCAGTGTACTTAAGGTTTACATATTGTCCGTTTTTGTGTCCCTTAAATATCAAACCCATAACCTCGCAACATTATGAAATATCAAAACAAAGATTTAATTTGTACTACTTCATTTTTTTAAGTCCAAAATGCTCCAACCACCCTAAAATACATAGTTTTATGTAGGAAGCTAGCAATTCAGGCTCAAAAGAATAGTCTGTATAGGATTGTTTTATTTACATGCTTTAAATAAAGTCTGGCCGTAAACATAGGCAGCGTGCTGCTGGGAAACTTTAGCTAAGAGTTGTGTAACGCTTCAGAGTGGCATCGGCAATCTTGGCATCCGTCCGACAGCTTACTTCCCTAAACAAAGATTCCAGACAATTTGTGCTCTCTGGTGGTTTAATACGGGGGAACAAGGGATTAACATGACGCTCCAATGGTTGCTACTCATGAATGCCCCTGGTTTGCTGGGGAGACGGGAAACGGTGGGCGGAATGCTTTGGCAACGCCGGGAAACAGCTGGCAGGAATCTCGGCACCACAAATCTGCTGACACTGATTTCATAAGACCGTCGATTATAAAATATTAAAAAACCACCAAAAAACGTAAAAATAATTTGAAGACATTGGTAATACAATATACGACATGTCATGGTGGCCTGGAATCTTTTAAAAATCAAATAGACCTCAAGTATCAAATATCCCGGAGCTTTATGAATAAAATATTTGAAGGAAGCAAAGATTCCTGCCGCTCATTTATTTATTTATTAATACTTTTTTTGTAAACGAAAATGTACAATATTACACCGTGCTATCAAAACATTTTCTTAGGGCGGGACTATCTGTTTTTTTGTGACCAATCAGAGACACAAGAAATGTTTGGAAAGCATAAACAAAACAGCCAGGAAATGAAAGCGTCCTGTTACAGTCAACAGCAAAATGCATTTAACAAAAGTCTTTAAACTCAATTCATTACTCAACATAAACTGAATGACAGTGTTAGGCGGTCACATACGCAGGTTACTGCTGGCGTACCGTATGAGTAACCCAAGAAAAGAGCGGTCGCAGACCTGTAATTTAATGAGTGCATTCTTACCGTCAGTTTGGTGATGTGGTTACACAACGGTGTTGACTCGTAACCGATAGCAGATTACACAGACTGACTATAATTATTCTAAGAATGTCATGTGTCCCTGGGTGACCTTGCGGTTTTTCTACATCTCCCTGCAGCTTTGCTTCTCATCACATTTTGTACGTGTAAATAACGTGATAAATAAGGAAGTCTAATAAGGAAAAACTGAAAAGGATATATATTTTTACATTTGTGGATTCAAAGGATGACTTCTTAAAAGCAAAAATATTTTATTTTAGGTCATTACATCTTTCCCATTCATCTGTTTGTGTTATTTCAGTTTCATTTTGGTTTATGAAATGTAGTGAAAAGTAAAAGAATAAACAGGTGTGGGAAAACTTTTGCCTGGCAGCAGACAATCAAGTTAAAGCATGCGATGAGTGACGAATAATTAACCTGCCAAACAGAACGCATGCAATGTTGATAAATGTAGAAAAAACAACCTGGTCCTGAACCTTCCCATATGTAGCATGTATACAGGATTTTAAAAGCTCCAGCAGTCATGGCATTGGCTTAAGTCATTCTATAAATATTTCAGAAAGGGAGGACTGACCTCTTCCGCTGCGGCCCACAAATCGTAGGTCATTGAAGCGGGCCACCTGGTTCTTCATAACACCTGAGGCGTTCCTGAGCTCGGCAGAATAATTCTCATCGTTCCCGGCCATCACGGTGACCACCGTCCCATCGGAAACCTCTCCCAGGGCGACCACCTGCACAGACAACAACGGCCACAGTAATGACGCAACCATTCTAATGCATATTTCATTGCGTTGCGTGTGAACACAAATGCAGACACTATTTTTATCAACAGCTTGTTTGGAAACGTCCTATAAGGTCTATTTCATATGAGCATTTGTGACAGTGCATTTATAGAAATAAAGAAAATGACTTTTGCTATTTACTTTCATTTGCAAAATCTGATTAATTCATGCATAAATCTCCCCAAGGGGATATATTTGAAAATGTTCTTGCAATGCTTACTATTTCAACATGACTAATCTGTCAATTACTTAATAATTTTAACCACACCTGCATAGACCCGACCATAAACACACAAGCCAAGAGAAATCAACCTGCCAGAATTACTCATCAAGAACACTCAGTAATGTGAGCATCATTTATATATTTAGTAATAAAAAAGGCCCGTTTGCTTCTGTCTGTTGTGTGTGTGTGTGTGTAAGTTCAGTCCACTGACACAGGGATGCATAATAGACCCCAAAACACTATAGAATAAAAAGCTCATCATGAATGACAAACCTTAATTAAGTATCTAAAATTACTAAAAAGTTAAAGCTGATGTGTCCCTATAGGGATAGCAAATGTCATAAGAATAAAATGAATTTAAAAGGTAAAAATAACAATAATAATAATAATAATACGCCTGTTGCATTTACCAAATTCCCTTGACAGTCATCAAGCTTAAATATAAAGGTGCATTGCAAATCATTAAACATGTTTTTTATTGCTGTTTAGTAGTTTTCCTTTCTGTCACGTGCAGTCAGCATTCACCTTTTTATATTGCAAATATTGTCTCTCCATAAAGTTACGCCTATATTAAAAACGGACAACAAGAATCCAAATAACAGCGCCCCGATTGCGACATTACACTTAAATAAATAAAAAATCCCTACAGTTATCCATAGCTGATCTGTAAATACGACCATACCCTAGAATAAAGTACACACTTAACACTTACGTAAAGCCTGACCATTGCGTCTTTTGCGCGTTCATAAAGTCTAAAACATTTCCGATAAACCCCAAAAAACAAGTTCTTACCTTAAAAGCAACCGGAAGGGTTTTATTGCATCTCCAATGAGAAGGCAGAACCGAGCACAGAAAGTTTGGACTGTCGGTCCGCACCAGTTCGGCGGGGTGATCGGCGATGATCTCAGCCATGGAGCGGTTCTCCTGCGCGCGGAGTCTCGGCACCACCGCGCCGTCCTGCTGCTGCTGTCCTGCGATCGAGTTCACATCGTTCATCTTCACCGAGACCGGCGGACTAAACCTCCGGCCGGCGCTGGGATCTACGGGAATGCGCATCACAACGGTCTCGATTAGCCAAAGAGAGGTAAAACTATCCGGCAAGCCGAAGAAAATCGTCTCTCTGCTGAGTGGAGCTCAGTCCGCCCCTCTCCGTGCGCGCTGCGCTGCCAGTCTGCGATGAGTTTGGGAAGTGCTGCGGGTTACGCACACGCAACCAGACTTCAATTGGCGCTTTGTGCGCAGTCGTCATTAACGACGTTTTCCTGTATTAAAAGGTGCTTAATTCAGCCTCACGAGGAAAACGGGTACGATTTGGTAAAATCTCCAAACAAGCTTCTCAGACGGTTTCTTATCGGAGCCGATTAGAGATAGGCTATACTAAATACATTGCGAAAACACCACTGCTTAATTACGCACCGACGTATGAAAAGTACGTAGGATTTAAACGCATATCAACAATATCTGTTACATCAGCATGGACTACAATAAATAAATTGTAACGCATTTAATATTTTACTTCTGGTGTGTCTGGGTGCAGTCCTCGGTTATAGGGAACTCCTTGGAGAGCGCGCAGGATCATATTAAGCTTCTGTAATTCAGACAGTTGCGGTAAGGAGGATGAAAGGAGCTCAGGAGGAGAAATGTTTGTTGCTTCCAATGTGGTTGGTCTTTGAAGACCGAGATTTCGTTTTTTTGGTGTGGTTTATATAGTTCCAGCATCATGCAATCATTACACCAATGCCACTCCAACACGTGCTGCCTCGGTCACATTACAAAACTGGAATAAACTCATATTTTATATCTCGCTAAAATTATGCATGAGAAAATGTTAAACAGCATTACTTTTTTCTATGTACATCACATTTGATTAAAAACAGGGCGAACTGCCCAAGTGGGGTTTTAGGTGCCTTGGATTTTCCAGTTTCGGAATAAACTCCATTATATAATATAATACCATTTTTATATTATCCTTCAAATCAGTCACGATAAGGTTATTATATCACTGGGCCAGGCCAGGCCAGGCATTGTTTTTTTGCAAATTGGCAATGGAAACACAGAAACTGAAGACGCATATGCTGAAGAAATTAAGAGTTAAACAGAACATTAAGTGTTTTCAGATACTAAACAACTTTTCAAATGTAATGGAAATCAGGAGGAACTATAAGCACTTGGTGTTTCAAAATGTAACTACATAAATAAACTACACTTAAATATAATAATGCCAATATTTTGCATGAACATACGGTAGATAAATAGATCAACCTCTGCACATTAAGTATGTGTAGATTCAGGTACATGTCTTACCCAAAAAGTTGTCCCACGTCCCTATAAAAAGCGTGAGTCCCAATCTACACTATAAATGTCTTACCCAAAAGATTGTATACTTGATTTAATAATACTTGACTTGTCTTAAATGTAATATTTATCTACTGGATAAAAGGAAGCAATTTTTACACATAATAAGCAAACTGCTTTTTGAATTTTTAACAATGTGTCCAGACACATTGCTCTCCATGTTCTTGTAATGAAATTAAAAAGCATATAGTGTAGAAGTACGCTAGCTCCCTGTCTCTCAGCAATACTGTAGATGGCAATCTCTGCCTCCAACTTACCAATTTATGGAGGTCTTAACTCAAGCCAGAAGTGATGCAGGAGGTTTCACACGTTTCCAAAATGATTCAAATAATAGGTTTAAAAAAGCTTAAATGGCCAATAACCAAAATAGCATTTAAAGAAGCAATGTAACTATTCTTGACAAAACTCAAAAACGAAAATTGGCTGATGGCTGTCAATCGAATTCTGTCATGTATGTCTGTGATTTTTTCAATAGTGGAGAAATGAAGTTGTAAATGCTTGGAGCTTTCACCTGGATAAGGAACAGCAAAAATATCCAAATAAAAAAGTTTATTGGTATGTGACTGCTTGTGTATGAACAGGGATTCACAACAAAACCTTCTACTTCCTCTCAAATGTTGAAAATGAGTAAAGTGGCTTTGTAGAGCCGAGCAGGACTGACGTGAGACAGACAGGGTGGCATGAGGGAGGGAGGGTCTCTCGGGCACGACATGTGTGTGTCTTGTATGTGGGAGGGATATAAAAACATTGCATTGACATGTGTCTGGCACATCATTACGCAGGAAAAAGTGTAGTCTGAGTTATACATATTGCGATTAAATTACACTCCCTCTCTGCTTGCCCCGAGCGCAGAAAATATGTTCAATTTTGGCCAACGTTTTTAAAGATCAATTTCCAATTCACAAAAAGATAAATCAGAATAGCTGTAATTAAAGTCGCAAACGTTTTTAAACACACCCAAACTAAAATTGCCCTGCATATGATTCAAACAGTCACGGACATTTGACAGTTTAGTCTAATCCTTAATAAATTCCGATGGAAAATTTGATGATTTATGTTTGTCTTTGTGATAATTCCTCGCAGATGGACAGCCTTCCTCGCTAAGGATCGGTCAGCTACGGTCCGTGTGAGAATCGTGGCTATCGACAACACAATGAAGCAAATAAAACCTAATAAGAGAAATAAAGCGCCTGTCAAACACGTCCAAACAGAGAGGCGTGTAGAATCACATACACGCGAAGATATCAAAAAGCATGTGTCACATCTGAATCCACTTTGCCCCACGGTATTTGTCCGCCATCTGCCAGCAATATCAGCGTGGAGCACGTAATTTCACTCCAGAATGGGACTCTGCCTACTTCTTTTCGGGCGTCTCGTTTGATCTCCTAATGAGCCGAGGGGAGCCCACACAGCTGGCTATGATGTGCTGCAAAGACGAGGGGTTAGGAACCGTCCACCGAGCAAGAACCTGGGATTACCGTGAGCTTTCCGTCACCAGACACTCACACAGCATCAGAACCAGCTCACGCACTGATGATGTGATAAACCAGATGTAACAGAACCCTTATCTCCTACGCAGAGCTCGTAACGGGGTTGACAGCGTAATCCGGCTCATCAAACGGCCATTTGAGCGGAGTCTTCTGAAAGAGGTACTGTCACGACCGTTTCGACACAACCAGACGAGTAGTCATACAACCATCAGCCAGCCAAACCCCCCGCCCGGCCCCCTCCCGACACAAACACACAGTGATCCACGGCATGACAAGTGATGACACAAGACAAAGGCACCATTGTTGGCTGGTAATGTAAACATGAAGAGACATTGAGCTCAAGGGCTTTAATGATATCCAAATGACTCCAATTCAGATTCATAGAGCCTCGGGATTATGTAACGTGCTACATGAATGTTTTTTTTTTGCTTACTCACATTCTTTCGTCGGTTGAGAGGAAAAGTACAGCCACTTAAATCCCTGGATCATGGCTCCATTTCACAGTGGTGCGTTTTTGGAGACACTTAATTATGGGGAGCAATTTGATGAGGTTACTTTCCATCTCTGGCACGCTGGAACAGCGAGAACAGCGATGGCGAGAGGGAGACGACGGCGATTCAGACGCAGAATTCAGACCCTTTACCTCACCGGGAAGACCTTCTAAACCCCGAGATTTAATCTGAGCCTGTAACTGCTGTGTTGTCATTGGACGGTTTATGACATCAGCACAGTAAACGGACCACGAGGACTTCGGCGAGAGAGGGACAAGATTGTGGCGTTTTTGACAAACCGGGAGGAAATGGGAAAGTGTGGGGTGATTTCCATACCGGGGAATATGTGTGCTGTCCTTGGATGAGTGCTGTGTTCGTTATGGCAGTTCGGTCTGGAAAGTGTGGTGGTGGGGGGGCTGTGGTGGTGATGGAGAAGAGGGGGGGGGTGCGCTACAAAGACAATTTCCTCTTTGCTCTCATTGGCATAACCGTCTGCCGCCTGTAGCCTTCACGGAGGTCTTTAATTGAGATCACTTGTACATAAAAATAGGAACAGAAAAGGAACTTCTGTGGCTTGTGGGGGGGGGTAATATGTGACGAAGGCTCCCATTAAATAACTTTTAACAGTGAAGTCGAGTATGGAGACAGAGGGTCGTTGGAAGTCTGTTGCCATGGCGACGGCTAGGAGTTTTGCCATCCTCTCCGAGTATGTGTGGGACTAGCATTTGAGTTTCTGGAGGAAGATGTCATATTGATATCCCGATGCGAGGAAGCTTTACCTTCTAAGCCGTTTTTGGTGAGGGTTTGAGTTACACTATGAAGCGGTGGTGGTGGTTTAGGGGAGTGATTCTTAAATGTGGTGCCCATTTTGTGTTTTCTTTATTTAACACACCTGACTCAAATCATCTCCATTGCTGAATCCCAATTCGCCTTCTTATACTATGTTCTTAAAGTATGTACTGTTTTTTATGGAAAAGTATATACATTTGAGTGCGTTGCAAAACTGTATGCACACACTAGGACATACAAACGTGAAACGAAAGTGGCCGTTGTTACCTAGAGGACACTGTGATCCTTAAGTTTCACAAATATCAAACATCAAAATACAGCTCTTCAGTTGTGGGTAATATCAGTGTCCATGGATTCACACTTTGGAAACAGTAGACTATCCGTGTATTTTGAGAATACTAATTTCAGCATACTATGATTTGGGACACACTAATTATAATTTCCAATACTATTTAGGACAAACATACAGTATAAACATCTAAACAAACACTCACAAACACAGCTATCAATACACACACACATGCACACACTTACGTACAGAAAATGTTCACATACACATCCATTCAAATACTCAAACAAACACTCATCACACACAAAGTATACTAATCTAACTAGACACACAGACAGGTATACACACCTAAACACACATGCACACAATGAAAATACACGCGAACACACATACAGTTTTAAAAAAGAAACACACATATACACAGCTTATTACACTCTCTCTCATCATCACAAACATACAGTGTACACATCTAAACAAACACTCACATACACAGTTAAATACACACACATGCACAAACGCACACACAGTTATCTAAAGGTGCACAAACACATACATTCATAGACACAAACAGACACACACTCATCACACACACAGTATACAGTATACACATCCAAACAGACACACACGCACACATCCATGGAAATACACACACATTTATGCATCTAAACAGACAATCTTTATACACCTAAACACACACAAACCAATGAAATCGAATTTTTTCTCCAATCCCAGTTCATCAATTGTTGTTAGCATAAATGTACAGAGAGTCATTTTAAAGGGGATGGCGAAAGGCTTGTCTTTTACACGCACAGGCTAGAGTGCATTTCCAAATAATATCTTCTGTGTAATTGAGCGATTGTGGATTAGTGAGTTTGAGGAATAATCACAGATCAGTCTAAAGCAGACCTTCACAGAAGGCACCGCTGAATGCAGCTCGGGTATCAAGTCTTAGCAAGAGCGTGCTTATTTTGGACCAAATTAACCTTCAGAATTCCACCTCACACTTTTCCCTTCCGCTGTGGATTGCGTCGCGTTACTTCCTTTCTGAAACGGCCCGGTTAGTTGAAAAATATTTATAGTTATTACGCCGTTCTCATGTGTCCGCAGCCGTTAGTTCTACGTTGTGCGCGAGGAAAAACTAGCAGCAGATTTATGTTGGGGGATTTCACCTTGTCCCGCAGTAGATTGGGGATGATTTATCGGCTGTATAATGTGAACCACTGATGGATTGAGTCACTGAAGGACGCCCCATAGGCAGGTATCCAGAAAGTGACTCGCGAGGGAGCTATCACCTATCACCTCTTCGCACAGCTCCGGCTTTATTTCCCTGTTTGGATGCGGGAGGGCTCTCTCAGGTGTTTCAAAAGGAAAAAACAGAATTATTAACGCAGCTGCGCTTGCTAGCTCGTGCAAAACGCTTCTCATGAAGGTAAACTCTTGGAAATGGGGTAAAATATAGCCTGGCCATATGTGCACAGCGGTGGATGAAATGAATTATTCCAACCCGTCAAAAATCACTGGGACCAGGTGATTTGCTTGGCTACTAGTCTGATATTTCTCTCGCGTAAAAATAAGGCCGCCATTGTTAGCTCGAAATCGAATCATTCTCAAGGGGTGCAAATCTGTCCGGATCTCTATTCTTTCTAGAGATTTCAACTAGAGCTGCTCGTTCCCAACGCTTAAGGGAAAATGGTAACACGACCCGAAAACGTTTCAAAAATAGTTTAGTCTTCTCAGTCTCCGATTCGCGAGACGGTAACAGGCCAAATCGGATGGATGTGGGGGGGATGGGGGGCGTAATTGAGAGAAAACGCTACTACAAGTATACGGTAATGATACTACTGCAATGTCTTTAGGGTCTGAGAGTATTTTCTTAAGGAACCGACTCCAGCCTGCACGGATTACATCCAACCTCTCTGAACTCTCTCACCCTGTTATAGCATCCACCGCTCTTAAGTATGGCGATCATATGAATTTAATGTTTCCAAATAATAACTGGCTCACGTCACACAGATGTCTCATTCTGATAATGCATCATCAGGATGAAACCGAGTCTTCCTCGCAAGCTACAAACTGTCCGCGAGCCTTTTGGAGAAAAGGCAAAGCAGGGTGGAACACAACTGGAACAGGTTGTAAAGATTGAAATGATAAATGACTGCGGTGAAACTACACTAAACGTACCTTGAGACGCAGTCATTTTTCTCAAACGGCCTGTTTGGGCCACATTTTGAAATCCAAATGATATCTAATTTAAGAAACTCAGAAGAATTGTGGCTCACGGAGGTACATTTGACTGCCTTTCTCGAATCCCATCGGGAGAATTTATATTATTGGTAATCGCAGCACTTTAGGAGTGATACGCCTGCGGTTCGCCTGTGACATACCGATGCAATCTAGACATTTTCACAATTGACCAAAATGACTATTTGGCATTTGACTCGGGGGATCTCAGATGTCTCCGAATTACTGTCGTTTAACTCTTAAACTGTGACAACGTTTCTGAACTTTAGCAAATGACAGTTCCAGTAAAATGTTTTACTTTTTGAAATACAATCGCATGACAATTTCTCGAACATTTATTCTTAACAATCAAAGAAGGATATAAATAAACGAAAGCCATTTTAACAAGCTACGCAGTGAATGGAAAAACGATTTGGTCTTAATTATGCTCATTAAGATAATGCGACACATCTAAGTTGAATTAAAGGGAGCTAATGTAGTCGACTGGTTAAAGATCCCGAGGGCAGTTTAATTATCACTAATTACCCATGTTATTTTCTAACCTTCCCTCAGGGTCAGCGTGTCTGATCAGTACAAAACACTGTTTTCACACTTTGAATGAAAATAAACCAAGCACTGAACAAAAACACTGTGAACATTTTAAGTACACAGAAATTCTCCTCATGAAAATGTAAATCAGCGATTAGGGCGGCAGGTCTGTTCTGATTGGACAAACTTTCCAAAATCTTTAACAGTAGACTCAAACGCAATCTGCAGTTAGATAAATACTATATTCCCTTTGAAACTATAGCAAGCAGTAAGCATAGCTTTTTTAAAAGTTTATATGTAGTAAAATCATACCAGGAGAACTGGTAATCAAACTTTCCTAAAAACAAAGAACATAGTTATTAACCTTTTACTACAGTAAAAAACGTGGATAACGGTTAATACGGCATCCATTGTATAATGCTATGGGCGTAGGGCATCGGGTGAATTGGATAACTTATTTTCTGTTCATTATAAATCAATTGTCTCTCAAATCCACCAATGACAGCACACTCTCAACGTGACATAATCTTCATTGCATGCTTTTGATTTTAATACAGCAAGGATCGAGCGACGGGCTATGTTACTGTAAATGCTCTCCTCTACTGTATTTTTGGGTTAGCAATCATTTTAAGTAATTTTGAGGCCTTGAGAGGTATCCCAGCAGCCACTTGGGTCTTGTTTACCATCGAAATTCCGCTGTCCCTGAAGGGAAAGAACATAGGCGGCGTGTAGGCCGAGTGTGTATCCCGGTGGTTGTGTAGGTTGGTATGAACATGTGGCCAGAACATGTTCACATACAGTATACGTGGGATTATTTTAAGGACTTTTAGATGAAACAGGGCTGCTTTGTTTCCATGGAGAAAAAAAGTCAAATAGTCCAAATAAAGCTAGAACAAAAACTTCTCCTGGGAGAGATTTGTTTTGTGCAAACAACAATAACCAAGAATTAAATGTTTCTCCCAGTTTACTATAGCTTTTAAACTAGTTTTGATTCAATTCAAGGCATGTAACAAATGAGAGACCATTAAAACAAAAAGAGACATGGAGAAAACATGTTTATGTGTCAAGTGTGCCTTCAAAAGAAGAAACAAAAATGGCATATAAAAGAAAAACGCTACAGGCCTCCGTCTTTAAAGAGCTGTCATTCTTTCTTTGAAGACATTTTCTCACAGAACGTCTGTGACTGTGATGACTGTAGTAAGCATTGCAAGGCCTCATGGGATATTGTGAAGGCAGCATGGACATGTGGCAATACAACAATAATATTTAAACATGTATTAAGGAAAAGTTTAAACACTATTTTTTTATGTGATAACCTGGATTTTCATCACAGTTTTTATGCGTCTTGTCATGCTGTCACATTGCTGTTCACATCCTGAGGTTTAATTTTGTTGAAATAAAAACAGACTGGGAGGGCCTGGGAGGGCCACAATGCATCTAGATTTTTTTGGGGACAATTTTCCCACCGCTAATATATATTTACACATATATATTATAACTTTAAAGGTTCTCATAAGGTTCAATAACTTTTGCTTTACGCCTTTAGAAGGCTTATTCATGAAGTAGACAACAAGGCAGCTCACTAGGTTTTGGAACAACAAAGCCAATGTGAAATATTTCACAATATTCATTTTCTTGTCGCTCTGGGAAGTTTCTTGTAAAATCGGTGTTTTTGCCGTTCTGTGCCATTCTCTCGCAGGCCTTCCATTTCCCACATACACATGGAAACATTGCACACGGAGACATGCACGCTCCCGACAAATCAACTAATGTGCCAGAATTATACATCGACGCTTTGAAGTCTCTTGCATTTGCTGCTCGCGCATATTACTCTATACTTTACAAAGAACATTAAAGAGCGTCTAAAATAAAACTTGAGAGAGAACGTCTATTGGATCAGTCGAAGTGTAAAAAGACCCATTTAGTCAAGTGCTATCGTTTCTTTGTAAGTACATGCAGCAGACTCCAGCCAAAACCTGTGACTCAAGTTCAAAGTGCTGTCAAAAGATTTGTTTAACTTTGAATCCCTTCTGAATGTGTAGAGTGAAAGTCAAACGGGAGCTGAAAAGAAGCTCCCCGCCCCATTTCTCCCCATGCACAGATTTCCCAGCGTCCCTCAGGACACCTTAAGCATTGTTAGAGCGGCATCAAAGGCACTTGCTCAACGCGGTGCCAAGGTGTGCGCTCTCCCCCTCGAATTCGGCTTTGTGCCCCATGCATATTTCATTCCGGCCTTTGTGAATGTCAGCGTGTGTGTGGGCTGCTGTGGGCGTGAGCGCCTCCCAGAATCCTTTGTGTCCGGTTCCAGAATGCAGCGCAGGTGGCATGTCAAAGATTTAAGGGGCTTTTTTACAGCAGGTATGGGGCTTTTGTGCAGAGCCCGATTGAGCTATCGCGTTTTAACGCGGGGGAGGTGATGCAGATGGGACAAAGGCCTCTTGCTGGTGAAGCAGGTGGGTGGCGTCTGATCTGCCTGTTCATCTCTTGTGACACTACAGGAGCAGCTCTGAGGCGCAAGGTGATCCCTACCTTTTTTTACAACTTCCTGTTCTTGTCATTGGTCAGCTCAGATTACAGTATGGGGCTTGTGTGGGCGTCCGTGGCCAGACTTACCGTTCCAATGTCAACAAACTAATTTTCAGGTTTGCAATTGATCTAAGCCATCCATTTAACACCTTTATCCTCCAGGGAGTGTGTGGGCTGGTAATTGAACTGAATTTGGAGATGGTGCTTGTTGTATCGTGACTGTAAGGCCATCCCTTTTTTGGAGCGTCATTTCCGGCGCACAGCATACTGTATGTTCTGACTGTGACAAAAGGGATTAGTATTATGTTCTTGCGCTGTATGACTAAGTGCATTAATCAAATTGCATTTTCCTATTCTCATTCATCTGTTCCTATCAGTTTCTTAAGCAAGATCAAAGCCTGGTTTGAATGGACGATCTTATACATCTACAAGTGTAGAATAACCTCCAGTATTATGTAAGTATACCCATTAAAAATGTAACGTTTAACTCATTTATCTGATAAGAATTGTATTATTTTCGAGGCAGCTTTTAGTATAATTGCATATTAGCATTCGATCAAACAAACACTTTGAGTTTTTGGTAGTGGCCGTATATTTTTATTTTAAGGGAAATTCCTTTATTCACCCTCATTTCATTTAAAACCTGCATGACTGCAGAACACAAAAGAAGATATTTTGAAGAATGTTTTAAAAACAACCAACATCGCGGATGAAAAGAGTCATATACAGTTTTTAAACAACATGAGAGTGAATAAATGACGACACAGGAGCCATATTTTGCCGTCCATTTAATATCATTGCTGTCTAACATAAACAACTGAGATATTAAAGAGATCTCATCTGTGATATATCTTTCTCACGAGAATGATGGATACCAAATTACTAACATTTAAATTGACATATAGGAAGAAATATAGGATGAAGTTGTGCTTTGCTTATTCTTATTTAGTGTAGAAACCGTCAGGTTATAAATGACGAGTTCATGTGATGCTTCAATAAGATCTGAATCCGTTTCATAGGAAATGACTGAATACTGGTGAACAGAATCGGTATATTCGAATTATAAAAAACCAAATATAAAGTTAGAAACGTACAGACGTACACAGACGAGATCTCTGTTATACCTCTATTGTTTTCACAATAAGATTAAATGGAGACTTACTTGAGTCCCCTGCTTCTCACATTTAGAGATCTCACTTATATCAGGGCCTGCTATCAAAAGTCATACATTTCAATAAACCTCAAACATCTCATCAGATTCCAAATGATGCACTCAAAAAACTGCTGGGTTATTTTCAACGCGACGTCGAGACAAACCCAAATGTAGGCTGGCCTGTTTCAACACATAGTTGGGTCAAACGTAAACGCTTTTCCTGGTTAGTTTAACACAACATCTGGGTTTATCCCTTTTTCAGAGTGCGCCTTCCTCAATAATTGAATAACTCTGTCCTCTAACTGTATGCTCGCAAAAGTATTCGTGTCTCTTTTATTTCATCTTTTTTAAGAAAACCCCCTGATGCAAAGGTGATCCTTGAATAAAACAAAAATGACAACTGCATAAAGCCTAATGAGCTACGAAAGAACAACATTGGAGCCACAAATCTTTCCTCTGGGCATTAACGTGCCTGCACACACACGAAATCTCCATATTAGCAAATGAACACAGTCCAGGGAGCGTTCGATATCTAAAAATTGCTGTTAAAATGACATGTTTGCTCGCCAGCTACAATTAAATAGCTGCAAATGAATATGCCTTTGATGATTTTTTTAGACGGTCCTTCCCTTCACAGAAGCTGCACTATTTCTTAGAGATTTCCCCCGCTTCAATTACCTATTGATGAGAAGGTTTCCCTGCTCTGGAAAAACATTGTCTGGTTCGCTTTTAAGATGTCAGCGGCGGGATCTAAGCGGGCAACAGAAGCTGCCTTTTAATGCTCATCTGATGTTCCTTCTCGACTAATTTAGGATTCTCGGATTCTTTGGAATGCTCGTGGAGTAACTAAACAATCATATTTTCTTTCATCAGACCTTCGTTTTAGGTTTTTTCTTTCTATCTCTGTGGCGTTCTCGCTAAATGATAATTGCTACCATGGGATAATTGTCAATACTGTTGCGCAGCTTTGAGAATGAGCAACAAAATATGCCCCGGAGAAACTGAGCGAGTCTGTCTTATGCCACACATGTAGACGATTACTCCACACCCATCTGCCATTAGGCAGAGTTACAGAGAATGTTTTCTACTTAATTAAATCCAAATCTCTCAATAGTGGAGCCTGAATGAAATATAATGTGTCTGGGTCTGTTTCTGTTCTGGGATTTTTTACTTTATGTTTAGTATGTAACACTATAGTGTACGGCCTTAAATCTAAGAGTCAGAATCGCAGAAATCCTTTAAATACGTGTATCGCGTGAAATAATAAAATGATAAAACTTCTGCTCCTTATTCCTAAGTACTATTAAAACAGCTTAAACCCTCATGTTCTGTGGATCCTCACTTGACTTTGTCAGATGCTGTATAAAATGATAACTGGTCATTTTAAGTATCAACTTACTATTTCAATATTTTCCTCTGGTCAAAACGTATTAGGCAGATTATATTAAAGTCTGAGAAATATTTAGTAGTTACACGTGCACAGTTAAACATTGCATTACAGTAAAAGTTCAAACATTCTTTTAGACAACGCATGAGTGAAAAAAGGGCCCAAACCGAAAAATTAAACATTTAAAAGTGATGCTTTTAAACCTCCAAAAATTATAAATTGTTTACCCTCGTGTCATTCCAGAGCTGAATGACTTTCTTTCTTCCGCAGAACACAAAAGAAGATATTTTGAAGAATGTTGATAAACATGAACCGGACTTCCCCTGTATTTACATTTCTCAAAATATCTTTTTTTGAGTGTTCCAAAAAACTGATATACAGGATTCACACGACGCAAGGGTAATTAAATGATAATATATTTCTTTTTTAACACAGTCTTTTTACTGTACATCTCACGTTACAAATGTGGGGGGCTGTTTTAGGTCGGCTAACCCAAACTCTCTTCGTCCGCACATCTCTGTGCTAGCCACAGCAAAGACATATTCATCCTCGGCAGGCGCTAAGCTTTACTCCGTGCTCCTCTCATCCTGGTCTAGTCATACCCCAGAGAGCCTGCCGAGGGTCAGAGGTTAACATGCTAATAGAGGCTGCTGATTGCTGCGAGTGGCTCTCTGTGGTTCTCGGCACGCATGCGACAGAGCTAAACGCACGCTGAGGGGAACAGGCCTCGCACAGCTGTGTTTGGAAAGCAGACATTGAGACCTGAAAACTGCTTTACAACATTTCTCTTGGAGGAATCAGCAAAAGCCATAGATCAGCCCTGAATGAATGGGCTCTCTTACTTTTCCTCCTTGTGACACGGGAAAGTCGTATTTCTTTATGCACAATATGGATTTGCGCTTGCGGCTGCCTGTTAGATTTGTGTATTTAATACATTTTTTTAATACCATAAAAACAAAGACATTCCTTTATATTTCTGCTTAGCATCAGGTGTCAAGAAATCTTAAACTTTTCATTATCATTTTTTTTACTGCTACAAAATAATAACACAAATAAAGAAACATTTTTGAGATTTTCATTTTAAATGAACAGTAGGATTCTAAAGCTCACCATAAAAATAGCACGCATACAAGACTATTTTAGGAGGAACACAGCTTGCAAAAATCTATTTCAAACTTAAAGCTTATCTCTGATCTTTAAAATGATTTTCTCTACCTTACCCCATGTAAGGACAGTTACATCCCACAAATTGACTTTAAGCCTGTGCGCACCCACTAACCCAATAGTCCATGTCAAACATTTACTTATTTGCTTCATATAGGATTTCACATACCCTCCTTTTTTAAGTGCATGATATAATATATCCATTAGAAAACATTCTTCGGTATTCAAGCTTTTCTAAAACAGTTCATACACCCATTCAGCTTGTCGGCCTCATGGGGAATGTTTGTAAACATCAACACATGAGATGCAGATCCTTTACAAAGTTTTCCACGTGGAATGCTCAAAAACAGAGTAAATCGCCGGGCACTTACCCCAGAAGAAGCTCTGCTGACACGGGGTCACAGAACTGAAGAGGCTGTTGGATGCCATGTCGCCACAGTTGGTCACTTGGCGTGTAAATTTTTGCTGCGTTGCGGTTTCGCTGACCCTTGATGCGTCTTGGGTTAGGAACACGCGGCATGCCAGGGGAAGATGCAAAAAAACATCCGCTAGAAATGCGTTTCTGTATCAACTATTTTCATGACCACAAGTAATGACCAGGTCTGGTTTACAAAAAAATGTCGCCTTTTTGGACGTGATGGAGCTAAGCGTACTGCAGAGTATAGTGCGGTTGAAGTGTACTTACTGGCTGGTGTGCTCCTTAAACCTGAAGTTGACCGATGACAATTAACCATTTACGCGCCGTCTCGTGCGAAAATCCTGAGCCGAACTTCTGTGGTTCTGTGGTCGCTCGTGAGGTGAGCGGAGCCTTCACACAAACCCAAAAAGGCACAAGCCTTTAAAAATCTCTTTTCTCATTCCCTGTCACTGGAGAAGCAGGGTCACATGCTCGTGACATCACGGGAGAAGCGGAGTTGTGTGGGCCAACTTGCTGCTGTGGCTTTTGGCTCCTTTTTTTCATCCTCCGCCGCCTTCCTCTGTTTTCCTTCTGCTGGGGACGCGTGGTTCGGCTCTTCCTGGCATTCAGCAGGGGCCACGGGGAGGGAAGGGGTGGGTGTGATGCTACTCACCCCTTGTGAGTCATGAGGCTTCGGAGGGGGCGTGAATGCTGAGCAGCCTCAGCAGAGAAGACTTCTTTCCTCCCTGCCCTCTATCAACCTCTCCATCTTCTCCTCGTGTCTCTTTCTCGCTGGGTCTCGGTGATCTCGGAGCCTGATGGGAGCGTGCCTTTGCAGTCAGGCCGTAGACTGACCCCGAGGTGATGTGAGGATAGCTGGTTTTAATGCGGAGGTGTGCGTCCGTCTGAAGACTCAGCCTCTAGGTGGTTCCTTCAGTTTTCTTCATACTGTCTGGAAAGCTCCGCAAACCGTGCATCAGTTTAACTCAAAGAATGTGAGACAATTCATCGCCTCAAAGCAATAAGTAATCATTTTGTGCTCTTGACAATGAGAGAACTACAAAGTTTTATTTCACACAGTATGTCAGATTCATTCATATTTCACTATCGGTTGTATGTTTATATCATTGAGTATGAGACGAATAAAATCTTGAAACCTGAGTCACAGCCTGGAAATTGATAAGAAGTTCAGGTGCAGGATGATGTCATAAAAGTCACAGATCAGTATCGGCGGAAGTGAGGGACTCAAAACATGAATTCTCTCAACGTTTTAGAGAACAATAGTTTAATGATATCATAAAAGCAACTGCTACTAAAGGAAAAAACTTTGAATTACTCATTGTAATACCTTGTCTAACTTAAGTAAGAACTCTTGCAACTTTAGGTGTAAATATCATCACATAGTGTCAGTAAACAACAATGTTTTTCTTTTTCAGTATGCGTGCATGTGCGGTTGCTCGGATGAGGCGGCCTCTCTGTTCTCTAACAGGTTGGAACCGAAGCGAGTGATTCCTGTAAGAGGCAATATATTATGTTGTACCTGTCAGCTGGGTGTGTGAATAAAAGATGCCTCGCGAACACGTGACAGACCGCTATCACGCTCGCTGACTCACAGGTTTCACACGACACGCTGACTGTTGCCTGGAAATGGCTCTGGGGTTGTTTGATCGCACTTGTAGCTTTTTGTTTAAACAGATAAGGTATTCTGTTTATACGAACGTATCTAGAGTCTGGAATGTGAGGAATCCTTTAGGTATTTTTTTGCTGTTCTGCTTTGTAGAACACAGAAATGCGTCACTAGCAGTGTAGACGGGAGGTGAAGAGACTAACAATGAACTCAGTATGCAAAATAATATAGATGCAACTGTATAAAACCTTTGAAACTGTGTGGTGTCTGGAAACAATGGAAACTGTATATTGTAAGAAACAATAGGTTAGACCTGTAAATAACACATCAGTATTTGTCTTTACCTTTTTACCTTTGTATATAGCGCATTATTATTTTTATTTTATCTTAATGTATTATCTTTATTCTTCTGCACTAAGCTCCTGTCGCCAAGTCAAATCCATAAACATACTTGGTAATAAAGCTCTTTCTGATTCTGATGCATTCTTAATGTTTTTGTGTTAGGAAGACTCATTACCATGTCCTTTGTAAATATGTTTCATCATCACCATTAAATGCATCACACTAATGTAAATGTTAGCTTAATCGCTTATAGTTGAATGCATAAATGAACATCATACATTATGAATAATATAAATGATAAATGACACTTTACATAAAAAAATATTACACTGTTTTGATTCCATGTCGTCATCAAAAGCTAAATACGACTGAATACTTCAGTTTTCATTTCTATTAAGCTGTACTACATGCATTTTATTTACATTTATGCCAGTGAAATACTGTCAAAACAAAAAACAGTACAGTTTTGCTGTGAATGTGCATGAATATGATACTCATTTAAGGCTGTTAATTATAGAGGTGATATTTCAAATATGTAAATATGAGGGAGCAAATTTGGCTCGCAGAATGTTTTCCAAATGTTAAAAATAAATGTGCAATAACAGAGATCACACACACACACACACACACAAAATTATACACACACACACACACACACACATGTTCAGATTTGGTTTGATATCCTGCCCATCGCTAGACGAAACGAACAGGCAGGTACAGTGATTTAGTTTAACAGGCTACATCTGTAAAACGCCAGACTAGTTTACACTGTGGCTGCGTCTGAATTAACATGCTTTTATAGGAAACAAACACCACTTGCAAGAGGTTCCTGCTGGCAGCGGCTACAAATACAAATATTGAGCATCGCTGAAGGTGGGGATCTACTATATTAAGAAATGCATTCGAAAGCTCTGCCGTATTTAAAAGGAGATGGACTCTGAAGTACCGTTCACCTTCTGGAAGGTCCATGGCATAGCCAAGCAGAGTAACGTAATATCTGAGGTAATATTTCCATAAGGATGTTTATATTTGATGGGAATTGTTCGGTATGGTCTGTAACGTATAATTTAAATGAAAGTCGATATTTTTCTTTTGCCGTCCAATGAGTCTACATCTTTGAGTGACCTAGAGGGCCTTTCTTGTGGCGTCTGGTCGACTGTTTTTGGAGTTGCAGCTTGGAAGGAAAATAAAATCGCCCTCGGCGTACGTTGGGGGGGGTTCGGGTGGGCGGAGGGGATGTTTAATATCGAATGGCTCTCTTACAATTACAACATGCTTTAAAAATAACTCCCGCAGTTGAAATGAAATCAAAACTTTTTCAAGAGAAAAAAGTCTAGAAACAGCGCAACAACATTTTGCTAAAGACGGTATTTTAGTTCGGTGGCCTAAACCACTGCAAACTCAGGCAATTTCTTCCTCTCTGCCATTTTAATCAAGAATTCCGTCCAGAACAAACACAAATCTATCTACACAGCAGTATAAATGCCAGCGTCTCAAGGGAGCTAAAGTGATGATTTCCAAGGTTTTCTTCACACGTTTAATTACTTGTTTGAGGCGGTTTTGGGTCTACCTAGAGTAGGTGAATGCTCAGCATACAATTCATTCATCTACAATATTTCCCATTAGGAAGTATGTTTAAATGTCCATTTAAGCCATACAGACATTAAGCACAACTGTGATATTCATATCAAGCTACAACAACTGCAGAATAACTTAAAAACAAACTAATTTAGATACAGATAGATGCCTAGTGCTTTGTTATTATGCGAGGAGTGTTGCACAGTATTTTCACTGACAGAGCTCACTTTCAAAGAGAAACAAGGCTTTATGACTCCGCGCGTGCGGTAAACAAAAACAAGAACAAAAAGATGTCTGTCTGCTCAAAAGAGCTATTCTACACAGATTGGATGACTGGGTGCACTGGGTGGAGAGTGACTCCATTTCAGATTTATAGTTAAACAATGATTCTCCTAATGTGACAGACCTCTGACACTGTTTAAAAGAACTGGGTGTACCAAGATAGATGGGGGAATATAGTTTGTTTGAATTAGCCCCTGGAAAGACTGAAAACACAAACGTCTCCTTGACTTGATTATGAAAGAATATTCACTTTCATTCTGTCGTCAAATGAGGCATATGGTGTGATCGTTTAGACATATATTTGATTCCAATTATATATGCCTTGAGTCTTTGTGTGAAAGTGATATTAGGGCAATATTTTGTTGTCCACAGTATATATAGGTGAGAAGTCAATAAACTTTAGAGAATAATTATTTTTTGCTCATTTCTAATACATTTTATTTGGGCTGTCTGTTTGTTGAAGCAAATAAATGACGTTGTGACTATATCCATACACCTACATAGACAAAATTTCAATAAATTACATTACATTACCTTAATACTTAATACATTACTAACCAAGAAAATAAACCACATTCATGTTTGACATGTCAGAATTTTTACAATTTCTTATGATAAACAATAACTGATAATCAATGACTTATATTGAGATTATAATTAACGGGTTACAGATTTGTTTGTACACTATGCAAACTGTAAAGCATTCAAAACTATAGTGAAATGCAAACGTTATTAAAACATTTTATTTACTTACTTGTATGCGTTTATTGCATAGTTTTGTCCGGTCCAATACGGCGCCGATATTGACGTACAATTCAGCAGTCAGTACGATGTCGATGTTGAATGATCCTACGATTGGCCTAAAATGCGAATTACAAGCGTTGTGCTTTTTGCATTGATACAATGATACACTGGTAAAAATAACAAATTAAAAGGAAACATAAAGCATACCTCCTTCAATCTCAAATCCATCAAGTAGGTCATCTTCCCCTGAATTTACCAGAACGGAACCACAATGTCGTAAAGGCGAGTTTTCTATTTGCCCCGATGGATGTTTCAATCCCAACACACACGAGAGAGACTTCTGTAAAATTGTTGAAATTATTAATGATTCTTAATTTGAAAAGCTGGTTTGGTGTTTTGTATATCCAAATTCATAATAAGAAGCAAATTGATAAATACTGAAATGTAAAGTATCCTATAAACGAAAATGTTTGATATGCGACTGCAATTGCGTAAATATTTTTCGTTAAGTACAGTACATCTTGCTCCAACCAAGTTGACTTTTAGACAATATAATTTATCTTCACTTCACTAGTATGAATTATAGCCATTGACTCTGTGTAGAAAACAACTCATAAATTGAGTATGAGGAGGGACGCAGATGGGATTTTTTAACTGGGGGGGCGAGCTGTGAGCAAATTATTTCAACTTTGTAAGTTATTTTGCATAATTTGGGCTTTAACTAGTGCTCAAGAAGTTACTTTGCGTTATTTGGGCTAATGGTTTTTACAAAAAAGCCATTGGAGGATTCTTGTTTGAAATCATGGATAAATCAGCAATGCATGATCAAAACTTCATGCATTCTGCTAAATATGTTTAATTTAAACGTAAATCAGTACATTTTCTTAGCACCTCAGTCAATTTATTAATCCTAATTTAGTTCTGCAAGTCCAGATACATCCTTATTCCCTGACGATAAATTCTTTGATTAATCCAAGCATCTTTTTGTGTTAATTCCCTATTTTCCTCTGTCCACTCACCTTATTGCATAGTCAACAAGGTGATCGTTTTTAGTTTGTTCATTGCCTTTATGTGGCAGTTATGCAGTCCATTTTTTCAGTCCTGAAAAATCACCAGCTCAGTCATAGATGATGGCATTTGATCACTAAATGGTTACCGCTACTACAGGCACAATTGAGGCAGGTAACAGCTCCTCAAAGAACGGGGTCAGGAGTCGTAGCAGGCTAGCAGCAGAGAGCACAGAGAACGTAAACGTTGGTTGCCGACCCGCTTCTGAAGCAGTGAAGGCCAAATAATGAAGGGAGCGGTGGGACTTCTTAGCCTAATGTACAAAGCGGAAACCCTGATTATTCCTCAGTTTTAACCGATGTTTGTCGCCTGCCGTAGTGACAGTGAGGGGGAGGATCAGGTCACTAGAATTTGGGGGGGTCATGTCCACCCCGTCCCCCATCTACGCGCCCGAGTTAATCTCTGACTGTCTGTGGCCGTACAGTTGGTACTCAAGTGTGATTTAACAACCATCATTACACGGCTCGTTGGAATGCCTTATTCTGATTGGCCTTATTCCCAGATAACAACACTTCAAAACTAATAACACATCCCGAATGTAGCAAATCATTTTGACAGTTTTTTTGGACAAATATAAATATGTCTTTTAATAATAACTAACATGACATTATATTTACAAATGATTAAACCGAATTGCATGTTCGACATTTGAACGTCATTTCTTACCTTAAACCCGACAGTGTGATCAGGACCTGATGTGAAGGGGCGCAGTACTGTTGTTGTACTGTTGCTATCATTTTATTGGTATGCAACTTGTTCTTTGCAAAAGAAGCTGAGATTTTAGTCTTAGCCATTTACCAAGTAGATATAGTCGGAGCTGTACTGTCATGACTGAAAATATCTGCCTGGAGGCGTAACGAATATGGATGCAGATGACTTGCTTCAAAGGAACTTCAGGTTACTGCAGAGGGGCTTTCCCTTTAATAGGAGTTTTAAGAGGATGTTAATAAAAGCATCAAATAGGAATGTTTGTGGGGCAACTCATCACAACCAATGTTCAGCCAAGGCTTTTTATTTGGGGAAATTTATATCAATATGTAAAACAGATATTCAGTCATGGCAGTTGCGCAGTGGTAAAACTGAGGAACCTTGTGTACTTTTGGATTGCAGCCATTGAGGTAGTTCGTTACCACCATAAATGCATCTTTCCAAGAAAATGTTGATGACATGAATACGAGGTGATATGGGTCAAAACATACCTGCATGCAGTGTACCTGCATGTGTTGAATTAGCTACAAGATTATGTTATTCAACATGCTTTAAAGGTGCTGTGTGTAATATTTAGGATCATCTAATGAATATGCAATATAACATACGTAACAGTAGGGAATATGTCATATATGAATGCAATATAACATACGTATCTATCATCTTCAGAGGTGTACTGTATAAAGACCTTACATAATAAAGCGTACCTTAGAATCAACATAACACATTTATTTTCTTTAGCAGAACTTTTATGCAGATTTTGTCTAGTGAGTCAACAATAAGCACAAAGCTACCTTTGTCATTTTTTTACATGATTTGTTAAACACGATAATTTTCTATTACACATGCAATTTCAATGCAGAATTATTCATTCACATTATGCATTTGGCAGACGCTTTTATCCAAAGCGACTAACATTGCATTACATTGACTATACAATGTATCTGAGTATGTGCAATCCCCTGGGATCAAACCCATGACCTAGCAAGCGCAACACACGGACCACTGAGCCACTGGAAAGCCATTTCCGTGTGAATCAGTCGATTAACTTAAGTAAACTGGTTATTGAAAACAGCACTGCTAAACATTTTACGCCAAAATACAGACCATTTACATTGACAGTAAAGTTTTAAGTAATGTAGTAGCATAATAAATCATAGTCTAAATTGTAAAATAAGGCTTTTGCACAATTTTTCTGGGTTGTAAGGAACACCACCCATCTATATTTTACTACACACCAATGAAGCAGTAGCCTACAGACTCCAAATTGTTACGGCAAATACCATTCCCCTTCATTAATGAGGAGCTTACGGCTTTTTCCTGATTAGTTTGTTAGTTTGTCCAAAGTCAGGGCTATCCTTTTGGACCGGCGACGTTTTATTCCCGTTTACTCCAGGGATACAGAGATGTAGAATTCTTCTGATGATCTGTGGCTGGTGAATACTCTCTATTCAGTCATTTAGCCTGTAGTGGTGATTTTGGCCTGGGCCCAGGACTTTACCTTCAGTAAGTATTACTCAAATATTTACTCTGCTGCTATATTGAGATGGAACCAGGCAAAGATGATTTAATGGGCTCACCAAAGCGTCTGCCTCGGTGCCAGCTATTCTCCGTTTTGGTGGTCTGTTCAATCTTCAGAGTTCATACACTTACGGATGGTTTGATCGCCCTGAGAGATCGTGATTCGGTGGTATTCTTGACACCCCTTCAGCTAGTGCTGGATTGTGGGTAAAGGAAGGCAGCCTGTGAAGAGCGATGTGTGGAGAGTTTACCGTTGTACTAAAACGTGATGAAGATCACAGATGACTGGATTTGGGATTCATTGAAACTTTAATTTGTCTGGATGCCGTTAAGGCGAATTTTATAAACGGAAGAATTCAGGAAAATGAATTGATGGCTATGGCTGTATTGTCGTGCGTATTTAGTCGTAAGCTTAAACCTGAAAGGCTGAATCCATTGCATAGATTTGCTGACCGTAAATGACTGACCTTGTTCATATTGCCGAATGCAGAACATTCTTCAAACCACATGTCCTTATTCAGCCCAAACACGTGGAATGGATTTTTCTCATTTTTACGTTTAGCAAAACTGTGTTTTTGTTTAGGCATGCAAAATGTACCAAGCCCATCTAAAAAAAGCACAGGGGATTTTCTTGGTTTGGTTAATTCTCCCTTTACCTCAAGCTATAGCTGCTGAATCTGTCTTGTTTATGTCTGAAGACATATTACAATTTCGGTAATGAATACCAGATCATATTTAGCATTTTGTCCCTATGTTGGTAGCAAAAAGCATTTGACAGTACATTTGACCTGTGTGTGATTTGTAAAACGATTTTCAAGGTATCAACTGTTTATCATGTTTTATGTTTCATTTCTTTTTCTTTTTTTTGTGAAGACAGTATATGTGGCATACATTCAGTTAGATTCAAATTAAGATGAAATGAGTACTTCTTAATTTTTAACTCATTCCTTCATTTAAGCTATTTGTTATTTATATTTTTTCCACAATTCTATAGTTTTCAGAGTGCATTTTGTTAAATGTATATATGTTTTTTATAGTTGAATGTAAATAAATACATAAATTCTCCTTCGGTGTTGCTGAAGTTACCTCTGCAGGTAAACATAACTTTGAAACATAAAATTAAAACGATTTAGTACATATATAAAAAACAATTGCCCTTACACATGTGGGTAAAACGCTCTCGACACACAATGGACAACAATAACAGTCCTGACCCAGAGCACCTTTCTCTCGCCCGTTTCATTTCGCATATGTGTCATATTCAATGTTGCAGAAATTGTTCTTTGTGATGGGAAAGATTTCAGGAGTCGGTATCCGATATGCTCGTGTTGCTTGCTTTGGAAGTGTGAGGGCAAACCTTGGAGGGCTGCTGACTCCGGAAACAGTGTTCATTTCAAAAGAACCTTCCATTATTGCTATCCTTTCGAGGAAATGTGTTATTTTATTCCTTTTAATATCTTCCCTGTTTTACCATTACACTTACGTGTGTGGTCAGTGTACGCCGGCCTCTGTGAAAATCTTCAGCATGGTCTGTAGAAAGATGAAGTGACACCTCATTCGTGGGTGGTCATAATAAGGGCCGTTTGACTTTCAAAACAGTCTGTATGCATGACAACTTATTACATATGTTTTTCCCTTTTTCTGTATTGCTGTTTTAATTTCTGTTTCGGGAGGCAGGACATAAGTCATTCCCCCCCCCCGTGGTTTTACTGCAGGTCTCAGTCATTGGGTCAATTTGTAGTAATGTAAAGAGAGCAGTTACACTTGTTATGTACGGCTATAAAACCTTTGTGCGCTTCATTAGATTTGTACTTGGCGATGTCTCTTACTTTTTACCTTGATCTATTTAACACAGCCTGTTTCACGCTGCATTAGATGTGTGCCGGTATTCAATAATATAACACATTGTGATAATGAACGTGAATGGTAATGTTATTTTGCACACTTCAAGTTACAGTAGATTAATAGAAGTACCTTATTTTCGATTTTTAAGAACTTGCATTGTTTCTTCTCTAAAAAAATAACGCTGCATGTGTGGCGTGTATAAGGGGCTGTTTACAGTTTTGCATCCTGAAACAAATTCGTAAATAACTGTCTGTCAATAAGATATTTACATTGTAGTAAAACAGAGATCAAATCTTTGACATTTTTATCTTCACTAAAACATACCAGTTTGTAAAACTATTATTTCTAGATATTGTTCTTTCCCTAGATATTTAGTGAGGTTTTTTAAATGTCAAACTATTAAGACAACACTGAAGTGTTTTAACTTGTTTTATAGGAATACAATAACGTGATTAGGCATGGGTCAACTACTGGTTTCAAGGATTGTATCATCAAAAAACACGGTTTTAAGACCACAAAATTTCCCTGTGTTAATTCCCTGTGACATTGGTATGAGCTGTTTTTTTATATCTCATAAAAGATAAAAATCCATCAGGTTCTGTGCTATTTATTTGTTCATGCTAAATGTGTTGGTTCATCATTTGCGTTTAATTTATTTATATTTATGTTTGCATTTAAGATGAATTACTAGAAAGGGGTGCCATGCTTTCAAAACGTTCGGGAATCACATATTTAACCTGACATAGTGGACATCTTTACTACTGTTCCAAAAATGTTGTGTTGCTTAAAATAAAAATTGTGTTTTAGTAAGAAAGCTGTTTTTTACCAAATATTAATATGTTTTAAAAGCTGTAATTGCAATACAGTCATGTCGCTTGCTTAAGTTTATCATACCGTCAAAATTTCATACCGGACTATGCCTAACCGTGATATTACAGTGTATGGTCACGGTGATGAAGGTTACAAAAAATGTATACAATCGATGCAAAATGATGCGATTTCACATTGACAGCATTTCTGCTGTTTAATAGTCATGCACATTACATAGTGATAAATGAATTTAATATTTAATAAAACATTTAGTCTTTATACAATTGTACATGTTTATTTCTGAGAGTTCGTCTTTTGTTTATGAAGTGTTAATGGAGAAGCCCAGCTTAGCTACTGAAGCTCATCGTCAAATCTAATCGAGGGTGAATAAAAACAAATGACACTCGCTGATTATGTTTTCGTCATTCTGATTGGTTGGTTTTGTGGTGAATCGAATCTCAAGTCGATCTGTAAACACTCTTAGTAATGCTGTGGCTGCAGAATCAAGAGAGATTGAGCGATTGAATGATGCACTCGTTTCATTCTTTTATCGCTTTATCACGTAACACTTAGTTTAGACGATTATGATAAACTGCAAGGTGGACCAAACCATGTGCTGCTAGTTACGATCTCCGTTGTAACGCTCAAGCAACACTTACCACAACGCACACCGCTTCAAGGTGATTCGTCAGTAAATGACACCCTTATGTCTCCCATTTCACATATGGTTTGAATGCTGTAGGCAAAGCCGATGAGAGGGAGCAAGCGAGCGGTATCTTAGAGTCTCAGTAAACCCACAGAGTCATTGGCAAATCTGAGTAATCGAGTCCAGACGATGTGGGGAGCGAATCCTGGTCCATCATCCACGTGGCTCCGCACCATATCTCGCTAGCCAAGGTCCAAGGTCCTCACCCGACTGCATTGGCCGTGATTTATAGATGTGTGTTTAATGGCACAGACTAAAAATATATTACTCAAGTTAAAAGCCGACAGGGTAATTAATGTTGGCGTGAGTCTAATGAAGAATCGCTGAATGGAACATGTATTAGTATGAAATACAGTGAGGATAATACTCTGTGGCCCGATCCTTCACTCTTGAGCCTGAAAATGCCCATTTTGAGATTTAGTCACTAAATGTGTTTTTGGCTATCCAAGTTTTCCTGTGCTGTTAATCACTTCTGTGAAATAAATCTACCGCCGGCTCCGTTGTGTAAGTACGTGGTCTGTTGGCTTACCGCACGTTTTGACGCTGTATTGTATGTAAGGGGCAGTTATACAGGGGACAGTTAAAGGAAAAACACACAATTATTCCAATCAGAAATACAGTAAGCTAGACTGATGACACAGACTCACTGAGGCCTTTTCGTCGGCGGAGGAAAAGATGTGATTCTTGTGCCTCGAGAGAAATGTACAATGAAATTATTTTGATATGTGGAAAAGGTTTTTACTCTTTTGGTTATGTCAGCAGAAACTAAATAACAGGGACATTTATTAAGACATTTAATAGACTCAACTTTGAGTTTTATATCATCATTTATAAAACGGTAAATATTCAGAAAGGCCAAATGTCTGGAGCCACAAAATCAATTTGAAATGGATGTGTGATTTTTGGATTATTTAAATCCTGGGCGTGAGGTCTGCATATTCTGAAAGTATTTTGATTTTTATTTGTTCGGTGCTTTGTTCTCAGCAATTCTGGAAGTGAAACTTGTGTTGTGCTTCAAGAATCTAGAAGAACGTCAGGGGTTTGCCTCATATTTGCATTAAAAAAGACTCGTGTCCAGGTGTGTCCTGGAATAAACCCATGTCACTGTTTTACATTTAAGTCATAGTTCACTCCTAAATAAAAAGTCTGTCATCATTTACTCACCCTCGAGTTGTTCCAAATCTGTATAAATGTCTTTGTTCTGACGAATTATAACCAAACAGTTCTTTAAACCCAGTGACTATCGTAGGAAAAATTACTTCATCCTTTCTTTGCTCTGTCGAACACAAAAGAAGATATTTTGAAAATGTAGGACAGCAAACAGTTCTGATGTACTTTTGACTACAATTGTAATTTTCCCTACTAGTGCTGAATGGGGTCCAAGAACTGTTTGGTTAAAAGCATTCATCCAAATATCTTTCTCTGTGTTCAACCAAACATATCAATTCATACAGGCTTAGAACAACTAGAGAGAATGACAGAATTTTCACTTTTGGGTGAACAGTCCCTTTAAAGTAACTAAAAACTAGAAAGTTGCTTTGACAATGTGTTGCAACATGTCAACGGTTTTGAGATTAATTGAGTCCACCAGTCTTAAAAAAAAATCTAATATTTATTTGCATGTCATTCTAAACCTGCAAATGACTCTTAAAATGATATGAGTCATGTGACTCTTCTTTTGTAATTTGCAGAAGAAAGAAAGTCACACGGAATGACAAAGGGGGGTAAGTAATGAAATAATTTTTATTTCATTTTGAGGTGGGCAATAAGAATGTCAAGAATTTTGTGATATTGAGGCGACGTCAAAATCAAATAAACAAATAGAACTGAAATATATCTAAACACTGACTGGAGATGTGTGCGAATGTCATTTGGGTTCACTTTGGCCTTTGAGGAAGTTTTAAGGAGGTGGTTCGAAGCCCAACTGCGGTGCAGATATATTTCTGGCTTTGCTGTGGGTTAGACACTCCCAAGATCCTCACCAGAACTATGTGGATCAAGGCCGCGCTATAGAGCCCATGATTAACAGCATTAAAGCGTGACCTACTGAGGTCTGTCCTTTTCCTGTTGCTCTAAAGTAATCTAATGGCAGTATTAATTGAGTTTTCTCTCCGTCTGTAATAAGAACCTCTTCCTTTCTTAATCGCATTTTGACCTCGGCGAGCGCATTGGCACGGCACGCCTGGCTAAAGAGTAAAAAGAAGTCAAAATTCCAAATGCCATTGGTAGTGGGCAGCGAAAACATTCAAGCGCTCCTTATGCGCATTTTAAGCATTGCAAACTGCGACCATATCCTGTTATTGAAGGGATGGCAGCTTTACTGCATTGTGACGGGTATACCGAAATGGGTCTAGCTGTCCTTTTGGAAAGCGGGCAGAATGTTTAGTCATACATTAAAAAGAAGGATTTTTAAGTGCTATCTGATGCTTGCGGTCCGCGTGCGGACACAGTGGTCTTTTTTAGACCTGCCCCAGAATGGGCTCACAATAATTTGACCATTTACTGTGGTCTCGAGATGGTGTATTGCCACTGTTATATTGGTTTGGAATGCACCGTGCTATTTTTGTGTCCTACTCATAGTGGGGTTTCGAAGCACTTATCTAGTTCGGCAGCGTATATGTGCATCCAAAGCCCTTTGGACCTTAACATTGTTTCAAATCCAGTGTAAAATATAAATCACGCAGTTTACATTTTCGGCAGGAATTTTAAATACATCTTTCGCAGTTTCTTTTCCTCCACACGGTGCCAAAGAGAAACAGCCTGCCGTGCAACGCTTGTGTCTGTTTTTAATATTAACAGACATGAGTTTAAAATTTTGAAACATACCAAAATAAGCAGATTTTCTATATGACCGAGGCCTGCCAAAGGAACGAACAAAATAGCCCGTTCACTTGGGCGGCTACGAGCCGACGTTGTTTATTTATCTGGAGAGAGCGTATCTATGCTATTTCAGCATTAACTGACAGCCTTCAAAATATTTAATGGAACGGCACCAAACAGAAGAAAGTTGAAAGGACCTCCGTCATCGCTAATGCTAACTTATATTATCATTGTCAAGATGTTAGCTTATATCAGTCATTTCAGCTTTCAGAGAGAAACAGAGTAACAGGGTAATCGTTTATTGCGAGCTTTGGGTGAACGTCTGTATGAACACGGGGCGAATATAACAAATGATCGTTCGGTGTTGACAGACTTTGATTCGGGTTGTAGATATTTGCGCAGGAAGCTGTTTAATGAGGTGTGCCGTTCTAATGTTGAAAGCCTCGTAATTGCATTAGGCCATAAATGACAAGACGCAAAGCCAGATCAAAAAGGCCATTATTCCAGTCGCTGTCATTTCAGGGAGACTGCGGGTCAATTTTTTCTTCTGCACTTTGGTTTTGTTGTGTTCGTTTCAGTCGACTCGAAGGAAACGCCCATAGGCCAATGTGTTTGTTCTGCGGCTGCGCTCGCGACCGTTGTCAGTTTAACTGCATCCAAATCTATCCGTCTTTATGGAACTAATTTCAATGTGTATAATTTTGTATTTTTTAAATATATGTCATCCCAAATATGTAAATGTTTAGGAGGCAGCAGTCTCCGCCTGGCTCTGAGTAATGTGGCTTCAATAAAGTCGAGTGTCAAGTATGCTTGATTTATTTGAAGTGGAGGGGAAGACTTTAATATGAGACACATGGTTTCAATAGATAGCTGACGTTTGAACCGATAAATCACCAGAAGATGTAGAACAGCAATGCAGCAGGCAGCCAGTGATTTGTAAGGAATATCGGGCAGGCATACAATACTCTATTTCAGATGATTCACGTGCACTTTTTCCTATTGGTTACAGTTTAGAGCCCATCATGACTGCATGCAATCTGGAGAATAATTACCAAGAGCATTGGAAGCTAGAATCCCTGGAGACCGCATGCTTTTGTCTGATTATGTTAGCGGAGAAACACTTTTCAATAACCAGAGAGAAGCGATGAGTGAAAATTCAACAGAATGCAAAAAAAACACTGCATTTATTGTCAGAAAAAATGTGGCATACTTTATTTTTCATCTTGATCCAAAAGTACGTATTTCCTACCTGGTTGTGAATAGTACATGCATGTGACAATTATTAATTAATATTCATATAAAAAATACTTAATCTAATATAAATGCATAATCCTTAATATAAGGCCACAGAATAGTAAAGAAAAATATAGGCATAGCCCTAGTTTAATAAAAAGAAGATTTGAGTATTTTCTAAGTTGTGATCTTTAAATCTATTATTTAATGATAATAATATTTTATTCTGTATGTCTAACGTATTTCCCCGTAATTCCCTCGGTGGTCCGCCTTTTAAATCAAAGTGACGTGTCGTTGGTTAAGTCTGCTCTCATAAATACGGTACAGACTGTAAACAGGCCGTTGCGTTTTCGGTTCTGTTCTCTTCTTCTTGCGTTTCACCCCAAGACAAACGAACGATTGTAGTCAAAGGCTGTTTGTGCATAGCTGTGCCAGATCAAAAGCCACACAGACTAACAAATGGAGAAATTCACAAAACTGTTATGAATTAGGGGGGTTTCCTCCATAGACAAAACACTGGCAGGGCCTACAAAGCTCTGTGAGGCTTCACCACTCACGGGCTACTACAAAAATCTGCCAAACAAGACGGTTTATTGATACGCAGCCGTTCTGTAGTTACAGTTTGTGTATTGTAAGATAACAGTGTACTCGGTCATGGTTTATGAACCCGACTCATAGCATACATGTGTTTATCACCAGGTTCTTGGCACTCCAGACTTCTACGAACCAGACGCAGCGTTGATCTGTGTCCTCTTCAAATGAACGACTGGTGGTATCTATTGATAAATCCATCACGATTGTAGCTAACAAAAAGAGTGTGTTCACAACATCTCTGTTCCTGAGCGATGTTAACGGTTTGATCTGATTCTATAAACCAGAGTGGGAGGGTTTGTTTATGCACACCATCAAAAGAAATAGTGTGTGAACACCATATGTACACAACGTAGAATGCACAATGTCATGTGTGATGCAATATGTATTCGTGGAAAATATGAATTCAATAAACAGTTGTTCAAAATAGTCAAGTATAAATTGATGTAGTTTAATGGATTTGAATGATTGTAGGCTATAATGTATAACAAAAATAAAATAAAAAAGCAATCACATCAACCTCAAGTTGGTGCTCGACCAAAAAAGAATTGTATATAAAGTCAAAGTTTTGGTGTGCCGACAGGCTACAATGTATATAAATAAGTTTCTATAACAGATATATATTTTTTTGTCTTTGACAACTCTCTGTTCTCAGTTGTGTTTGATTTAGGTATCAACTTAGTTTTAGATGTTTAAGAGGAATACAAATAGATACAAATGAGAATATGGAAGTGTAAAATTGATGTAGATTGTAGAGGTAAAATAATCTGAATTTGGGCCAATTTGATGAGAAATGTTTGAGTTCATTTTGAGATCATTTTCATTGCACACTTGACAAATCTGAGCTCAGTTTTTCTCTTCTGAAAACAGCAGATTAGTGAGATTTCTGACCCTTTTCTCATGAGTATTATCTGAGACACGGGATACTTAAGCAAAAGTTTCCATTTGCTCTCCTTTTACTCTCATTCATGTCTAGTGGAAATAATGAAGATATTAAATAAATCTCATTTGTGATTTTATATCCGCAAAGTGTTACACAAATAATTTTAAATCTCTAGTTCTGAAGAATGTAACATTAGGGACTCATCAAAAGACACAAAAAATCTAAAGCAAACTCAAGAAACCAATGTCCTTGATAAAACTTGGGTGTTTTGTTCTAAAGAATATAAAAATAGATGTAAACTCAATCCAGTTTTAGTTGACTGTATTCGGGGTCTCGTAACACACACTCAGATGTTCCAGACACACCTTGTTGAGTTTAAACACAACCACCAGCCGAGCTGCTCCAAGGGTTCTCTATCCCCAGAAAAGCTTGGTGTTCATTTTAAAGCAGCGTGTATATTTTGATTCTCTTTTTCCTGAAACACTGTAAAGAGAAGTGAGTCAGACCATCTCTTGGCTTTCCAGCGTTTCTGCCTAGTCACCGTTTTTCTGTTTATCTGAATCGCCTCATATTGAGTCTCTCTTTGGTCTCTGGAAGACTCTTGCGATGTTAAATTGTCTAAAGTGCTTTAATATTAAGAGCGTATAGAGGGGAGGAAAGAGTCACGCGTATGTATCTGTAAAACTCAGAATAAACACATCCGTGCCACTTCCGTAACACAGCAGACCGTGTATCCGAAAGCGGGCATGGGTGGCGTGTGGGTGGCATGCATGGTTAATTTCCACACCTGTGTGTGGGTATTTCCTTAACCAAGAAGAGCAAAAGCACAAGGATAACAAACCTGCATGTTGATTTTATAAATCTTCCACAGATTTGAAATTCAGCTCAGAATAAACTTAACTGGATATATTTTTTGGTTTCTTTTGTCTTCATTTACTTGATTCTCTTCAGAACAAAAACATTGTTTGTGTGAATCCTCTCCTTACCCTCGTGTCATTCCAAACCCATATGAACTTTTCAGTGTCAAACAAAAGGATAAAGAACTTGTGTATGAAAGCGTGTGTGGAAATCACACGATCAAAGCATACATGTCAACACTGTTTTCACCCAGAGGACATTTGGTTAAATTTGATGTGAAATGTTTGAGTTCATGTTGAGATCTTGACTTTTGATTGAAGACTTGACCAATCTGTGCTCAGTCTGAGATATTGTTGAGACTCTTTTTCAGGAGAGTAAAGCAAAACTTTCCTTTTGCTTTCATTGATGTCTAGGACAAATAAACAAGATCTCATCTGTAATTTGTCTTTCTTTGAATACATTGAATACAGCACACAAGTCATTGACGATGATGCTTTGTGGCTCTTTTGGCTTTTTAAGCATATCAGCAACACTATGAACTGTAACTCTGTGGAAAAGACTAAATATAAAGATTCTTACAAATGTCTTTTTTCCCCACAGAAGAAAGACAGTCATACAGGTTTGGAACAACATGGTGGTAAGTAAATAATGGCAGAATTCATTTTTTACACATTGTTTTATGAAGCACAAAAAAACGTAACATTTATTCAACGGTCAAAGAACATTCCCAATTAACTCTTTCTTTTTCTGTTGTTTATGGAAAGGAAAATGCATTTTACAAGTTTGTTGGATGTGAAATGTTGCTTTTACAATAGAGAAGAAACAGAACATTTTACAGTACATGTCGTGAAGTCGAAGTCAGATGCAGGCGACAAAACATGCGTAGCGAGAAAGAGACTTTCAAGTTGTGCTTTGGTGGCTGCTTCACATCCTGGCTGATCTGTGCGTATATTCACATTAAATGTCTTTTGCCTTGTTCAGAACGCTTGTTAAATGTCACACACTAAGAAACCGCCGTTTAATGACGTCTTGTTTTTTGTTGTTTTGTCCTTGTTTCGAAGGTCTCTAATTAAACTCTATGAGCATCTTTACATGTGGTTTTCTACATCTTCGGTTTGTCAGGAAACAATTCATCACCTGCAAGCTGGTGGGTAAACCATTGTGCTAAATGACTATTTTCCTATTTAAGGAATACTGGAAAACCATTTTTTCCCTTATGCAATCAGAACCATGACCATGTGTCTGGAAACACTTCTAGATACCGTTAGATGTACTCTTACATCAATAAAACTGAAGACTAATGTCTTCTAAGAAAGTCCAATTACAAATCAGATCTCTTTAACAGAACGAACGCAATGAGATTAAAAAGAGTCTAAATGGGTGGTGTTTGCTTAACTGCTTTTCACATGTGTGCCTTGTTTCTCAACAGTGTCTCATTGTGCTCAGATTGGCCAAGAGACCGAATATGACTCAATCAGGAGTCAAAGAGGTTTTAATAAGAACTTACACATTTCTCAGATTTATACAACAGCCGCGCCTATTGTCCGTTTAAAAACATGAGCATACTTCAGGTTCATTTTATTGAGTACTATTGAAGTACTTCCTTTTTGTAAATGCAACCATTTGGCCAAAAATGTTTCTTGTATAGCATTGTTGACGCACCGTTTTTAAGAGTGTATATGTTTAAGTATACTTAAAGGAGTGGTTTAAAATGAACTTTTCATGATAATTCACTCACCCCCTTGTCATACAAGCCGTCCGTGTGGTTATGTCGTCTGTCGAAAACAAATCAAGGCTTTTGAGGAAAGCTTTCCGCCATATAATGAACTTATAATGAACGGGGGGCTTGTCAAAATTTCAGTTTCATCGCAGCTTGAAAAGTCTCTACACGACATCAGCCGATGATTCAAGGTGTTGTTTAGCGAAAGCATTGGTCATTTTACAAGAAAACTGTAAAAATATATAATTTTATAACATAAATATATATTTGAGTGCTTTGAGGATGCGCTTCAATGATATCCGTATTACACAATCACGTTGCAAAGGTTATCATGACATTTGTAATTTAAAGTCAACTACTCCTTTAATGTAGTATGTACTAGTAGAAGTCCACTTTTAGATATAAAGATGTACTTTTAAGTAGAGATGCGACGATACAAAATTTCTCCACCGATACGACAGTTGATTATGCAGAGTACTACTTGCCGATACCAATTCTAAATATTAAATTTATATTTCTTTACTTTATGATTGTTATTAATTCATATAATGACTAATAGTGAACATCAAACTGGTGATGGTTCCTAACATTTTCTAAATACAGAGCAAAATTCATTGCATTTTCTTGTCCTCTTTAGATCGATTCGACCCTGATCATTTTTTTTAACTATCGGCCAATAGCCTGAAAAAAAGTATTTTATCAACCGACGCTGATTATTGGCTAATATATCTTTTTATATATATACTTTTAAGTATAATTTATAAACTTTTAAGTAACAGTGGTAATCTTTGAGTACATTGCTAGTTTACAAGTATGTAACTAAGAAACTAGTATTGTACAGAAGTACAGAAACTAGTATTGCACTCCAAGTTTACTATCGCCATTGATATTTATAATAAAAAGTGGACAAAAAGTGTACTTTCTTATTTTTATTTTAAAAGAAGTATACTAATAGCACAATTGAATTAACTTCTTTTATCGTAAGGTGTGTCAAATTTGTCTCATTTGTGTTTTTGTTTCGGCTATTTTCGAAGAAACATCTGAGAGAACGTTTAACTCAAATACAGCTTAACTAAAACCCCTGTAAGTATTCTGAGCTGTGAAATAGCACTAATATCTTTCCTCTGGGCTTCCGTGAGCCCAAGTCTCACCAGTCAAAACCTACAAGAATGTTTTCACGTCAATCAAGTTTTGTCTGGTGCAAGGTAACTGTTTTCATCTTTCCTTCAACAGATACACATCTGGGCAAGCCGGGACATCTTCCTGCTCCACTCTCTGAAGTATTTCTAATCTTTTATGTCTGAGTATGTGTTTACACTTTGGCAAATTAGTCTGTCAAATTAGCCCATGGGCTTTGTCAACATTCCCGACGTCTGACACATCAGAACATCTCAGCATCACCCGATATTACGTTTTAATAGAAATAACACGCTTGAAGATGCCAATTAGGGTCATTAGAGCCATGTACAATTGACATAATAAATAATAATTTCCTAATAATAATAATCTGTGAAATCAATCTTCATGTTTCATCTTCATGCTCTTGGAGGAGAACATAACGCATAATATACTGGGAAGATCCACACAACTAGTGTTCTACAAAGAACTCATAACATCTTCAGCTTTCTGATCTGAATTTTGGCAGAAGCACAGCCGTGCAGGAATGAACTTGCGATATGATATATCAACAGATATAAGATACCCTGATTATTACCTCATCATCAGCCAGACACAACAGTGTCTCATTAAAGTTCTGCAGGCAAAGCCCAGCCACCATTTTCTGTTTATGTAATGGATGAAATGGATTAGATGATACAGCAATCTTTGTCTAGTAGTGTAACCTTGCTTTGAAAGCAACAGGCCCGGACGAAATCTGTGTCGCGCTGCATTTAGAAAAAATGTGTGGAATTCTGTAGGGTGGATCTGAAAATGTTCATTGGGTTGAAAACAAAAGCTATATAGACCAAACAAACATCATGTGTCCCAAACTTAACTTCCGGTAGACCTCCGCAAAGAATCAATAACTGTTGAGTAGTTATAATCTAAAATCTAAGATTAAAAAATCTAAAATAAATGATTATATTATAACCAAACCAAAACCGTCTATAGTTATAAATGTATACTGTATATGATAAATGCAGCAAATGAGTTAATAGTCAAATTAATTTGGAGAGAAAGTTTTTATTGTGCCGCTGCCAACATATTTCTTTTTTTCACGACAAAATAAAAGAGCTAAGAGATAAGATAAGAGCTCAGAATAGAATAGTAAAAAATCTCAGGGTTAGACCCAACAAATTATAACAATAATATATATTCAGATTTACATATTTAACATTATATAACACAAGCATCGATAAAAGTAATATAAATAATGTATAGAAATATTATAATAATAGTAATGTGAATCGTTGGCATTAATCATTACTAATTAATAATAGTAATATTAATGATAAGTTCAACTTTTAGTTGCTCTAGTTACATTCTGCAATAAGGTGTCCCTGCAGGCTTAGTTTTCTTATAAGAATAATGAAACGTGTTGTGACCTTAACATGTTTTTTGAACATGTACCGTGGTAGTGTAGATTTTATAATGAATTCTGTGCTCTCTACCCTGTACAAGTATAAATTAGCATAGGGCAGAGGCCACTTACGAACTGGACTGTAAACGTGGTCATGCTACTTATATAGAGACCGCGCCAGTAATACGCTGAATTATAGGATAAATTCACTCCAGATGTGGCAATCATCCCCAGCCCTCAACTGACAGTGTGCACAGCAGCATCTGCAGTAGCTTTACCACCTCACTGTCACACACACACACACACACAGACACACACACACACACACACAGATGGTGCCTCTGTGGACAGTCCTGAATGTTTGCGTTTCTTTAAGAGATTGCTTCCATACCTGCATTGTAAACACTCGGTGACACGATTTCCTTGCACTAAGCCGAAATAAAGGGCGTATTAGCAAATAGTGTTTATTTAACCCCTTAATAGATGCACTGTGGTAAAAGTTAGTTGGAGGCCCTTTTCAAAACAAAGCTTTTAGCTCTTTGCGGCTGACACTTTGATTAATGTGAACCAACAGTGCAATTACCAGCGCTGTTATTGAAGATTCCAGCCGTTCTCTGCATATTCCCAATCAACTCTGTGAAATACACTACAGTTGAATAAAAGCAAGGCGATTGTCAATTCAACGTGTTAATATGGTGCAGATAATTAGTTAAAGGCAATTAATCACGACCCCTGAGCAACCTTTGGGGTTATTTCACTGCCCCGTGTTACCTAAGTTTTGCAAAATAAACACACTGGCTTGCTTAAAAGGATAGTTTACCAAAAATGTAAAGTTCTTTCATCATTTAATCGGCCTCATGTTATTCCAAACCTGTATGACTTCATTTCTTGTGCAGAACCAAAAGATAGTTAACCAAACAACATTGACCCTCATTGACTTCCATTGTATGGACACAAAACCACTTGACATTTCTCAAAATATCTTCTTTTGTGTTCCACTTAAGAAAGAGTTACAGTATGGACAAGAGAGTGAAAAACAGCAAAATTGCAGCCATTTTTATTTTTGGCTGGACCATCCCGTATTGATTTCTATTTTTTATATCGCATAATGAAATGTTTTTGAATATTTTATTTATGCATATCATATTTGTAATGAATCTGATTAGTATGCGTATGATTTTATATTTAATTAAAATGTTTAATGATCATGTTCAGGAAACTTGAATGCCATCATTTTATAAGCTTCCTGCTATTATCAAGTACTTTTACAAACACGCATTGAGAAATAATGCGAAAAACTAATAATGATGCTTTTCTGCAGAGCAGAGGAACTTGCAGGCACTAATTCAGCTCATTACGTTCAAGTGGAAATCGCGTTATGTAAGTGCTTTCTAAATAGTCTTTTAGTCATTAGAACCAACACGAGAAAATAGTTATTACAGGAAAACACATTCCCTTGATAGGCTTTTAAGCGAAGACGTTGTGTCCATTAGATTGCATTATGAAGTCCAGATGAACTGCAGCAAACTCGTTGCACTTTTGCAGATGCCGGACGGCCCGTTTCGTATGTCCGATTATCATACGAAGTTTCGCCATCAGCAAAACCTGCGGTCCTGTTGATTGAGTCTTGGTGGTAGCCGAAAGCAGTTGTAGCTGTCCCGTCCGTTTAGAGGCCAAAATTTGGATGTAAAAACACGTCACAACGGGACGAGGAAGTTTGCTTAGCTGGCCCGTCGGAGCCAGGTGCAAAAGTTGGCCAGACTCTCGCTCGCAGGCAACCGTTTTAAGTCACTTTTCATCACCTTACATCTTTATCAAACCCATGGGCCTAGTTTTTGTTTTCTTATTCTTCTTCGTCTTGGGGGGCCGACACTGTGAAATACAGCGAGTGATGCGAAAAGGTCCCTCGTGTCTTTGCACATGATTAATGTATTTAAATGCACACGTAAAATATGCGCTTCTACGAAAACTTTTAATTACAAGTAGTTGGGTTGTAAAATGTCTTTGCAGGCGGTGCTTTTTCGTCTTGTGTGTGTGTCTTTGAATTTTCTTAGTTTTTTTTCTTTCTTATGGTACATTTGCCTGTAAAGTTAAATCGTTTTAGTGAGTGGAAAGGATGGCGCAGAGATTTATTCGACTCGCAGGAGCTTGTGCTCTGTAAGGATTGCTATATTTTACTGTATCTCCTCAAACTCATAACGCAAAGCAATTTGCAGAGCTTTATTCTTTATTTGTCGGCTAAAGATTTAATGATGCAGCAAGAAGTTCCCTGAAGCAAGAACCGTATGCCACCGAATGAAACTAAGCTAGACAGTTAGACGGTTAGTTATTAGTTAGACACATGTCCGCCTTTCAATACCGTTTTTAGTTCATTTCATTAGCTCAGAATGCCCCAAGCAACTACGCCGGGCATGTTTGTTATTTGTTTGAGTGTTTGTGAGAGTTTAAAAACCGAACCCTGTGGCAGTCTGGGTGGTCGGCTGGGCCGCCAAAGATGCCTCCGGAATGTTTGGATTGGGAGATTTATTTATTTGTTTTCGGGATGAATATGCATAATGGAAAGTGCGATATTCTTCAGAACATCCTGCATACAGCGGCTCATTTATTCACTCAGACTGCGGTTGGTCTGCGCAGACACTGACTGGCATATGCGGTGACCATATTGCGTTGGCACACTCTCAGTTTAGTGGGCAAACATTGATTCGCCTTGTGTATAAGCAGGCTTTTTTTAGTGCAACACAGAAATAGGAAATAAGTTATCAGCAGTGTTGAATACAAACAAATGATGAGGCCTAGTTTGCATATGACCTAAACAAAAACGATTGAACTAGGGCCGTACATAATACTATCCAATGGTAACATACTATATACAGTTTCCCTAAAATTATTTTGGATAGTTATTAGTGTTATTAGTGAAGTGATGCTTGGATACTTCAAATAATGTCGAACATAGATCATATGATGAAATATGAAACACTCTATCTGTCTGTCTGTCTACAGTGTCTATCTATGTACAGTATATGTCTGTCTGTCTGTCTAGCTATCTAGCTCTTAGCTATCTAGCTATCTACAGTATATGTCTGTCTGTCTGTCTACAGTATCTGTCTTTCTGTCTATCTACAGTATATGTCTGTCTTTCTGTCTATCTACAGTATCTGTCTGTCTGTCTACAGTATCTATCTATGTACAGTATATGTCTGTCTGTCTGTCTATCTACAGTATATGTCTGTCTGTCTATCTACAGTGACTGTCTGTCTGTCTACAGTATCTATCTATGTACAGTATATGTCTGTCTGTATGTCTATCTACAGTATCTGTCTGTCTGTCTGTCTGTCTATCTACAGTATCTGTCTGTCTGTCTACAGTATCTATCTATGTACAGTATATGTCTGTCTGTCTGTCTATCTACAGTATCTGTCTGTCTGTCTGTCTATCTACAGTGACTGTCTGTCTGTCTACAGTATCTATCTATGACCAGTATATGTCTGTCTGTCTGTCTATCTACAGTATCTGTCTGTCTGTCTGTCTGTCTGTCTGTCTATCTACAGTGACTGTCTGTCTGTCTACAGTATCTATCTATGACCAGTATATGTCTGTCTGTCTGTCTATCTACAGTATCTGTCTGTCTGTCTACAGTATCTATCTATGTACAGTATATGTCTGTCTGTCTGTCTATCTACAGTATATGTCTGTCTGTCTGTCTATCTACAGTGACTGTCTGTCTGTCTACAGTATCTATCTATGTACAGTATATGTCTGTCTGTATGTCTATCTACAGTATCTGTCTGTCTGTCTGTCTGTCTATCTACAGTATCTGTCTGTCTGCCTACAGTATCTATCTATGTACAGTATATGTCTGTCTGTCTGTCTATCTACAGTATCTGTCTGTCTGTCTGTCTGTCTGTCTACAGTGACTGTCTGTCTGTCTACAGTATCTATCTATGTACAGTATATGTCTGTCTGTCTGTCTATCTACAGTATCTGTCTGTCTGCCTACAGTATCTATCTATGTACAGTATATGTCTGTCTGTCTGTCTATCTACAGTATCTGTCTGTCTGTCTGTCTGTCTGTCTACAGTGACTGTCTGTCTGTCTACAGTATCTATCTATGCACAGTATATGTCTGTCTGTCTGTCTATCTAAAGTGACTGTCTGTCTGTCTACAGAAATCTATCTATGCACAGTATATGTCTGTCTGTCTGTCTATCTACAGTATCTGTCTGTCTGTCTGTCTATCTACAGTGACTGTCTGTCTGTCTACAGTATCTATATATGTACAGTATATGTCTGTATGTCTGTCTATCTACAGTATCTGTCTGTCTGTCTGTCTGTCTGTCTGTCTACAGTGACTGTCTGTCTGTCTATAGTATCTATCTATGTGCAGTATATGTCTTTCTGTCTGTCTAGCTATCTAGCTCTTAGCTATCTAGCTATCTACAGTATATGTCTGTCTGTCTGTCTACAGTATGTGTCTTTCTGTCTATCTACAGTATCTGTCTGTCTTTCTGTCTTATCTACAGTATCTGTCTGTCTGTCTACAGTATCTATATATGTGCAGTATATGTCTGTCTGTCTGTCTAGCTATCTAGCTCTTAGCTATCTAGCTATCTACAGTACATGTCTGTCTGTCTGTCTGTCTGTCTGTCTGTCTGTCTACAGTATGTGTCTTTCTGTCTATCTACAGTATCTGTCTGTCTTTCTGTCTATCTACAGTGTCTGTCTGTCTGTCTACAGTATCTATCTATGTACAGTATATGTCTGTCTGTCTGTCTATCTACAGTGTCTGTCTGTCTGTCTACAGTATCTATCTATGTACAGTATATGTCTGTCTGTCTATCTACAGTATCTGTCTGTCTGTATGTCTATCTACAGTATCTGTCTGTCTGTCTGTCTATCTACAGTATCTGTCTGTCTGTCTACAGTATCTATCTATGTACAGTATATGTCTGTCTGTCTGTCTAGCTATCTAGCTCTTAGCTATCTAGCTATCTACAGTATATGTCTGTCTGTCTGTCTGTCTGTCTGTCTACAGTATCTGTCTTTCTGTCTATCTAAAATGTATATGTCTGTCTTTCTGTCCATCTACAGTATCTGTCTGTCTGTCGACAGTATCTATCTATGTACAGTATATGTCTGTCTGTATGTCTATCTACAGTATCTGTCTGTCTGTCTACAGTATCTATCTATGTACAGTATATGTCTGTCTGTCTGTCTATCTACAGTATCTGCCTGCCTGTCTGTCTGTCTGTCTGTCTATCTACAGTATCTGTCTGTCTGTCTGACTCTCTGTCTCTCTCTCTCTCTCTCTCTGTCTCTCTGTCTCTCTGTCTCTCTCTCTCTTGTTGTTCTATAATTCATAAAACTTGTCTATACAAGTGTATTTGTTTTTTTCTAAATCTTTTACAGCATCTGAACTCAAAGTATTTCCCCATTACCTGCTTCTGCAAGCTGCCTGAATAGAGATTTGACCTGCTGTCAGTTTTTTTTCAATCTCCTCTCCACACTGGCTTTGTATTCAAGCTGCCTTGGCTACAACAGCAGTCATCTGGTACATATTACCTGCACACATGCTCCAGACAGCACCGGTTGACATTCAGGGTTAAACAAATCCAGCCAGCGTACAGACCATAGATCAGCCCGACACCAATGCTCTCACACTGGCTACTGTATACATCCTCTCTGCCTGTTTTGCTAAAGCTGCAATGGACCGAACAGCTTCTACTAATACAGATTTCATTTACTTGCTTTTCCTACCAGCAGATTCTTCCAGCGGGAGCGTACGGTACAGTATGTTATTTATAGGGGCAGCCGTCTGAGGTGCCCTGAGGCTAAAGAGCTGAAATTGATAAACAGTTGCGTCATTTTTGTGCATAAACTTTCTTGTTAAATGCGCCGAAAATGCATCTCGAGTTTTTTTGAGTGCAAACACGCATCTAAGTTTTATTTATGTTTTTAACAAAATTGTTTGTATTGTGCATAATTCCTATAGACCGCATTGGAAAAGAAACAAGGCTGGTCCAAAAGAACTTCCTGTTTTTTTAACAGATGCCTACACAAATCTTTAAACAGAACCAACTGAATAAAGATGTGAAATGAATATCTTTAAGATATAATTATATGTAAAAGTGCTTCTGGAACAACTCACTCTAAAACAAAACCCTGTAAAAAACGTATAAAGTACTGGCAGAAAATAAACAGTACATTTTCCCTTATTTTCCAGACATTTCTGTTAATGCTAAAATGCAATTTAATGCAGTACAAAATGTAAAAGACAGGTAAAGCAACTGTAAAAATGAATAGGGAATATTGTGCCCTATTTTTACGGATTGTTATGTTTTTGCCTCTATGGCGCCGTCTCTGCTGGAAGCATAAAATCGCAGCTTACTTTACGTGCATATCTTTACATGTGTCAAATGATTTTGAATTTATATTTCCTATGAAATCCAAGCCAACAGCTCAAAATATAAATCAATAGTATAAGTGATTGTGAATTGGGGTAGGAGACAGTTCACAGATTTTACGTAATTGCTTAACTAACTGTTCATTTTTAACCAAAAGAACGCTTGAGACCTTTAGCTGATCTTTTAACCTTGTTTTAGTCCCCAGTCTACAAGCATTACTGTACCAGACTGTTTTTAATGACGTGCCATTTACCAAACGCAGCGTCAAAGAGACGGACAGGAGAAATCTGATGTTCACGCACATGCGACCCGTTAAACGGCGATTTATCAGCCTATGAAACAGGTCTTAAACAAGTAACAGCCAGTTCTGAACTCGCATGTGAAGGCTAGAGCCGCCCGCACGTGTGGATACATCTCGTCCGAGAAAACTGGAGATCCTTTTTGTATTTCTCCTCCGCCTGATTTCTCACTTCATCACATGGCAATTGGAACTGACAGCATAATTATCAGATCATCCAGAATTGATCTTCATCCATGTGGGTCAGTTCCAAGAAAAGTGGGTGGGTGAAAGGGAATAAATAAAAGGGGAGCAGAGGGAAAAAAAGAAGGCATCATCTTTGGAGGGTTGGCAACGGTTCAGTCGTGTTGTCAGCGAGACACGTATGGTTACGGGGAGGCAGCAGTTTGGAGATTGCGTTGCGGGTGTTCCCTTGATGTACCCTGACAGGAACCAGATTCAGAGCCGAGCGGCGGCGTCTGAGCTCCGCGCTTTTTATTTGTCTGGCTCCTTCTGGTTTTTCCTGGCCCTACAGGGCCCGTTCGGAGATTTTGAGGCCACTTATGCAGTTTGCTATAGCTTTAGTGGGAATAACAAATACAGAAACGTCTTAACCTTGTGTAGCAGAAGAGAACGAGGCACAAGCACGCTATTGTTCAGAAATTTGGGTCTGAGGTCCATTTTTGCAGATTTATAGCGTTTTCTTCGTGGTCGGTTTGTTAGGATGTTAGCGTAAACATGTTCTGTGTTACCTTGTATATTTGTGGCTTGTGTTTTGTAACCAGTAATCATATCAGTTGTGAAAATGTTGACCTTGGCGTTTTTACGCTACAGTTGTCGTGACCTTTAAAATGTTTAACTATCAGAAGCTGGACTGAGTTTTGCTGTCTGAACCTGGATTCCATAAATGATGAGATGAACAGTAGTTTCCGATATCAAAAGATCATTAAATTACACGTTTGCCTCAACGTAAGTCACTAATGTCTTGTTTCCTCAGACAATATATCAGACTATAAGAATGTTGGGGAAGTTTTGTGAAACTACAGATTCAATTTAAGCAACACTTTTGGAAAAAGTGCAATATTTGCTACGTCACAACCTACAAAATAGCTACATGGATTTATTCTTTCAACTAAATATGGTGGTTGACAAATATGAAAGTTAATGTGTCCTAAAGCCAAAAATAAAAACTAACTATGAAGATAAACCTTACTGATACTATTATAAATATCAATATTAATAATATCAAATAAAATATTACTAACAGTTTGTTTTCTAAATTTCTGTGCTGTCACCCATCAATTTTGAATGTTTTAGTCTATTGACAAATTACAACAAATTTGAAATCTCCAAATAAGGGCTACCATTGACATTTTCAGCTGAATGTATTTGTATTGTAATACAATTTTTTTAAAGAAAATTTTTTGACGACACTATCTCACGACCACGTGGTGGCTAGTTCGTATCTTGTTTCTCCTGTACATTTTTAATACATGTTGCGTTCTCGCCAGTGACTGTTAGGTTTTGTATTCAACAATAGTAGAAATATATACCTCGTAAAATTCCCGTAAGTATTTTTGCCGGTTACCGAAAGAGCATGTCTGCTCGTACGCAGCGAATTTGTATTCAAGTAGTAGCATCGCTTTTCATAATGAGCCGAGAACTGAACATGCTTTGATGGTTTTATCTTTACAGTCATTACATCAGATATTCTGTGCAGCGTTGTGGTTTGGCTGCATCAGCGTCGTTCTGTTAATCTGTTTAGCAAACGGACGGTCCAGGCAGACACAAACCGATGGGTTTCGCTTATAGCTCGTCGTAACCACCTTCATTCTTTTCTGTGTTATGCGGACAGCAACGGGTGTCGTTCTGTGCCAGATCAGTCCGGTTTCACACCGATCTCAGGCAGTTTTCCACCTCAAATGCTAACAGAAAAAAAGGCGGTCGTGGGTGGTTGCTGGGGTCAGTTCATCCACAGAGTGCGCGTTTCATGAGAACACAGCCACTTAATTCTGAACCATTCGTCAGATTTGGTCATTTGCATGAGGACAGCTATCATTTTGTGCGAGAACTGACATTGATAAATGAGGTGTTTCAGTTAATAAGCAATACAAACACATGAGAGGTCTTGAGAGGGAAGATGGTCCTCCTGCGTTTTGTCTGCTCATAAAGATTCCTTCCATATGATTGCTGAATTAATTTGGGTGAAATGGTGATTTAAAAGCCGGGATCTTGTGCGGTTATTAATAGGTGGAAAAAACATCATGTAATTCGAAACAACCAAAACATGGCAAAGCAACCTCCGCGGAGGCGTCAAAATATTGTTTAATACTTAGGCGATGGGTTTGTGATTTTATCGCCGTTACAGTGTGACGGAGAAAAATATTTTCATATCGGACTTGCCGCATGTGTGCGTTACCATAAAATATTCCCCATAAATTTGTGTCAATTTGCACCCGTTTTGTGTTTTCAGAGCGCGTTAAAATATTTTTAAATCAAATTAGCGACGCCATAAATGACCGTCTGATTGCCAGCGGGGATTCGTGCTGCTCGGAGATGGAAAATTTTGATGTGCGGCATTGAAAAATGATAAATTATTGAACGCAGACCAAAACATATCAGCACTCTGACTGGGCCTTTTTTTCACCGAGCGAAAATATTAGCACAAAAAGTCCTTATTAAGGGCGGTGATGTTATTTTAACTAGTTTGAATCACCTCTGGTCTCAGCGAGTCCCTGAGAGCTTATAAGTTCTCTCAAGCAGCAGAAGCCGTGCATGAAAAGTTTTCTCCACTGGTTTAACGCAACACTAGCAGAGAACAAGAGCTCCGCTCTACTCTACTTGAGCGCGGTAAAGATGGAAATGACATGTTTTTACATTTGTGGATTTCGGAGGACGCTGCCGATAGGGATATACCTGAAGCCACCTGTACAGAAATTGTGAGAAACGTTCAATCTAAAATAATTAAGAGGTGTAAAGTGACTTGTGGCTTTCTCTAATGGTGTGAAAATATTTGTGTATGTAGAGGTGTTAAACTTTAACATATTAAACATTGATATCAAAGATTGGAGAACGTTTTCATAGAACCGCCTGAGGACCAAATTACTATTTATTCAGTTCTTTAACTTTAAGTCATACTTTCAGATTATCAGAAATAAACGAAAGTGATTCTAAAGTTCTAGATTTACTGTCATTGCAAACTTGCATGACTTTCTTTCTTCTGCAGATCACAAAAGAAGATATTTTGAAGAACGTTGGCAACAAAACAACATCGGCACCCATTGACTTCCAATGCATGAACAGAAAACCACTGAGACGTTTCTTAAAATATCTCGTTTTGTGTTCCACTGAAACAAAGACTGGTATACAAGTTCTGAACCACACAGGGTTTCATAAAAGATGACCCAATGTTTATTTTTGGTATGGTACAGCTTTTACGGCAAAACCAACTGTCCATGTATTCAACGATAAAAGTACAGAAAGTGTGAACCGGTTGTAATGTTTCCATCTGAAATGGTCACATCTGGTTTGCAAGTTTAGATTTATACCTCGGTTACGTCTTAAAAGATAAAAATACATTTTGATAACTCTTTTCACCTCAAGCATTCGTCTTTAAATCTTCTTAAAAGTTACGCTTTGACATATTTGCACTACTAGCATGAAATGATCCATTCACTGACTTCCTGTAGAGTTTTAATAGTCCTTCCACGCTGTCGTTTACTTTATGCTCGTACGACACTAAACCGTTCTTACATGCTCAGACTGACTCGTAACAAAGGCAGAAACTTAAAGTAAATGTCCTGACGCTCCAATTGCAGAACGGGGTTTCCTTGCGAGACTGCGCTAATCATCCCGTGGCGAAACGAAAACAATACTTTCTGTGCGAGTTAGATTTCGCCATGCCTCTAAATGATGGCGGCGTACGTAATGACCTCAGGTAATTCTGAGTGTCACTTTCAATCAGCGGCGTAACCACGAAATCTCACAGTCATCCAGGGTGATGCTTTTGGAAATAACATCTTTCGCCGAAAAAACGATTATTTATACGGAACGTCGGGAAAACGTGAACAGGTGGGAATACAAACAAATCGTATATGAAACCTCTAAGCGCTCTAAACTCTGGACGTTTCATGTAAAGCCACCCAGAAATGATGATGATGACGGCTGGATTAGGGTGGTGCATGAGAATTGCCCGTCTAATGGTCAGGAGCCTGTGTGTCTGTGCGTGGGTTCACCCGCTTCATAGTAAGAAACTGCAACTTCTGCAACACGCCAGTGAAATTAACTCTGGAAACAGACAGGGTTTAAACAGAATAAACTTCTCTTGACTCTATTATATCAAGGCCTTCCAAGTACATCAGGCGAACGAAAAGCAGGGTAACCGTATGCGGTAATTGGCTTGTGTCTGGCGCACACAGGGCAATGTGTTTCGATTTGGTGAAAATAAAGCGGGCCCAGAGCTTGTGGCCCAATCAAAAGACCTAAACTTGTGTAAAATGGGAAAGGGACACATTTGGCATCGATCGCCAATGAGTTCAGAGTTTGCCAATGCAGGCCCGATGATTTGATTTCGATCGAATCCTTGTTGGAACTTCATATGAACCTTCCGTGGAAAATCTATCTTGAGCATTATGTGTTGTTTACAGCAGCGTCTCTGGTATGTTTGGATTGGGGGTTGTAGGCCGCAAATTTGGTTGGGAGGGTAACATGCATTTTGCAGATTGAAAACACGCATTTGTTAGCAGTTCTTCAACTAGTTCCTATTAGTTTGTATGTATTCTGGAAATGAAATCCATGACTTGTGTTGCTACCGCAATGCTTTAATACCTGAAAATGTTCTGGGTGGTTTCCATCCCCTTACTATGCCGTTGCTAAGGTCCACCATATGGTTGCCAGGGTGTTGCTCAATTGAGGTCAGCCTGCGAAAAACATGCACATACATTTTGATTTACTCCAAAAAGGACTAGATTACATATCGGATGAATTATTACTGCATTGAGTATTTTATACTTCATACCTTACACAAACGTGATGGCAGGTCTTTCAGGGCACACTGGGTTTGCTTTTTGAAAACGAAATAAACTGTCAGAGCTGTGAGTAATACCAGACCAAGAATATCCTCAAAAGCAGGAACTGGAAGTGTGGGAGTTTTACCAGCATGTGCAGGCGTTGTCCAGGTGAACACACACACACACACAGCTGGGCCTCACATGGTCGTGGACGAGTTCCAGCGATTGTGTGAGTAAGAACTCACTCTCTTACCTGTGTGTTCACAGTAGCCATGAGGGTCATAGAGACCCAGAGGGCCAACTGACCTTCTGTCTGACCCGACCAGATCAGACAGGGAAGTTCCCTTCACCCACATCAAAGCACTCATTTGTCTTATGTAATAAAGTCTGGGCTCATTTGAAGGACACCTACTCAGAGATCAAACTTGAGGAAAAATAAAATGAACACAACTTTCATTTAAAATGTTTATTTTACAATATTGCTTTACAGAAGATGATCATAATAAATCAATTTCTTTACATTTCAAAGTTCACTTTTATTTTAGAGCTTTTCACAATACTTACTGTTTCAAAGCTGCTTTACCAAAAAACATTTTTGTTATTATTATGTTTGATCATATTTTGGAGTAATAATAATAATATGATAATAATAATAAGATATATTAAATGATATTATAACATCATGTTATACATATAGAATTTAATACATATCATTTGTTTTTATTATAATAAAATGCAAATCCAGGCACTGACATTTTTTCACAAAATAAATGAGAAAAAGCAGTTTTCTCTACTTTTCTAATTCATTTGTTTGTGAAGGGGTGTCAAATGTTGAATGGAGAAACACATCAAACATTTCTTTTGTTGCTGACATCAAAGGATCAGCATTCACTCAATCTTGGACGACGAGTTACTTTGATAAAAACATTTGACAATAATGTCATCATTTAAACTGGCTTCATCGCGTCTCTCATTGCATTTTCAATATCCGCAAGGTGTTTCTGCGTTAAAACCGAGCAAATGTTCTCCTTTGTGCTCTGTCCAGAACAGAATTATAAACAGAGGCACATTGAGTTTCTCCGGGTGGGATAAATGACTGGATAGGAGGCAGATATCCGTCTCCGCGGCTGGCCGCGCGGGGCAAAGAAAGCAGCTCGGGCCTTTGTGATCTCGGGCAGAGCCTGGATGAGCTCTCAGTGTCAGAAGCAAAAGCTCCCCACCCTCTTGCGTCCCATCAATCACTGCTTTGGCTTCTCTCAGATCTTCATGCAAACCCTTCATTTACTCACTGGCTCTGTGTGCCTGTTCACATGGGAACATTTAAGCAGGAAAAAAGTCCCTTTGCCCCTCTGTTTTGAGGAAGGGGGGCTGGATTCTCACTTGCAAGGGATAATTGTCTGTATTTAAGGACCCAGCTCACAGATATTTCAACAGATTTATAGAAGTAGGACTTTCTTGGCCTTCGCAGTAAATCACAGGGATCATGCAATTCAAAAGGTACAACCCCTCTTCTTCCTCAACAATCTTAAGACTTTTGATCAATCTCACGTTTTATACATTCCAGAAATGTGTTTCTAGCAGGGCTTACTGCTCCTATCGTTTAACCATCTATATCAAGAAGCTTTATATTTATATTTTTAAATAAAAAAAACACTGTCACAAGCTAATAATGTTTCATTGTATAAGCTGTCACGATGGGATCTTGGATCATTTCGACAATGTCAATAAATTCGTAAAGTAACCTGCAATGTCATGTTTTAAACAGAGATGGCGATAGAGAGACAAATAACGACTAGTTTGTATAAACGGCCTAAAGCATGGTTTTGCATTAAAAAGTGTTTTTCTCAATCTGTAATAAGAGATCGAGTAAACAATTAAATGACTTTTATTTACTGAGAAATGGCTAAATTAAAGCAAACACACATCATCAAAGAAAAACAACCAAACATGCTCACATATGGCAGTAATCTAAAATAAAAGATACGGAACTGTTTAGACATGAGAGTGAAGGAAAAATTCTTAGCTGACTAAAATAAGTCAAACAGCCAATAGAGAGAGAGAGAGAGAGAGACGGCTATATGGCTTCTGTTCTGAGCCGGCCAATGCTGACCTCATAACCCACTTACCAAACTCAAAGCCCTGTTTACTGGAAGTTTGTCTCACAGCAGACAATAAAAACCTAAGAAGTGACTGTTATGCCCACATGACCTCCTCTGACCCGCCGGTCCCACGCACTAGACAGAGGTCCAGGGGTCAAAGCTTTGAAACGCGCTGCAATGGAAAGAGTAACGTGTCGGATGCTGACGCATACTGTATCATGTGCTCATCCCATCATCTGTAATAATGTACTGTGTTGATGATGATGACATCCCATCACCATGTTGAGAGTGTTTACGTTTATATGAGAAATGCAGACAATGAGCATTTTGTCGAGCGTGTTCAGTGAGCGACACATAACACATGACGGCATGTCGTCTGGTGAATTTTCTAATTTCTTTTTGAAAGAAATAATTGATTCAAATATGAAAATATTCAATTGTAATGGTTTTTACTTGTCTCGTGACTAGCTGTCATGTGCTCCAACCAATGATGTTTTATGTTACTGTGTCATCATATTTTAATTTATCGTGCTTATCTGTATGTTGCCATGGATACGTGACATTGATTGCTAAATAAGATGAATATATATATATTTCATTCCAGAAGACAGAAATGCATTTGAATATTTTTTTTATGAAAGTGTAGTTTAAATTTTTTTATTTTTAATTTCAAAAAGAAACTTAAATTGTAGCAAAAATGACGCACAATTGAAATTAGAATTGAAATTTTAAAACGTAACATTTTAATGAAATTAAATTACCAAAAGCGCAGAAAGTTTTTAATCATTTCATTTTACAGCTTGAAATAAATGCAAACATGTTATCATTGGAGATTTTTATATATGTTTGTATTTAACAATATGTTTCTTTTTTGGTGCACAATGGAGGAACTTTATTTCCCAAAATGCTCTTTCTATATGGTAGTATTTTTCTGTAGGGTGAATTGAGCTTAACCCTGGTATGTTTCTGATTTTGCTTCGCACCGAGTTACGTGCTTCTCTTTTTATGAGACCTGCTTCCTCGTGTACTTCCTGTTTTAGACCCTAGAACCTTGTGGTGGAGGGGGCTTAAAGTCTCCGCCCACATCAAAAAGATCCTCGACCCTTTCTGACCCCACAAGATGGCGAACGCCCGCTTGCCAACTCACCCCCTCCGCCCCCGGCGTTCTGACGGAGCCATCAAACAGTATTTTTAATCCTGGAGCAAGACGTTTTTAAAGTGGTCAACTGCAGGAGCAATGGAATTGTTGAGAGCAATTTGCGGTCACTGCATTTTCTTGTTAAAGAGCCACGGCCTGGCAGAGCCCGTTATTTGGAAACGCAGAAGACATTTTATATCTTATAACCATTTCATGCTAATTTAGGATGAAGAAGAGTCATTCATTTGGTTTTGAAATGGAAATGTTGGGGTATTAACATGACAAAATAAGTTAATCATTTTTTTTGGGTCCTGGAAAATGAAAAAGATATCTGAAGTTTCCACTGCTCGACCGAATCCAACCTTCAATTATAAAAAAATACCAGTGAAAATAAACATAATTAAAGTGAAATTGTCATAATTATCATTATTAGTGAAAGGTAGTAATGTGCAGAAGCAGGTTTTACTATATTTTATAGTGAAATAGAAGAAACATAAGTAACAACATACACAAAAAATGAAAAGAGACGCGGTGATCAGGGCTCTTTATTCTGTGATTTTGACACACATTCATCTGGCACTGGAAAAAATGTTGTACGAAAAGTAACCTGCGATGTTATGTTTCAAGCTAAAATGGCGACATAAAACTTGTGGATTGCAGGATCAAATATGCCGTCCATCCAGACAGCAACAGGACCGGGACACATGGCAAAAAGTCTCTCGGTGTGTCATGGGACGTCCCAAACAAGAACACTGTCTGTACAGGAAGGAAACCATTCAATACAATGTGCTATTACTTCCTGTTTAACATCCTCGTATTATAACGAGTAAAAGCAGTCTGGCGGAGACCTAAACATTGGGCTTTTATTTATGTGTCTTGCCCTGTGTCGTACTGTTCGAGGCTGACGGCTGCCAGAATCCCCACCGACGTTTCCCCATGTGCTCCGGAGGATGTTATCAACATAACTGCGATAAAGGATAAATGATGCCTTAAGAGGTTCACATATGTGCACCAAAGCTTAAAAATACACGCCTTTGAATACAACCCCCTCACATATTGAGAGCTCCATTAATCACTCGTATAACACACACACGCGCTTGGCACAAAATCACACGGCCCTCCGGTGACCATTCCAACCTGTCAGTCGAATGAGGCCGGTGGGCCGCGACTTAATGAATGTATAGCAATCGAACACACGGTCTCTGTATCTCGGTTACCCTGGGCTTGTTTTGCTTGGTCCTTGTTACCTTGTACCCTGCGTACTCGGATATTTATGGATGTGTAAAGATGCATAAGGACGGATTAAAAGTCTCGCGATCGCAGAGTTGCCGGGACAGCCCCTGAGTAAACAGGAATGTTTATTCGGCGATCTGGGGTTTGATGTGTTTTCGCTGGATGACGGGTGAATTTATCAGCTTCGCTGTTGTCACACGGCTCCAGCTCTGAGGGGCTTTGAAAGAAAGTTGCGAATATTTAATTCCACCCTTAAAGACAGCAAAATATGAAATTCACAACATACTGCATATCTAATGTCTGCGGCCTACATATTTGGATTTTCATGTATACTTGTAAGTGAAGTCCGGACGTCTGAGACTGCAGTTGAGACATTTTTTTTCAATTCTGCATTCTGCAGTTCTATCTTCTATATTGATTATCACAATATCAATGCCCTATACGTCACTTTGGATAAAAGTGTCTGCCAAATGCATATATTTAAATGAAAAATATCAATTCTGCATAAATTGTAGAAATTCAACATATTTTTAATGTGGTGGCAAAGAACTCATATGTTGTATGAAGGGTTTCATTTTTTATGTGAATTGCAACCAACGGCTCATTCCACTCCTCCCCTTCGAAGCACTCTGGTGGCTGACACAGGCCGAAAATGTCGTCACGTTTCCGCTTCTTTCCCAAAGAAGAAAACATATATACGAAACGCACTCTGTAGAGAAGTTTGTCCATTTAGGGCTTCTGTAGAAACAACATAGAGTGTTCCATGTAAGGGGACCTGCGGTGTATGTAGATAGAAATAGCTCATTCTAAGATAAGAAAAGCAAAATGCTTCATTGTGTAAAGTCTTCATACACCTCTAAAGACATAGTTATGTAAATCATATTGCATTTCTGTCAATAGATCCTCCAAAAAATCATGCATTAGACCTTTAACATAGTCGATGCACACCATGTGACGGCAAACTTGCTACAACGCAGAATCCTAAATATTTATCATTCAATTTGAGTCCCAATGTTTAACATTTTTATTTCATTGACATTTTAACATACACAAATTCCGCCTACTTTGTTTATTACCAGGTATAAATCATATTTCAAACCCGTGCTATTCAATCCAGTTTCAGACGTTTGGACTCCACTGTGTACACCAGCATAAATTGTCCATGCATGCGCTGTCACGCTTATTCACCCCCACACGTTTCGATTCTGCATCTACATTTTCACCACATCATTTATTTTTATTCATTTATATTTACTTTATTGGTTTATTTGCCTTTAACAGACTGGAACCTGTTGCCGTGGCGCTTCGCTTCTTGAACTAATTTAAAAAGCATCCCAAGACAGTAGTTCTGTAAACCCACATTCAACAAGTCCGCATTGTCTTTCTGTATCAAAACAATATGTTCAAACTTCAAATGCATATTTTCAATCGTGTATACTTCTCGTTTTCTTGCGACTCGGCGATCACCCCACCGTGAACCTGCCACACAACGCTCACCATGTGAAGATCAAAGTACCACATAGTCACGTGCAAGAGACGAAAGGACTGGGATGGTACATGGTTTGGGACACTTCGTCTGTTCTCTTTGTTTTGAGCCAGGTGTAGATTAGATCTTTTTTCTCTGTTGAAATGAAAAGTCGGCGCGTGTTTAATAGTAAAAACAAACAGCTGCGGCGAGTGTTTGGAGAGAGCTAAATGAAATCCAGGTACAGCACTGCACACCCAAATGCCTTTATTCTGTTACGACCTGTCAATCACAAACAAAGAAAACTGCTGAAAGAATGCCTTCTCAATCCCTCCATCTACAGTTCTACAATTCGCAGTTGCTACAAAACCGTATTAAAATGATAAATCGATCATGCATGAGTTAAAAAGCCTTGTTTTATATATCATTCTGTCACTTTTGTAAGTATATCACGCATGATATTACTGTTTAAAGACGTGTTGGTTTGATTTCTGCCATTGCTAACCATTATATCTGTGATATGCAATATCTTTGATGCTTAACGTTTGTAAAGATAATGCTATTTTAACTTTTTCGTCGACAAATACACAGAAATATTGATTAATACATTTTGTGCAGGAGCACTTCAAGTGACCCAAGTTCAAGGCTCCTCTTGCTCTCTCTCTTTCTCATCCCATAACTTACTGTCTCTCTCTCCACTGTCCTATCAATATAAAAGTTGTTATTGTGCAAATAGATAACAAAGTGAGACTTGAAAATGTCTCCTTCCCACGACTTGCAAAAGCTTATGATAATGATTTGTAGATGGTTTCAGCGGCAACAACATGCCAAACTTAACTTCCAGTAGACCTCCGCAAAGAATCTGTAGCTGTTATAATTGAATTATAATATGCAATCAAATATTGCGCCTGACCCCAGTTCACTTCCGTTTTGTATTTGGCTAGTGTCTAATAATATAACTATTTACAGGTATATTTAATATTATACATGGTAATATTAATTTGTATGATCATTTTACTGTACGATAATTGTAATAAATGAACAATTAGTTGAATTTTTTTTTATTAAACAATTTGTTGAATGGGTCCAGTATTTGGTCGCATTTAAAGAAACAGTAACAACTGCTTTCTGCCACGCCCCCCCCCCCGCATCAGGACCTTCTCCCGACTATTCCTGTTCCCTTTCACCTGACTTTAGAACTCACGAACTGCACTTCCCATAATCCCTCGCACCCGATTATCAACACAATTGCACTTTTACCTGAACCTCATCCCTTGAACAATTTCTTGCAAAGTCTTTTGTTGTGTTCGTTGTCGTATCCAGTTGTATTATGCTTGGTATCGCAGTTTAAAGTCAAAATATTTAACAGACAAGTTTAGCCAAGTAGCGGTTCATCTCGGTTTCCTTTGCTTGTCATATAATCTACTGGAACTCTATTGTTTGTGAATATGTACTGGAAGTTAACTACAGGCCAAACACGCACCGGAAGTTAACTTTGGGCCAGGTGCCTGTGTCCGATAAAACCGTCATTAAGTTGTCGGATCGGATTTTACATGAAAATATTGGACATTTGAACATCTAAAACAACTTTATGCTTCAAACAGAGATGCAGATAGAGAGGCAAAGTTTATGGATTGTATTTCGTTTCTTATATACTGTAACCGACATATATGTTTACTATGTTTTTCTGGGAAAATCAAGTATCGGCTTCTCTGTCTCGCCAGGCCTGCTATCTGCATCAATTGAAAACTCTTACTTATTGAAGTATTAAAATCATTCAGTTCACTCTGGGTCGTGTTCAGCTCAGCGTTGGGTCAAAAAAGGACAAATCCAGCTGCTGGGTAAAATGAATGAAGAAAATGTTTCTTTCTGACCCAACAATGGGTTGAAAACAAGCCAGCATTTTTTGGAGTGTTATTGCAAAGCATTGTAATACGCACATTCGCAATATTTTACAATACAACGCTAGAAGCTCTGACGCTAATAGCTCAGTACATTTGCAGAAATGTTATTGATTGATTTAGAGTTCATCTAAGCGCCACCCGTGTATTAGAGCTTATGTGTTTTTAATATATTGAAATGGCACTTGTGGGGAAATGTGGTGAAGCAGATTCGAGCAGCAGGAAATCTAACAAGCTGCGGGATTTCACTTTCACATTTATGAGGATTTAATATCATACGGTGCTAAGACACAAAGTCAAAGCATCAACCAAATGTGTCATCTTCTGTGACTATACTCGCAAACGGTGTCTGCATCCTGCAAACCTCAGCCTCCCCTCAGCGAAAACACGAGCGCTCGCAACATCAACCGGGAACGCCGAGCTCTCGTCAGCTAACACCCATGCCGGCGCCAGAAGAACACGCCAAACCCTGCTGGAAAAAAACTTCACTGCTCTCTGGAGGGTCCCGACTTGACTGTTCTCTCTTTTCCTGTCTATCTTGGGCTCGCTCGGAGTCTGTGTTTTTAGGAAAATTCCTCTGGCGCGACCCCGTAGGCCCGACGTCTCAGAATCATTCGAAGCGAACCCCCGACTTGTGTTTGTCCTGCGCAAACATCTCAGCTGCCACTTCATCCATCTCGCTCGGCCTGCTCTGAAACTTTAACTTTGTGTTTTTTTTCTGTCTTGCCTCCTTGTGGTCACGGGCATGTCCGCTTCACCTTCTGTAGGTCCCGCAGACATCGAATGTCTATCAAGGAGTTTCAAACCAGTTTCATTGGTAAAGCAGCGTTGCGTAGCCGTGTGACGGCCGGACCTGCGCGGACGTGAATTCCTTGTCACATAATTCATCTTCAAACACTTTAAACACAGAGCGAAGAGTGAGGACAGGACATTAGAAAGAGGAAATGTTAAGTAAGAGGGTCAAACACATGTAGGTTTGTGCAATGTCGCCATCTCTTGGTGATTTATGATGAGGTATTATATTGATGTTCAGGTGTGTCACTATGAGCATTCACAGTTGTGGCCTGTATTCTAGTTTGGAAACTATGTGGCTCACACGTGGTCATCAAAGAGTCCATGCATACAAATGTGAGGATATTCAGATGAATGTCCCAGAAACTGTGTTAGGAGTTGCAACGATGTGGATGACAACAGTAAATCAGTTAAATATAATGTACCGTTGAAAGGTTTAGGGTCAGTTGAATGACATTTTTGTTGTGCTCTTAAAAATCTTTAGACATTTAAGCATATTTTTTTAGATTTAAAGTTATTTTTGTAGACTTATTTAGAAGATTTATATATCTAACTTCATTAGATGAGAAAAATTGTATTGCATAAAAATGTTTCTCAAATAAATTACTTGAACTTAATATTACATAAAAATCCAATAAGAGGCCAAAAAGTTGTGAAAGTAGCTTGATAAAATGACGAAATGTTAATTTTCTAAAAAGGGCTGACTCAACGAAGATGCTGAAGTATAACAAAGATTTATATTCTATTTTGCAATCAACATAATTGTTTCAATGGTCTTGAATATGTGAAATATAAATATAAAAATGTTTAAATCAATATTAAATATATATAAGAGAGAGATAGAGACTATAGCATATATTTTAAATACAGTATATACGATATATATATACATAACAAAAATATAAGAATTGTAAAAATAAGCTATATTTTGTCAAAACAATTACCTTCATTCACTTAACTTTATAAATATTAATAAACACGACTTACTTCAAACTAACTTCTTCGATTATGTAACACATTCCTGAAACAATTGAAATGATACTTTCACTCATGTATTTTATTATATTCATGATTTAAACATACACACACACAACAGGATTGTGGGCCTTATGATACAACACAGATAATATGTATATGATGTGCATTCTGACTATAAATCGAAAAGCATGTGCAACATTTGGATCTGATACTGTAACTCATTTACCTTTCGCTCCATCACACCTCTGCAGTCGAGGAGATCCAGTGCAGCTTCTGTGCCACAAGCACACAGTGATCTCTCATCTCATCTGCTGCGCATTTGGTTGACTTGGAAGACGAGGCACGAAAAAAACGTCAGAGAAGAGAACTGGGTGCGTTAAATCAGTTCCCCTCTCTTGTAAATTACAGCCCTGCATTTTTAATTTCCTTTCCACGTACACTGTTATTCACTGGCGTCCAATCCAAACACGGAGCGGGAGCCTTCGCCTCTCTCGCGCAGTCTCCTGCTGTCAAAAACATGATGAAATGCACACATTCCTCCTGTCAAAACTGAAAACTTTAAAGATCAACAGTAAAACAAAAGGGACTGAGAGTCCTGCTAGAAAGAAACGTTGAGTTTCTTTAATTTTACACATGAGTTTTAGAGGGGTCTTGCGTGTGTATACTGCATTTAATGCCAATAATGTAGCAATTACAGTCTGTGTAAAGTCATCTCAGGGCCCGGTGCGTTCTGAATGTGCCTGAAGATATTGTCTTGGCACTATAAACCACTAGAACAAATGCTGGGGAAAGCTGTCATAATAAGTGTTTCATTTGAGGCGAGATTTATCTTAATTCCATCTGAAAACCGTGGTCGGCTCAATCTTATAATCATTTAATTTGCTAGAGACCCCCTTAACGTTATTTGTGAATGTGCACTTGTTTTTTCTATGACCGTAAATGTTAATTGCTTTCTAGTTTTAGAATTTGTGGTTTATCAAAGAAAGCGTTCCTCAGAAAATCTATTTCAATGAAAACAATATGCTTTTTTCACGTCCTGTTTAGGTATAAAGTTTTTATGTTCTTGCATTGAAGAATAGATAGGTTGAGTGTATCTGGTATATTTCTTATCGTCGCTGTCCTTCGGAAATCATGGTTTTCAGAAAAGGGGGAAAATAACACTGTGCTTTACAAACGATTACATACTTTGTTTGTCAAAGTTGACAAGCACTTTTTCATCCGTATAATATGATATTTGAAAAACATGAAGGGTGACTGATAATAATGATTTAGAACAAAAAGGTAGATACAAAGGTTCAGAAGGACAGCAGCGATATGAAATGTGTTTGTGAAAAACACAGCATCATTTAATCATAAAACCACGATACTGTATACAATAATGGCCAAAAGTGATGTCCAGCAAACACATGTATTTTCCTTTTATTCAAATATATAAAAAAGTATTGAATGCATGATGTGCAGTTGTCTTCAGATAAATTTAAGGAGGATTGGCTAGTCATACACAGCATGTTGTGTGTATGAAAATGAAAACTCCTAAAACACTTTTTTTAATCAAACGAATAGCTTAAACAACTGCAGTGTTTTCTCCATTTTGTACCAGACACCTACTATTTTGAAGGCTTAACCGAACCTGAAAAAATAAAAGCATGTGTTGTGAAAATAGACCCTCCGGACATCACTTTTGACCCGTGCTGTAATTGCTCTAAAATATAACTGTTAGTGATTATGAATAAAAACTCAACACTCAGTACGGGGTTCTGTGAATCTGGGTAAGATGCCACATCACGTGTAGCAATGAACAAATTTGATCAATAAACAAATTTCAATGTCTGGAAAAGAAGATTCGGAGGGCAAATAAATACAAGAATTTTGAATCAGGGATGACTCAAAATTTTGTGATAACCCTTGACCCTGAGGTATACTTCACCCAAAAATTCATGATTTACACCCTCAAGTTGTTCTGAACCTATATAAATGTCTTTGTTCTGATCAACACAAAGAAAGAATATTTGGAAAAATGTTAGCAAATGACATTTCTAGGACATCATTATCTACCATAGTAGGAAACATTACCGTGTAATAATTTGTGTTTAATGAACTATTTTGAAAAATTTAGGAAGGCAAACAGTTCTGGTTTTTTGTTGGTCAATGATGTCCCAGAAATGTCAGTTGCTAACATTTTTCCAAATATCTTTCTTCGTGTTCATCAGAACAAATAAATGTTTACAAGTTTATGACAACTATTTCATGACAGAATTGTGTTTTTGGGTGATGTATATCTTTAATACAGCAGTTCGTTTTCCTCCTAGATGGTTCCGATGTGTGTACAGTATGTGGGAGCAGTACTTGAGGTTGACTTTAACTGAAGTCTACTGTTCCACTGAAAGGAAACCCAGATATTTAACACACACATATTTCACGGCTGGACTCCTTTGGGTTCCTCTATTGTCATTCTTACTCAATGCTTTAGATGGTTTACCCGAGGCAGTAGGGATCAAATGTCCCGTGCTGTGCGTTTACACATTATTATGTTTTGGTGTGATTATGATCCTGGTCTAAAGCTGTGAATAAGAGGCGTACAGTAACAGTTCTCTGTACAGTAAAGAGACAGAGCCAGACCAGATGTCTTCAATTGGGTTCGTGTTTTGTTTTGCTTTCACAATGTAGCGCCACCGGACTGGCACGCTGCTCTGGCGGCGGCAGAACGCTTGAATTCAGCCGGCGTTTCATTCCAACAAACTAATCAGATCAATGAAAGAGACCCCGCAAAAACTTCACTGCAAGACCAATAAACTCATGAAACAAGCATTCTGCAGATTTCAAACAAGCTCTGTTATTCAATCCCAACATGTCAGATTTGAAAATATTACCAATGTCGATTACAATCGCATGATTTTGTTGAATTAATGGTTTGCTGTTTTACAATTTTACTAGGCACAATACGGCCAAAAAGTATAAACACCCCACCAGATAGACAACGATTCCAGTCATTCCAATCCAAACAAATGTTAATGCTATATAATGTGACATTTTAAAAGATTTTATGCTTCCAGCGATGTCGAAATAGTTTGTAAAGGATCTATTTTGGTTCCAAAATGACTGCACAGTACAGGGACACTGTCACATTGGAATAGAAAAATATTACGTTGGAGGAACGTGCCATCACTTTAGAAAAACCTGGTATGCCGTAGCATCAAAATGTATACTTATTAAAATGACTAAAATAGCCAAACCTATTAGAAGGGGACGTCGACATTTGTGTATAAAGTAGTGTGGGCAATGCTTCAAAAATCCATCTTCTTTGGGAAATGATTCTTTTAAATATCACGGTCCCATCTTGGCTACATCGCAAGCATCGCAGTTTAATCAGGTATTATCCGCCGGACTCATAAATAATCTTCAGTTCCTCAGAAGACTGACAAGTGACGCCAGACAGGCGCGTTCAGCGTAGCGGCGGAGAAAAAGAAACCCAGTAATTATCCTCTGGCTTGTGGGTCAAACAGTCTTAATGATTTGGAATGACAACAGAGAAATAAAAGTTTCCTCTAACCACTTCCGTCCCCCGTCGATAACCAGCAGACCTCGGCTCTTGATGGCTTCTCCAGAAGGATGTAAGGCCCGTGCGGTCGCTGTTTAAAATAAAGTGACAACTTTTTATGAGCTTTGAAACCTCAGCAACTTTCAGCATCGTGCCAGAACTGATCCCTGCAGATCTCTTTCACAGGGCCTCTTATAAAATAAGGGACGTCTAAACGGAAATCATTCTCTCTAATTGCTGCCATCATATTCGCATTCCTCCAGACCCCTTAACAGGGCCTACATTATAGTATACAGAATCCAGAAGCATGCCTGAAAAGTTATCCTGATCCCTGATGCTTGCATATACGGTTTCATCTTAACAACATTAACAAACATTACTGCGCAAATGAACTTCCGGTACACATTCACAAACAATAGAGCGCCTGTAGATTATTTCTGATGACTATCAAATGAAACCGAGAGGAACCGTTACTTGGCTAAACTTGTCTCTCCAATATTTTAAAATTAGACTGCGATACCCATAGATGTAAATGTACCATACACGACCGAACTACAGGACCCATTCAACAAATCGTTTAATTAATACAACTATTATACGGTAAAATAATAATAGAAATTAATATTAACATAAATTAAATAACATGTAAATAGTTATATTATTATACACTAGCCAAACACGAACCGGAGGTTAACTGGGGGTCAGGCGCACGCGTGTCTGATGAAACGGTCTATATCTATACATCTGTGTAATCTCATTGCAATTTCTAACTACGGCTTACTCATATGAATAGGATACAATCTTTTTTTTAATATTTGAATATTTTTTTGTATGATTCAAGGGGTGTTGAAATACATAATAATTGTCATTTTTGATATTCTAAATAACTTTCAGCTGTGTTTTTCAGTCTGTGTTTGGATATATAACAATTTATTTTAGATTTAATTTATATATTTTAGATGATACATTTTTATATAATTCATATTTTTTTGTGAATTAATTGCATTAAATTAAAACTATTCATTAGTATTTATATTTTGCGGTGGTCATAAATTTGGGCCTCAAAACGTTTGTTTTTGTTGTTTGCTTATGTTATCGTCTGGTCAAATTTTGCACTTATTTAACATTTTGCCTTAAGAGCCACAATGGTTGCACACTTTCTCTTAACCTCCTATACTCATATGTTGAGTGTGATTCATTGGCCAAAATAAGAAACTAAATACTGACATCACATACATTTTTTATTTTGTTTATTTTAGGTATTGAAATTATATTGTTATGGTACTTTTTGGCCATTATAATCATGAAAATAAAACCATTAAAGCGTTACAAACTCCTGTGAGATCAGGCTGGCAATTCAAATAAAACACAATTTCTACATGTTGACTTTGGGATCTCTATTGGGTGACCCACCAATACCAGCAAATGTTGAAAACATCATAACAAGTGTCATAAAAATCAGGTGTCAGGCCACAGATCTGTCACGCTCAGTGTTCGACACCGCTGGCTCTGTTTGCTTTGTAAGTGTGTCAGGATTCAGAAGGCAATCGGGAAATGAAATTACCGATCATTTGGTCTCGCAGCTAAACCCAATTTCACAACAATGTCAGACAAATCGTCTAAGTAGTCCTGATGATGACTTGAATCTGTCTTTCGTAGTGAGAAGCTCTTATTTTGAATTATTATTATAATTCAATACTCTTATTATAAAGCTGTTTATAATTATGTTCAGTGTGGATATATACATGTACCTGGCTGGTGAAAGCCACCTTTATGAAATGACAAGCAATGATTGATATACAACTTGATATTTGTCAGTACCAAGTCATATTCACGAGTTCGCCCCCGCCGATAAACAGCTCCTTGTTGGGATAGATGGTAAAGCATGGGAATGAAGGTTATGCGTATTTGGCGTGTTGTGCAGGGAGTGGGCTCCGAGCTCGCCGGATCTATCCGAACTCGGAACCGGCTCGAGCCAAGAACACACCCACCAATTGCAAAATAGAGCTGGACAACCGCCGAAGTACGCTTACACCCACAAAAAATGCCATGCTGTGCGTTACGGAGGTGCAGCCCGAAATTTTGTAAAAACGAAAGGATGAGGGCCCGTTAGGGCTATCGCTGCTGCGATACTGACCTCATGGCTAGTAGTGTCTGCTGCTACAGAGCACTTTTTGGAAAATCGGGCCCCTGCGGGGGCGGTCGCTGCTGCGATACTGGCTTCATTGCTGGTGGTGCCTGCTGCTACAGAGCACTTGTTGGAAGCCGTGCCCCTGCAGGGGCGGTCGCTGCTGCGATACTGGCTTCATTGCTGGTGGTGCCTGCTGCTACAGAGCACTTGTTGGAAGCTCGGGCCCCTGCGGGGGCAGTCGCTGCTGCGATACTGGCTTCATTGCTGGTGGTGCCTGCTGCTACAGAGCACTTGTTGGAAGCTCGGGCCCCTGCGGGGGCGGTCGCTGCTGCGATACTGGCTTCATTGCTGGTGGTGCCTGCTGCTACAGAGCACTTGTTGGAAGCTCGGGCCCCTGCGGGGGCGGTCGCTGCTGCGATACTGGCTTCATTGCTGGTGGTGCCTGCTGCTACAGAGCACTTGTTGGAAGCTCGGGCCCCTGCGGGGGCGGGGCGCTGCTGCGATACTGGCTTCATTACTGGTGGTGCCTGCTGCTACAGAGCACTTGTTGGAAGCTCGGGCCCCTGTGGGGGCGGTCGCTGCTGCTATACTGGCTTCATTGCTGGTGGTGCCTGCTGCTACAGAGCACTTGTTGGAAGCTCGGACCCCTGTGGGGCCGGTTGCTGCTGCGATACTGTCTCCATGGCAAGTTGTGACTGGTGCTGCAGAGCACTGGTCCGGAGGCGTTCCCGGATGACAAAGCTGGACATCTGGTAACTTTGAATGCGACACCTGCTTGAGTCGATTGGTCCGAAGGTGATGCGATCTTCAGGGAGTCATGCGTCAAAGTGGCTGAGGTTTGAACTAACATCCGAGACTATCAGATGATACGGGAAAGGAGTGTTCGCTGGGCTTCCCTGAGGAGCAACAGGTCCGTCTGGATGTAGCTTCTAAAAGCCTCCTATGACCATCGCCTAGGGCTTGGATCTGCGGCTGGGATAGGCCCTTTTGGGCGGCTGTGGTAGCTGCGCCTATGCGGAAGGAGTGACCAAGAAAAGTTGTCTGCTGGGATGCCTGATTGGAGCAGGACGGCTTTGAAGTGCTTCTGATACCAGAAGCGTGAGGCCGGGCGATTAGAGTCGTCGACGAAGAGGGGATCTGATAAGGCCACTGAACGGGGTTGTCTGTGGCGAAGGTAGGCTAGGAGGGTTCGATACGGCTGAATCGGTGAATTGATGTTGAAAACATAGACGAAATGGCCTCTCCTGGTCTGGTCAGTCTTACTTTGCTTAATCAAGTAAGATATTGTCTCCGAATCCAGCACCTGGAGGTCATTCATGGTGGGGTGAACTGAAGGGTCGAATTTGGATGTGGTGGTGATCTCTGAGCATTGTAGAAAGCCGAAGAACGCCTGCTGAATGGGACGTCCGCGTTGGCAAGGGCCAGACGAAGGCTCTGGATCGTCCACTTGCTGCATGCAGATATCTTGGGGAGCGCAGAGGCGTATGATGACGCCGGTGAATGAGGTGGAGATCGTGCCGGTGGGAGCGATGACGAACCCTTCCTCTTAGATGCACGCCGCTCAGAGCGGCGGGGATGTCGGCCCCGCGGCGAAGCTTGGGAATAGTCCGTATAATCCGACCCTGAGCTGGAAAGCTGGAAAGCTGGGGTGCGCATGATGGCACCGAAGGCTCTGGAACGTTTGCTACTTTGGAGACCACGGGAGACTCTGACATAGTGGCGAAACTTGACGATGCTTATCTGGCAAGATACATCAGGTAAGATTGTTTGTCAATTTATGATAGAGCTTGCTGGAGCTGATAGGGTAGATACGGTGATTGCTGATAGTGAACCAGCCTAGATCATTAAGTAGAGATTGCGCGCTCGGCTGATAGGTGATTGCTGCTGATGGAACATCAGACTTTTTATATGCTTAGGTTCCTCCCGAACTTTGTTAATAAAACATCATTTAGTTTAAGTTAAAGCTAAATGTGCATTATTTTTAATGATTATTTGTAATGTATGGCTGGTTAAACAAATAATTAAAATAATAAAATATTATAAAATTCATTTATGTTAGACGTATATGATTATTTATGTTAAAAAAATATAACTGTGGCAACTTGGTTCTTTTAATAGAAAAATATAAACATTTTATTAAAAATGAATTAATAATTGAATTAAACCGAAGAGGACGAGATGAGAATTCCTGAATAAATAAATAAATGTATTTTAAGTACGGTTTTTGTTTTACAAATTCCAAGTATGATTTTGCAAACTCAATAAACTTTAAAGATGTTAGTAGTTAGAACATAACATCTGTAGTGATTGGGGGAAAAATGTGGACTGGTATATTTATTAGTATTTTACAGTTAAACACAATATATAGGATAAGTTGGACCTCCTCGGCTTTTTCCTCTCGCTTTAAACTTCTTACCATTCAGGCCCCCTGGCAAAAGCTTCTGAAAAGCATATCCAGTGTAATTGAATTGCTGAAGCACCCACAATTAGAGGGCTAAGTTGCATTACACACTCGTGGAGACTGTTTCGGTCATCCAAGCCCTTTGGCACCTGTGCCAAGACATTGAACCCAGCGGCACTTCTGCCGGACCACCCAAACTCCACGGAGGAAAAACCAACAAGGTTTCAAACCACAGACTTAGCATAATCTCTGTCTCCTCCTAAAAAACTTTGACAAAGGATCTTTCCCCCTTCATTAACTCTCACGGGCACATGCTGATTGAAGGTTTCGCTTTTCCATGTCTGGACAGTTTCGCAACAGAATCCGTAAGTACAGAAGGCTGCCCAGAACTGCCACCGGCTGGTGTTGGAAAACATAAATGAGTAGTGGCCTTTGGCATATACATCAAACACACAAATGCAAGGGTTTTAAAACAACATGCGCCAGAGAATTATGTTCAACCCAAAGTTTTCCATGACATCCGTATAATGTATGTGTCAACCGCGTGCATAATAAAATGCTATATCATAAGGGCCTTTATTTACACTACAGTGAATCGTTGCCTTTTTCATCGATTATGGCAATATTTTCTAAATAAAAATAACTCACTGTGCAAAAAGTATTTAATGACTAATTCCTTTCTTAGTATAAACCTTGACAAGTTAAGTGATTGAAGGAAAGACATGAAAAGGGTCTTTCAATTCATTCAAATAAATAATCTAAAACTACATAAGAGAGAATTATACTGTACATTAAAGCACGGATTTTAAAGTTAGACTTTGAATTTTTATGTCAATTCCACTAATGAACACACATATATTACACACAGTATTTAATTGAATTACATCAAAAGTAACTTTAATTCAATTACAACAACAAAAACAAGAGTAATCCCTCACTTTACCTTTTCAAGGGAAAGGTTATTGTATTACAGTTAAAAACTAGTTACACCCAGAACTGGCGGGGAGAATTCACAAAAATTGAGTTGAATACTATATTTACTGAATTTAAATAAATATTGCTATCAGTCAAATTTGATCCTTGTATATTTTATTTTGTATTATTCTGCTCAAAATATGAGCGTAAGGAGGCAGAGAGATATTGTTGCTCTAATCCCTAATAAATATCAATAGATTCAATATAAATAACCACAGTTATTCATATCATGTTTAAATTGATGTTTTTTCAATAGATCAACGAAAATGTATTTCGTTGTATTTCTGTCTGTATGGTATATAGAAGATAGAGATGTCACCATTATAATGTGTATTTTCGTTAGAATCTTTTTGTCATTTCATCATTGAGCAATACTGCTCTCTATTGGTAGTCTTAGCACAAGTATTCACATGTGAATATTTCCCCTTTCAATAGACGGATACAAAAAATATAATCTTTTTTATTAAACCCGTTATTGACTACATACAGTATATAGTCCTAAAGGAAAGTATTTATTAGATAGAATAGATAGACTAGTTTCTTGTCACTGCACATTACTCTCAGGTCAGTTTATATGGCAGCATTTAAAGCCATGATGGCCTTTGGATAAAAACTGTTTTTGTCCTTGTCTTAATTGTTCTGTACCTCCAGCAGTTCAAAATAAAGAATGACCGGGGTGAGATGTGTCTTAAGATATCTCTTGCCTTCTTGAGACAGTGAGAACTGTTCAGTTCCTCCAGTGGTGGGAGAGGGCCGCCAATGATCCTCTCATTACATCACCAAGCAATAAAAAGCAATGGGTGACTGCAGATGAGCTCTCTGCTGACACTAAAGCCCTCTGAGATAATGATGTCTGCAGTAGCAGGTGATGTGCCTACACACTAAGATAAAAGATTGATTCATCAGAATCGGTGCACAGGACACCAGATTTATATCGTCAAGACCACATTCACACTGTCACTCCTACGGAAATTGTGTATTTTCAGAATCAAATATACAGAGATTGAGAATTGATAAGCTGTAACACAAGGTGTGGATTTAATGAGTGTAAGGTCTTACACCAACTACCAAAGGTCAGTATGAATAAACGAGTTATGAAAAAGATTGAACAATTTTACCAAACTAAATGACATTAACGTATAAACCACTACACAAACAGGAACTGCTCAGAATGAACGCAGGATTCCTCTCACATAATAAATGACTCTTTGGCAAACAGCGTCTTTAAAATTGCTGCGTACTGAGATATTAAAAAGCTGTTTGATTATGGAATATAAAGCTTGTTGTGTAAGACCCTGTGCATTATTACCTCAGCACATTAATCTACAGACAGCTTCTATTTAATAAAATCACTTCCTGATTTAGAACACAGATAAATATGTCAGGTAAATTAAAATCATCCATTAAGCATGCAGCAAAGGGAAAAGCAAGGCACCTTGTCATCTATGAGTTTGTGGACCAAGACTATCCTAAATCCTTAAAACAATAGTCTTGTGGTATTCAGTCAGTACAGATGTTTGGCTCACGTGCTTGTTTATAGTCGATTGTTCTCGTCTCAACTGTTCTAGGTATGTGACATCATCTTTCTGACAGTCTGTAAGTCTTTTACTCGACTCCGAAGCGATCGCACTGACAGCAATACAGACTCCTGCAACCGCTCTCCGTCCGGCCTCATGCATTAAAGACATCAAACACAGACAGCGTTGACATTTGAGGAAATATTATAAAAGTTATTTCCTCTTTCATGACATTCCAGAAAAGAGAAAAGCCTCCACAGGCTGTAGTCACACAGCGTGATGTCACTTTAATATTAAAGGAAAACTAGACGTTTCTTCTGGTCTGAATTCTTTCAATGTCTGCAGTATGAAGAATTCAAGATTTAAATGTATTAATAGACATTTTAGTTTAAAACTCACGCAGGCTGACTTGTTTATAAAAGTGCAGTGTAAAGGGGTCAAACTCATCATTAGATAACATCTGCGTGGCACTCATACAGAAAAATACCTTCGAGTGCTTTGACGGATCAGATACGTATGCTTGAAGCTCCACGAGATCTTTTTTATCTTCAGGGATATACTGGATCTAATTTTAAAAGAAAAAACGATTGGTTTATGCATCAAACTAAAACAAGCATGAAACATGCGCCCTCACATACAAACAGATGAAAATACTAAATGTTGTGTAGTGAAATGATAAACGTAAGGTGAAATATTATACTGTTCTAGTCTGTGTGAGTGTTTTCAGTGTCACGTTCTATATGTGTCTTTATGAAAGATTTATTAGTGGTATAGGGCTGGTGATATACTGAATATTAGACACTATTGGCTTAAAAATGCTGAAGATATTGACAGAATATTGTTAATATTAAATATTGTTAGAAATTAAGAATAATGTGTCAAAGACGGCACCCATAACCAAGTTTCTTTCCCCTTTTCATCTTATGAGTAGGGCAATTCCAGGGTTATGGATGTGACATATAAACGCTCAGAGAATGTATTTGTTACCAATATAGTTGATATTTTACTAAACCCTTGTTGATACAGTTTAATCATTAGAAAAATATCAGTCTATGCACATGTTTTCTTTTTTTCGAAGAAAAATAAACATGCGTTATGGATGTGACAAAAAATGGACACAGTATTTGAGAGATGACAAACTTTGTGGGATCTGTGAACAAAAATGCACAAACCAGAAGCAAAAATACCAAACGGAGAAGCGATGCCACTTGATAGAACATAAAATAGTTACTTTATTTCTATTTGTTTACGCATATTTATAAGAAATATGTATCAGATATCAACCAAATGTTGATATCTGTGCTATCACTATAGTAAAAAACCTTTTAGTAAAAACTTTCTATTTCATGGTAAGGTTGACATTTTCATGGAATTGCCCAGTAGAGAAAAATGGCAAAGGCAAACAAATCTTTTTTTATTTTTTAGAAAACAGATATTAAACAAAATGTGTAAGTTGTACAATCACTAATTGTTTTTTACATTACAAAACTTTATCCAAAAATTCATTTTCTAACCATTATGCCGAGACACAAACCTCAGTTGCTCCGGGATCTACTTTCATTGTTCTGTGTCCTTGTGCAGAGCCACAGCTGATTGGTTGTTAGATTGGACTTTGAACCGGTGCACAATTTGACATTCTTTGTGATCAATAGAGAACTAATGAGTGATGTGCCGACAGGGGCTTTCCAGAGGCTTTGTGTCTCATTTGTAAATGCATTTGTGCATCGGCGCAACGCTGAAACAGATTAACAGAAATAAAAGAGATTTCAGAAAAGGAACATCGCTCATGTAATTACAGTGTTGACTGTTGGTGATCACAACCTTACAGCAAAAAACTAAACTTGAATTGGCTGCCAACTTCCTACCTGCAGAGAAAATAGCAGTAGGTTGTACAGTATGATCGTATTGGTTTGACGCATGCAATTATTTTCAGGGCTTTATATCAACATATAAATATATGATTCAGGGCTTTATGAGGATATAAATCGATTTTTTCTACCTTTTCAGTTGAAGCTGTGGAATAACATATTCATGAAGTAAGAGGCATTTGTGTATCGTGCATAGAATACAAATGTGCATACACGTTTACAAATTGTGCGTTCAAATAGGGCTTTCACCATTATTAAATAATCGTGCTGTTGCAATTATTTGACGTCATTATTGATGAATCATCGCAATTTATTGATATAAATGCATTTATTGTGCATCCTTATAAAACCAGGGTGATCTGCCGTACCTGCTGCACATCCACTGTCCTTCTGCACTCAATTTTACATTCAAATGAGCTTTGTATTTTGTTGTTGTTGATTTGTTTTGTTTCCAGACTTGCTGCATCAAGACAGCAAGACCCTCACATCCGAAGTGCTCAAGACAGTCTTCTCTGTTAAGGTGACCGTACGGTAAAAAAAATATTATTTATTTATAACATGTTCACATTTCTAAAGTATATATTTTCTTGATTGAAATCAATTAATTTAACAGACAACTAATCGTTGGCCAAATGTTATAATCGTGACAGCGCTACGTAAAAATAACAGAGGAACCATTTTTGGTCTAAAGAACCTTTTTCCATTACAAAGAGCCTGTTGTGTGACAAAGGTTTTGCACTATACTATTACACACTTTAAACTATCACGTTGCTATACCAGTGATAGTTATTCCAACCAACTCGAGTCTGCATGTGTCCACTCATGCTGGAGAAAGGTGGGGGGGTGAAGAGGGGAAGTGTCATAATCATTATTACAGGATGTCAAATAGGTGTTTCTGCTCTGTGTGCCATTCACAAACATCTTAACAGCTCTGCTTGAGACACAGGAATGGATCGATACACCTCTAAACTGTCTCCCGGTGTTGATTATAGTGCAGGTACATTCCTGCTGATGATTGGTAAGTGCTGCTTTTTCATATTTATATTTAATCAACTATACAGTTTATGTTAGAAGGATAATGCATGAAGAGTGTGGGGTGAAAAGTGCTTTGTAAAACAAATGTTTGTGTGTGGAGTCAATATAAAACAAAGGGGTTTATATATATGCATGCGTATCATTTATAGATTTTATTTTGGCATACAATTACATTTTACACATGCAGGTGTAAGATCGAGGCAAATTGGTGTTCGATTTTCAGAATGATTCTCTATCAAACTAAATCGGATTCTGGTGCATCAGACAAATTTGCATTTGTTTGATTGCATGTTAAATGTTATAATGACATTATTTAATATTGATTGTACATCAGGATTTAACAATAACATATTCTGATACGAAGTAAAACACATTTAAGGGCATCATCTTGACGTTTGACATTCATTGGACATCCGGTTTCATACCAATTCAACTCGCATGTTATGAACCCAAACCCACTCAGATAAGACATAAATATATGTACTTCACGTTGCACAAGGCTTAATTTCTAGAAGAAGAAAAAAGATAAATTAACAGTGCAAAAGAATTAAACAATTTAACTACAAGACATTATGATATTAAACAGTACTGCCCAAGGCTCAGTTTTTGGATTTTTTAATGATTTTCCATGTTTTTATGTATGCAATTGTATAAATCCATTAAACGACCAGGATTTGAGATAAAGGTATCAATCAACTGTAATGGACTGCAATGTAATGGGCGTCTTACATTGAAGAGTCTGGATTTCGGACTAAGCGCAGTACAGAAACAGCCCCGCTTAAGGTTTTTAATGATATATTTTTGAGCATGGACTCAAGGAAGGGTGTTGTCACCACTATAGATGTTTTAATACAACGTCTTAGAGAATATGTTGGAATGAATTGTGTTACACTTAAGTGGTTCTCTTCTATACTCTTCTTCCTTAAAGGATTAAATATGTCCAGTTAAAATGTTATCTCATCATCTATGGGGTTCCATATGTGTTGAACAATACAACTGTCTATGTCTGTCAGGAACATAAATGAAGAACCCAAGTGCAGGCTAGTGCAACTAACACTCACGCAGACTGGAACTAACACTCACGCAGACTGGAACTACTAACACTCACGCAGACTGGAACTAACACTCACGCAGACTAGAACTAACACTCACGCAGACTGGAACTAAAACTCACGCAGACTAGAACTAACACTCAAGCAGACTGGAACTAACACTCACACAGACTGGAACTAACACTCACGCAGACTGGAACTAACACTCACGCAGACTGGAACTAACACTCACGCAGACTAGAACTAACACTCACGCAGACTGGAACTAACACTCACGCGGACTGGAACTAACACTCACGCAGACTAGAACTAACACTCACGCAGACTGGAACTAACACTCACGCGGACTGGAACTAACACTCACGCGGACTGGAACTAACACTCACGCGGACTGGAACTAACACTCACGCAGACTAGAACTAACACTCACGCAGACTGGAACTAACACTCACGCAGACTGGAACTAACACTCACGCAGACTGGAACTAACACTCACGCAGACTAGAACTAACACTCACGCAGACTGGAACTTACACTCACGCAGACTGGAACTAACACTCACGCAGACTGGAACTAACACTCACGCAGACTGGAACTAACACTCACGCAGACTAGAACTAACACTCACGCAGACTGGAACTAACACTCACGCAGACTGGAACTAACACTCACGCAGACTAGAACTAACACTCACGCAGACTGGAACTAACACTCACGCAGACTGGAACTAACACTCACGCAGACTGGAACTAACACTCACGCAGACTAGAACTAACACTCACGCAGACTGGAACTAACACTCACGCAGACTAGAACTAACACTCACGCGGACTGGAACTAACACTCACGCGGACTGGAACTAACACTCACGCGGACTGGAACTAACACTCACGCGGACTGGAACTAACACTCACGCAGACTAGAACTAACACTCACGCAGACTAGAACTAACACTCACGCAGACTGGAACTAACACTCACGCAGACTAGAACTAACACTCACGCAGACTAGAACTAACACTCACGCAGACTGGAACTAACACTCACGCGGACTGGAACTAACACTCACGCGGACTGGAACTAACACTCACGCGGACTGGAACTAACACTCACGCGGACTGGAACTAACACTCACGCAGACTAGAACTAACACTCACGCAGACTAGAACTAACACTCACGCAGACTGGAACTAACACTCACGCAGACTAGAACTAACACTCACGCAGACTAGAACTAACACTCACGCAGACTAGAACTAACACTCACGCAGACTGGAACTAACACTCACGCAGACTAGAACTAACACTCACGCAGACTGGAACTAACACTCACGCGGACTGGACTGGAACTAACACTCACGCAGACTAGAACTAACACTCACGCAGACTGGAACTAACACTCACGCGGACTGGAACTAACACTCACGCAGACTGGAACTAACACTCACGCAGACTGGAACTAACACTCACGCAGACTGGAACTAACACTCACGCAGACTAGAACTAACACTCACGCAGACTGGAACTAACACTCACGCAGACTGGAACTAACACTCACGCAGACTAGAACTAACACTCACGCAGACTGGAACTAACACTCACGCAGACTGGAACTAACACTCACGCAGACTGGAACTAACACTCACGCAGACTGGAACTAACACTCACGCAGACTAGAACTAACACTCACGCAGACTAGAACTAACACTCACGCAGACTAGAACTAACACTCACGCAGACTGGAACTAACACTCACGCAGACTGGAACTAACACTCACGCAGACTGGAACTAACACTCACGCGGACTGGAACTAACACTCACGCAGACTGGAACTAACACTCACGCAGACTGGAACTAACACTCACGCAGACTGGAACTAACACTCACGCAGACTGGAACTAACACTCACGCAGACTGGAACTAACACTCACGCAGACTAGAACTAACACTCACGCAGACTGGAACTAACACAAACGCAGACTGGAACTAACACTCACGCAGACTGGAACTAACACTCACGCAGACTGGAACTAACACTCACGCAGACTAGAACTAACACTCACGCAGACTAGAACTAACACTCACGCAGACTGGAACTAACACTCACGCAGACTGGAACTAACACTCACGCGGACTGGAACTAGCACTCACGCGGACTGGAACTAACACTGACGCGGACTGGAACTAACACTCACGCGGACTGGAACTAACACTCACGCGGACTGGAACTAACACTCACGCAGACTAGAACTAACACTCACGCAGACTAGAACTAACACTCACGCAGACTGGAACTAACACTCACGCAGACTAGAACTAACACTCACGCAGACTAGAACTAACACTCACGCAGACTAGAACTAACACTCACGCAGACTGGAACTAACACTCACGCAGACTAGAACTAACACTCACGCAGACTGGAACTAACACTCACTCGGACTGGACTGGAACTAACACTCACGCGGACTGGACTGGAACTAACACTCACGCGGACTGGAACTAACACTCACGCAGACTGGAACTAACACTCACGCAGACTGGAACTAACACTCACGCAGACTGGAACTAACACTCACGCAGACTGGAACTAACACTCACGCAGACTGGAACTAACACTCACGCAGACTGGAACTAACACTCACGCAGACTGGAACTAACACTCACGCAGACTGGAACTAACACTCACGCGGACTGGAACTAACACTCACGCGGACTGGAACTAACACTCACGCAGACTAGAACTAACACTCACGCAGACTAGAACTAACACTCACGCAGACTAGAACTAACACTCACGCAGACTGGAACTAACACTCACGCAGACTGGAACTAACACTCACGCAGACTAGAACTAACACTCACGCAGACTGGAACTAACACTCACGCAGACTAGAACTAACACTCACGCAGACTGGAACTAACACTCACGCAGACTAGAACTAACACTCACGCAGACTGGAACTAACACTCACGCAGACTAGAACTAACACTCACGCAGACTGGAACTAACACTCACGCAGACTAGAACTAACACTCACGCAGACTGGAACTAACACTCACGCGGACTGGACTGGAACTAACACTCACGCGGACTGGACTGGAACTAACACTCACGCGGACTGGACTGGAACTAACACTCACGCAGACTAGAACTAACACTCACGCAGACTGGAACTAACACTCACGCAGACTGGAACTAACACTCACGCGGACTGGAACTAACACTCACGAGGACTGGACTGGAACTAACACTCACGCAGACTAGAACTAACACTCACGCAGACTGGAACTAACACTCACGCAGACTGGAACTAACACTCACGCGGACTGGAACTAACACTCACGCGGACTGGAACTAACACTCACGCGGACTGGAACTAACACTCACGCGGACTGGAACTAACACTCACGCGGACTGGAACTAACACTCACGCAGACTGGAACTAACACTCACGCGGACTGGAACTAACACTCACGCGGACTGGAACTAACACTCACGCGGACTGGAACTAACACTCACGCGGACTGGAACTAACTCTCACGCAGACTGGAACTAACACTCACGCAGACTGGAACTAACACTCACGCAGACTGGAACTAACACTCACGCAGACTGGAACTAACACTCACGCAGACTGGAACTAACACTCACGCAGACTGGAACTAGCACTCACGCAGACTGGAACTAACACTCACGCAGACTGGAACTAACACTCACGCAGACTGGAACTAACACTCACGCAGACTGGAACTAACACTCACGCAGACTGGAACTAACACTCACGCAGACTGGAACTAACATTCACGCAGACTGGAACTAACACTCACGCAGACTGGAACTAACACTCACGCGGACTGGACTGGAACTAACACTCACGCAGACTAGAACTAACACTCACGCAGACTGGAACTAACACTCACGCGGACTGGAACTAACACTCACGCAGACTGGAACTAACACTCACGCAGACTAGAACTAACACTCACGCAGACTGGAACTAACACTCACGCAGACTGGAACTAACACTCACGCAGACTGGAACTAACACTCACGCAGACTGGAACTAACACTCACGCAGACTGGAACTAACACTCACGCAGACTGGAACTAACACTCACGCAGACTGGAACTAACACTCACGCGGACTGGACTGGAACTAACACTCACGCAGACTAGAACTAACACTCACGCAGACTGGAACTAACACTCACGCAGACTAGAACTGAACTAACACTCACGCAGACTGGAACGAACACTCACGCAGACTGGAACTAACACTCACGCAGACTAGAACTAACACTCACGCAGACTGGAACTAACACTCATGCGGACTGGAACTAACACTCACGCAGACTGGAACTAACACTCACGCAGACTGGAACTAACACTCACGCAGACTGGAACTAACACTCACGCAGACTGGAACTAACACTCACGCAGACTGGAACTAACACTCACGCAGACTGGAACTAACACTCACGCAGACTGGAACTAACACTCACGCAGACTGGAACTAACACTCACGCAGACTAGAACTGAACTAACACTCACGCAGACTAGAGCTGAACTAACACTCACACAGACTAAATATACTTAAACGTATTTGTCAGGACAAGGCTTCTAGGACGGGGTAACAAGAACAACGAACAAGCACTGGACAATGAACACGAGGATGTTTTAAAGGGGAACAAACACAGGATAATTACTAAGGGGCAGGTGAAGGTAATGAAACACTAATGGGAAGGCTAACGAGACAAAAGGGCGGGGAACACCGGCGGGACATGAGAAAGCACATGGCAAGTCAAAATCTACAAAAAAGCCATGTCTTTCTCACACAAAACCAAAGGCTATGCCATGACTCCGCTGCAAGACCAAGAATAAACATGACATGATAGCGGAATTATGACAATGTCTACTGTTATTGCCTGTGTTTTATTTGTTTTTTTGGTATGTACTTATGTGTGTCGTATGTATATGTCGTCCTCCCAGACATCTGTATATATCGTCCTACCTGTCGTTTGTACATGTCGTCCTACCTGACGTCTGCTTATGTCGTCCTCCCTGTTGTCCTCCCTGTCATCTGTTTATGTCATCCTCACTGTCGTCCTCACTGTCGTCTGTATATGTCGTCCTCACTGTCGACTGTATATGTCGTCCTCACTGTCGTCTGTATATGTCGTCCTCACTGTCATCTGTTTATGTCGTCCTCACTGTCGTCTGTATATGTCGTCCTCACTGTCATCTGTTTATGTCGTCCTCACTGTCATCTGTTTAAGTCGTCCTCACTGTCGTCTGTATATGTCGTCCTCACTGTCGTCTGTATATGTCGTCCTCACTGTCGTCTGTATATGCCGTCCTCACTGTCGTCTGTATATGTCGCCCTCACTGTCGTCTGTATATGTCGTCCTCACTGTCGTCTGTATATGTCGTCCTCACTGTCATCTGTTTATGTCGTCCTCACTGTCGTCTGTATATGTCGTCCTCACTGTCATCTGTTTATGTCGTCCTCACTGTCGTCTGTATATGTCGTCCTCACTGTCGTCCTCACTGTCGTCTGTATATGTCGTCCTCACTGTCATCTGTTTATGTTGTCCTCACTGTCGTCTGTATATGTCGTCTGTATATGTCGTCCTCACTGTCATCTGTTTATGTCGTCCTCAGTGTCGTCCTCACTGTCGTCTGTATATGTCGTCCTCACTGTCATCTGTTTATGTCGTCCTCACTGTCATCTGTTTATGTCGTCCTCACTGTCGTCCTCACTGTCGTCTGTATATGTCGTCCTCACTGTCATCTGTTTATGTCGTCCTCACTGTCGTCTGTATATGTCGTCTGTATATGTCGTCCTCACTGTCATCTGTTTATGTCATCCTCACTGTCGTCTGTATATGTCATCCTCACTGTCGTCTGTTTGTGTCGTCCTCACTGTCATCCTCCCTGTCGTCTGTATTCAGTATGTCGTCCTCACTGTCGTCTGTATATGTCGTCTGTATATGTCGTCCTCACTGTCATCTGTTTATGTCATCCTCACTGTCGTCTGTATATGTCATCCTCACTGTCGTCCTCACTGTCATCTGTTTATGTCATCCTCACTGTCGTCTGTATATGTCATCCTCACTGTCGTCTGTTTGTGTCGTCCTCACTGTCATCCTCCCTGTCGTCTGTATTCAGTATGTCGTCCTCACTGTCGTCTGTATATGTCGTCTATGTATGTCGTCCTCACTGTCATCTGTTTATGTCGTCCTCACTGTCGTCTGTATATGTCGTCCTCACTGTCATCTGTTTATGTCGTCCTCGCTGTCGTCTGTATATGTCGTCTGTAGATGTCGTCCTCACTGTCATCTGTTTATGTCGTCCTCACTGTCATCTATTTATGTCGTCCTCACTGTCGTCTGTATATGTCGTCCTCACTGTCATCTGTTTATGTCGTCCTCACTGTCGTCTGTATATGTCATCCTCACTGTCATCCTCCCTGTCGTCTGTATTCAGTATGTCGTCCTCACTGTCGTCTGTATATGTCGTCTGTATATGTCATCCTCACTGTCGTCTGTTTGTGTCGTCCTCACTGTCATCCTCCCTGTCGTCTGTATTCAGTATGTCGTCCTCACTGTCATCTGTATATGTCGTCCTCACTGTCATCTGTTTATGTCGTCCTCACTGTCATCTGTTTATGTCGTCCTCACTTTCGTCTGTATATGTCATCCTCACTGTCATCCTCCCTGTCGTCTGTATTCAGTATGTCGTCCTCACTGTCGTCTGTATATGTCGTCTGTATATGTCATCCTCACTGTCGTCTGTTTGTGTCGTCCTCACTGTCATCCTCCCTGTCGTCTGTATTCAGTATGTCGTCCTCACTGTCGTCTGTATATGTCGTCTGTATATGTCGTCCTCACTGTCGTCTGTTTATGTCGTCCTCATTGTCGTCTGTTTATGTCGTCCTTATTGTCGTCTGTTTGTGTCGTCCTTATTGTCGTCTGTTTATGTTGCCCTCATTGTCGTCTGTTTATGTCGCCCTTATTTTCGTCTGTTTGTGTCATCCTCATTGTCGTCTGTTTATGTCGCCCTCATTGTCGGCTGTTTGTGTCGCCCTAACTGTCATCTTTATATGTCATTTATCTTTGTTGACACCATAAATATAAATAACTAGATGCCACATTCAAGCGCTCCAGGAAGACGTGTCCGCCGTTTTGGAATGGTCCACGTCACTCCCAGTTGTCAAGATAGCCCTAAGGCCAGATTCACATTTCGCTACTAAAACTAAGCGAAAAACGGAAGCCACGCCTCTTTCTCTCTTTAAATGACCCGCGGAGCGCACACGGTACTCAGCGGTGCGCCCCTAGAAAATTGTGTAAATTGCAGTGTGCTGCGCAGCCATGGCATGGGCAGTGACGTGTATGCGGGATTAGAACATTTCGCATCTTTTTCGCGCACATATTCGTTATTTAAAATGAAGACGCACACAGAGCACAAAGCAGACTACAGCTGCCCGAGCACACTGAAAACGCTTGCGCGTAAAATGTAAACCTGTAGAAGTTGCAAATCTCGGGACACTGCCCGCCCCCCTATATAATGTAATATATATATAGGCCTATTATAATAATATATTTTAACGTTTTCGATGTTCCGTGTTTAAATACTTTTAAATACGTGTTTTAAAAGAATACAGCCAACATATAAAATATTACTTAATGGGAATTCCTTAGATCGTATTTTCCCCAATTTTCTTCCCTATAGTTCTGTCATTGACCTGAGGGCGGCAGCAACAGCCAATCACAATGGGAGTTTCAGAAAAGAGCAGGGCCAATTGCATTTGTTGTCACAAAGCCACCTTAGTGCCAAAAGTCAAAATGACTTGGCGCATGAAGAAGCCCAGCTCGCCCGCGCAGACGACAGGGAGGAGGACATATACATATGACACATATGTAAATGCATACCAAAAACAAATAAAACACAGGCAATAACATTAGACATAGACCATTGTATTCTACAACGCAATCAACAATTAAACACATTTGGAACCCCATACTCATCTGCTACTTTCTCCTGGGGGTCCCACAGGGATCTATTCTTGGTCCAACTTAGTTTTCTTTATAGAGGCTGCCCTTGGGATCTATTTTTAGGGAATACAATTAGAATTATCCTCTGTATGCTGATGATTTGCAAATTGACTATCCTTTGGAGCTTGACAGAAGTTTCTAAATATTTTTTTAAATAATTTTCTTCAATTAAATGATATTATTTTGGTTAATAAGCAGTTCCAGAAAGTTATGGTCGGAAACCAAGGACCATTGTCAAACGATCCCTGTGGTTTTACTGTGGAATTTGATTTTATTTATTTGCGGCTGGACTGTTGCAATGCAATGCTTTATACTTAGGAATAAATTATTTCTGGTCATGCGTCTTCAGTATGTTCAGAATGCTGCAGCCAGACAATTTACTAACACGAGATCAAATTACACTTGTGTTTGCTTCCTGTACAATATCGAATACAATACTGTTGATGTTTGTGTATAAAGCTCCACACGGCCAGGATCCTGAGTACATAAGGTATATGTCGGTCCCTTACCAATCGCATCGACTAATGCGCTCTTCTCAGAGTTTGCTGTTGACAGTCCCACGGTCTCGTCTGAGGTGGAGATCGCGCCTTTTCTGTTGCGGCTCCAGCACTTTGGAATGCTCTGCCACTATGTGTAAAGGCTGACCGAGCATTCCGAAAATTATTCCCTGAAATAATAATTTTTCTGATTATACCTGTATTATTTTATATACAGTACTGAATCCTTATTTTTGATGTTAAATACACTGTGCAGTACCTACTTAAATTCTTTAAAGGGGTCATATGGCGTGACAACATGTTTTTCTGTGTAGGTGTGTTATAAGTTGCCCATGCATGTATTAGACACGTAAAATTGCAAAAATGTCAGTATCGGAGATAAAATCTGATGATGTCAGAGAGGCGGGGCAAAGAGGACCTACAAATATGCACGGTCTGTGGAAAATACAGCGTTTTTGAAACGTAAATCATGTATACACATTGCACTGCAATGAAAACAAACCCCTTTAAAATCATTAAGTTTGCTCAGCGTCTTAATAATGCTCGGTGTTTACTGTTCACAACAGATCAATGCCGAGGCACTGCTGGAGCTTTCCTGTTATTGGGAATTACTTGATAGTGATCGATGTTTACTTTATTCTTGCTCAGTTCTTTGTTGCGTAAAATGTGTAGTGTTTAGTGCAATCTTGCTTTTAGGGCAGAGTTTTGATGCAGAAATGAATCGCCTCATCGAACTGTTTGCAGTCATTTAAAATGCTTTTTTTAGTCACATGTGTTTGTGTGATTAGAGTCAGATTAATAGAGGTTATGAAGCTGTATTGCTCTTTTGCTTTGTTTCTTTTTAGCACACTTTGAAATGAGAGAGCATCAAAACAAAACAAGTTAGCTGACAACCCGAGGATGTTTTCTTGCTCAGAGGTTGCTTCGATTTTATAAGCCACTTTTTGACATGAACAGATGTTGACAGAGTCACGTGCTAACATTTAAAGACAAATCTCTGTATAAAGTGCTCTCAGGATGCTTTTTCAGTTATCAGTCATGTTTACACTTGTGCATATTCATTGTAATATGCCTGAAAACACCAGCTGTTGCGTTGTAACTAGTTTTAAGATTTTGCAATATAGCCTACAGTATAATACATGTCCTGTGTTAAGCAAGTGTCCTGATCTCGTGATAATGGCAAGTTAGCTGATTGTTATAATAATGTGGAAAAGGAGCCAGTTTACTATATGTGTTCTTGTCACTGTGGCTGAGGGCTGAGGCTCTGTGGACACATCAGTTCATCATCTTCTAGTAATGAGATTAGCTGTCAGGTGTGTTGGATTAAGGGTGAAACTAAACTCTGCAGGACACTTGCCCTCCAGGAACTACAGCAAAATCTGAGTTAATCATTTTTAAGACTCATATCATGAGAATTAAGATCTCTTAAAAATCTCTTTAAATGAAGGTAGTGTGTAACAGTGTTTAAGAAATCTAAAACATAAGGTCCATGCGTCCGACAAGCATATTTACGTTTCAGTGCAGACATGCAACTTTTTGAAATATGAATGTGGTTTCAATACCAATAAAACGATTTGGGTTGTCTCTTGATTAATGTGGACTTCAAATCTGTGTCGTCTCTTAAAAACAATCATGGTTGTTATATGGTAATCTCGACATTCATCTCCAGTGACTGAAGTTCTGTTTCACGGTTTAATTCAGATCCTGTTTTGACGTATTCACTGAACAAGCCTTCTCAGATCATATCGGCGTGATAGTTTAATGGATTGACCGGCATAAATCCTTTTTGGGATCCAACAAATTAAGGCAGAAACGCAAGAATTACAGACCCACAGTTACAAGAAACTATGTTTTGTGGATCAAATTAAAGAGACCATTTTAAAGTCAGTTTTCTGAATTAGTTGTTTGTTTAGGTAAAATTATCTTTTTTCTTTCATTTTAAGAACTAATACCAAATTTCTACTAAATTCCAAACAAAAATATTGTTTCTATTTGCATTAATTTGCAGAAATTTTTTAAAAGGTCACAATAACAGAAAATATGCCTGAAATATTCACTTTTAAGCAATACAACACTATGTTCTTAGGAAAAGTTAAACATTTAAATTAGTGTCTCAAGGGAATTGAATTGAAATATTAATTTGTGTTTGTGGACACAAATGTCTCCCTTTTTCCAGCACGACTTAACATATTTAAACAAGTAGCATCATACATACCTGTATGTATACATATATATCAACACAATCGGAATTCATACCTTTTTTACCAAGTGGCTTCTTCGTGTGAATTCCTATTTGCTACTATCTCATTTGTGTGTTTTGTAATGATTTGACTTGTCCCTGTAACATTAGGTTTACGGGGCGAGATTTGAGAAGCCATTCATTGTAGCTTTGCCACCTTGTAAAACTTGCGTTTTTAGCTAAATTAGCCTTTGCGGCTGTGATATAAGTGTTTGGGGTGATGTAAGCTGTTGGTTAGCCACCTCCTAAAATATGGACGAATCAGGTTATAAATATATAAATGTAAATGTCCATGAACACGAATCTATAGATTGCAAATGTTGTGCCTAGGCCATGAACTGTTCCCTTTCGAGAGCGGTCACTTCGACATTGAAACTCCTCTTTTTCTCTTTTCCTGAAGTCCTATAGGATAACGCCAGTAAAAAAACTGGCCAATTGTCGCAAGACATGCACAGTATGCAAATACTGACGAATCTAGACAGTATAAATACAGTGCATGTGACCACAATCCTCAGAATCTTCTTTTTCACGCTGCCATCGTTGAATACGCAACTAGAACTTCTTTCACCTCATCCGATGGCTTCATTCTGTCGTCTTTGCACGGGCCCCTTTGGCCCGCAGGATACTCACAAGCACTGCATTGCCTGCCTGGGCCTCGGTCACGCGGAGGATGCATTCTGCGAGTCTGATTGCGCACACTGTGCGGACCTGCCGGCGCGTGTCTTGAGGACTCGCAGGAACATCACTCGTGGACTCATAGGGTCGAGGCTCACCGCCGCCAACGAGCCGCTGGTGAGTCCACCCACCCCGTGAGGTGGCGGCGACGACCCGGCACCGGGCCCCCGTCCTCTGCCGTCAACTCATTCCCCAGTCCTCTACGTGGCTCGGACCCAGGCCTGCCCTCGAAACCGTGCAGGTTTACCGCCCATCTTGCCGGTAAAGCCTACGCGGCCGCACTCTATGGCGGTGCTGCAAGTGTTCCAGGCTAAGATCCTTCCGTCGCTGGATAGCGGCAGCCTGGAGGCGGACGCCACGAAGGATCTGAGGGCGGCGACCGACTTCGCTCTGATGGCTACAAGGCGCACCGCACAAGCTATCGGCAGGTCTATGGGTTTCATGGTCGTCCTCAACCGTCATCTGTGGCTTACGTTGGTGGATCTAAAGGACGCTGATCGTAAGTCCCTTCTGAACGCACTGATCACTCCCTCCGGCCTCTTTGGTGACGTCGTGGAGTCGGTAGTAGAGCGTTTTGGTGAGGCGCAAAACTGCGCCAAGGCCATGAGTCACGTGCTGCCTCTAGAGGTCTGCGCCACGACGGCGGAGCGTCTTCGGCTGCCAAGCCGCTTTCTTGACGGACCTGGGAAGAGGAGGAGAGAATCCGTGAACGTGCCGGCGGCCCCCAAACGCTGCTGTTCGCAACAGTTTTCCCCCGGGATTGCGGGCGATTATTGCAATGTTGTAAGTATTGTTTGTGTGAATGCAATAAAAACACATACCTGTTCACAAGAGAAGCACTTCCCCCCTCACCCACACAATGCTGCGTCCCTTGCCCTGCCACGGTGCAGCGCGAAGCCGCAGTTAGTCACAACTATAACCAGCCTTCCCTCGTCCACGGACTCTCCCGTGGACGAGAGGCCGCTGGATTCTCACGCGCGAGCTATTTTCCCGCCAGTGCATTTAGCCTCGCTGGGCCAGCGCGCTCCCCTAAACGGTCAGCTGACGGTAACCCCGATCAGATTTGGCCATTATTTCTGTTTCTGGACGCGTGGAAAGCCATTCCAGGCATCTCTCTTTGGCTACTAAACGTGATAGAACACGGGTACGCCCTGCAGTTCAGGCGGTGTGGTCCCGTCGCTTACATCAGCGCAAAACGGGCCTGTGTTGAGGCAGGAAATCTGCAGCCTGCTCGCGAAAGGAACGATCTAGCGTGTCCCCCCGAACGAGCGGGAAAGCGGGTTTTACAGCCGGTTTTTTTGAAGTTCGCAAGAAAGATGGTGGTCTGCGTCCGATTCTGGACTTGAGACCCGTCAACCGAACGCTTCACAAGCGAGCGTTCAGAATGACAACTCTAAAACAGATCATGGCACAAGTGCGTCCCGGGTACTGGTTTGTATCCGTAGATCTGATGGATGCGTACTTTCATGTTCAGATAGCCAAGCGCCACCGAAGGTTCAGCGAATCAATTTGCTCGAAGTGCGTGGACGCGCCACTTTCCCCTCTCAGAGCGCGCGGAATGCGCATTCTCAATTATCTGGACGATTGGCTGATTTTAGCCCACTCTCGGAAGGCGCTAATCGGTCACACGCAGATGCTGCTTTGTCACTTGACATCCCTGGGGCTGCGCGTGAACATGCAGAAGAGCAAACTCACGCCGAGTCAGTCTATAACGTGTCTGGGCATATGTTTCGACTCAGTGGAGATGCGCGCTCGCCTCTCCCCAGAGCGGACGGAGTCCATCTCTTCAGCTCTACATTTGCTCAGGACGGGCCGATCTGTTCCCCTGAGGGAGTTCTAGAGGCTTTTGGGTCTCATGGCGTCAGCGTCGGCGGTCTGCCACCTAGGTCTTCTGGCACATGCGACCACTACAGTTCTGGCTGAAGGCTCGGGTTCCATGGAGAGCATGGTCCTCGGGTCGGGCGCGAGTCCCGGTTACACTCAGCTGCCTCGGCGCCCTGAGTCCGTGGCTCGACCCGAGCATGTTCTGTCGGGGAGTTCCCCTGGGGCTGGTGACGAGACGTATAGTCGTTACGACGGATGCGTCATCCTCGGGATGGGGCGCGGTGTGCGAGGGCATGCCGGCATCCGGCCTTTGGTCACAGTCTCTGAGGAAATCTTCACCGTAGGAAACCCGTAAAGCCGAACGACCGGCCAATGCACCGTCAGCGCGTCGCTCCCCATGGGGGAGTGGATCAGCGAGAAATACAACGGGCAGTGTGCGTTCTCGCTTGTCGCGAATAGATCCTCTTCCGCCTTCCCGAAGCGTTCCCAAATTAACAGGATGTCTTGCGACAATTGGCCAGTTTTTTTACTGCCGTTATCCTATGGGACTTCAGAAAAAGTGAAAAAGAGGAGGAGTTTCATATGCGGTCTCCGCAATGTCTCGTTCCCGCTTCTCAGGGAACCGAGGTTACGAAAGTAACCGGAGATGTTTTCATGCGTCTTGTCATGCTGTCAGTCTTTCACATTGCCGTTGTTCGACTTTAAGACCTAAGGTTCGATTTAGTTAAAATTCAACAGACACTGTACTGGAATGACCACAATACATTTAGAAATGCTGAACACATAAAAGTATCATATTTTTTTCCAGGTTTGTATATACATTAACATTTTTTATTTAGCTAAAGGAATCTTTGGACAGCCACTATAGAACCGAATAAGAAAATGACAGTGAAGCATCATCATCAAGAATTTCATCATCTGCACAGAATTGAAATTCACCCTAAAATCGATTCTTCTGTTTTGGCCATTGATGTTCGAGAACATTCGAGCCTCGGGCCGAATAGCAAAGCTTGTCAGATCAATCTACTGCCAGTGCCAATTCAAGCTTGAAGACCTGACTGACTCTCTTGTGCTGTCAATATAGAGTTCTTGGAAATGCCGCTCTTTGGGGAATTCTTTGGGAATTCCTGTGTTACAGTTTCTGCTGTTATAGATCTGCCATTTGAAAATTTCATTTGTACGATATTTTGTTCCCCGACGCTGGATTTTAGCCTAAAATGGCATTTTTATGGACCATGAATATTTGTGTCCTTTTCAAAGACATGTTGCACCGTTGTCCCTGCAAAATCATTTGGAGATATGTTTTCAAATACTTTTGTTTTCAGTTTGTTTTGTTGCTAATTATCAGAAAAATATTTTGCATGGGTATGTACCATTAACCTTGTGTAAGTATCAACTTGTATGCTTTCTTCCCAGCCATCTTGACCATCCTGGGCAACGCAGCTGTCCTGATAACAGCCGTCCGCCGGCACAGCGTTCTCAAAGCCCCTGAGCTCCTCACGGTCAATCTGGCTGTGACTGACATTGGCATGGCTCTCAGTATGTATCCGCTCTCAATCGCTTCCGCCTTCAATCACACATGGATTGGAGGTGACCAATCCTGTCTGTACTATGGCCTGATGGGTATGATCTTTAGTGTGGCCAGCATCAATACCCTGGTTGTCATGGCGCTGGTGAGATATCTGGTGACAGGAAACCCACCGAAATCAGGTATGTGTACTTTCCACACTCTAATAAATGGTGGGTTCTTATTTCATCAACGCCGTTGGGTCAAAAAAGGACAAACGAAACTGTAGCATTAGTAGTTTATTATTGCACATCACAACAATACAGTCAAACACACATTTACAGAACATTCAATAACCATACATTCAATTATCAGTAAATTACCCATGCCTACCGATGGTTTAACATAGCAAAAGCAGTTGTGAATTAATTCTTAAACCTTCTGGTTCTTCCCCCAATTGCTCTGTATCTACGACCCAATGGGAGAACAACAAACTCCCCATGTAATGAATGAGATGCACAATTAATAATCCCATAGGCTTTTTTATTTACCCTTTCTTTAAAAACGCCTTGAAGCGACATCAATTGAACTCCATTCACCTTGGATGCAGTCTTAATCAATTTAGTCATTCTGTTTCTGCCAGACAAGTGAACGCAACCAAAGCATACAATGACACAATAAGAAATAACAGAATCAATAAAACAATGTCAATAACACTGGGCATACCTTAAAAGAATTCATTTTACTTATAGGAAAAACAAACGTTGTTGGCATCGGTTTTAGCATCAAAATGTAATTTCTTATCAATTTAAGAGATATGGTAAAAATATGTGTAAATATACCACTTAACTGTAGATTACACACGCTCAACACCTTGCCTTTGAAGCTATCTGGTCCTAGGCTTTTCTTTTCTTTTGACCTTTTAAAAAACCAAGACACTGTATGAGCATCAATTTTAAAAACTTTTTTCGTATTACGTAGAGTGTATATTCTATTTAAAGTGAGTAAATAATGACAACTTTACTTAGGTGAGACATTTTAACAGCATCGATGGACTTGTATCTGTGTGTTTCAGGTAACAGGTTTCAGAGAAGAACTATATGTGTATTGATTTCTGTCATCTGGCTGTACTCGCTGCTCTGGGCCGTGTTTCCTTTGCTGGGTTGGGGCGGATACGGGCCTGAACCCTACGGTTTGGCCTGTTCTGTGGATTGGGCCGGATACCAGCACTCTTTAAACGGCTCTTCATTCATCATGGCTTTGACCATTCTGTGCACTCTGATCCCGTGTGGATTCATCTTGTTCTCTTACGCTGGCATTGCCTGGAAGCTCCACAAGGCTTATCAGTCCATCCAGATCCACGAGAGCCTGCCTAACACCAGGACCGTTGAGAGAAAAGTCACACTGGTAAGATTCTGCATTGATGTGATCCCAAAAAAAGAATTTAAATAAACAGATATTGTGTCTTTTATACTCGCATACTCTTGATGTATTTCTACAATTACAGTCTCAAGATATTTGGAGGAATGATTGTGAGCAAACATTTCTTGACCACCATTGACTACCATAGTATTGTTAAACGACAATGGTAGTCAACCCTTTGCTTTCCTATATTTTACAAAATATCTTCTTCTGTGAACAAAGAAATGTGTACAGATTTGGAACAACTTGGGGGTGAGTAAATGAAGACAGAATTTTCATTTTGGGTGAACTGTGGGAACTATGCTATAAAGGAGCAACTTCAAAGCATTAACATATTCCTCCGGGATAAATGTAACGCGCCTTGACATAAAAGGGTCAATTCATTTTGAAATTCATTTAATAAGCGTTTAACACCTTTCGGATCAGACCTCTACAGGGTTCACACATTTGCTTGACACTTCACAGTTTTTTAGCTAAAGTGACAGACACATCATCTGCATTCATGCATCCAAAGCTTACTGTCGAAACTGGAGCAAAATGGCACTTGGGTACATCTGCAAACTTTCAGTTCTCTCCAAGCTCATAAACTTACAACAATTGTGAGATGCCAGGCATGATGTTTAGACAAAACCTGTGTGGTTTCCTTCTAAACCTTTCAGTCCATTCTACTATCCTTTTATGTCTTTTGTCTTTGTTTCAGATGGGCATTCTCATCAGCGCCGGCTTTATCGTCTCCTGGACGCCGTACGTGACCGTCAGTTTATGGACCATGTTTCATTCGGGAGGCAAAGACAGCGTTGCGCCCATCGTCAGCTTGCTTCCATGCCTCTTTGCAAAGTGCTCAACGGTGTTCAACCCTTTTGTGTACTACATCTTCCGCAGGTCTTTCCGCAGGGAGCTGCGACAAATCTGGACATGTTGTGTCCGACGGATTGCTGCGGGCGCACCGGTGCTCTGTAGGGGAGGACGTCATGCCGAGGAACCCTCTAACCTGCAAAAACAAGAGAGAGCGTTAAAGTGAATACACAGCGGTTGAGGTTAGAAGGTTCATCCTTAAAAATAGACTGAGGAGAGGAGCGGCATTAAATAAACAAAAAGACAGTAGGATGGAAGATTGTTTGGATTTGACATTTTGGTGATCATTATGTCTGTGGCTGTAGCATGGAGCGTTTTTTTTTGAGTGAATTAAATCTGACATATAGTATTAATATATTTATTTATTCATTTATTTATTTATCTATCGTATTGAAAATCTGAGAGACCAGAATGTGAGTTGAAGCATTTCTGTCATATTTACGGATCGGAAAAGGCACCAATCACTTAACAAAATTTAGGGCCAGGAATTTTGTGTTACAGAAATAAAAGTGAATGGAATTAAAATTTCAAATAGCTCCAAGGACATCTGAGTAAAAGCTAATCTCTGCCTGGATTCAACACACATTCTTTGGCTTTTCTGTTTCTATTTGCCTCCATTTTTCTTCTTTTTCATCTATTACTATTTCTGGTTTATCCAACCTTGGCCGTCCCTTTCTGTTTCTACAGATTTTTGTCAGATAAAGAATTTTGCGATCCTTTATAAGGAATAAGTGCTTTTCAGAAAGACTGGATAGGTGATCTTTTTTTATCCATCATCATGTTTCTTTAGGAAAAAATCTGTTAAAATTATTTTGTGTATTCTAGGTTCTTTCTGGTTGTCTATTTGAATGTAATTTTTGTTCGCGCCAATAATAAGCTCTATAGTCATCATCTTGTGCGTTCTGTACTATTCATCAACAATTCTTGCTGTCTATAAAGATTTTTATGCATCCAAAACTGCAATTACTAATGAGTTGATCAATGCATGAAGCGTACGTGTTTGCGTGACAAACAAACAACCAATAAAATTTGATTTAGGAGCTTCGCCATAGAAGTTACCTCCCATCCAGAACCTTTAAACGGATAGTTCACCCCAAAAAACATATTTGTCATTTCTTACCCTCATGGTGTTCTCTCTTCCTCTTCAGAATACAAAAGAAGCAACATCAGCTCCTGTTCTATGAACACAAAACACATTTCTCAAAATATCTTATTTATATTCTGCAGAAGAATGAGTCATATATAGGTTCTGAGTGACATGATGTTGAATAATATATGGTGACAGAATTTTTTATTTTGAGCTGGCTCAGTGGTAAGAGCATGGTGTTAACAATGCCAAGTTTGTGGGTTCGATCCCAGGGGATTACAAATGTATAGGATAATGCCATGTAAGTTGCTTTGGATAAAAGCGTCTGCCAAATGCACAACTGTAAATGTAATGAGGTGAACTATGCCTTTAACAAGATGTTGTCAAGTTGATTCGATACTTCTTAAAGGGATAGTTCACCCAAAAATTAAAAGTCTGTCTTCGTTTATTCACCCTCGGGTTCTTCCAAACCAGTATTTAATTTCATTGTTCTGCTGAACACAAAGGAAGATATTTGGAAGAATGTCAGTAGCCATCCCCCATTGACTCCCATAGTATTTATTTTCCCTACTATGCCAGTAAACGGGGGATGCAATCTGTTTGTTTACTGACATTCTTCCAATTATCTTCTTTGTGTTTAATAGAACAAAGTACGGTGGTCCACTAGTGCAAAACACAACGAAATTTTAAAAGCAAATATAACTCCTCAACTGCTATAAATGTTACTGTTTCCAAATATTTCCGTATGTGTCCCCCGAATAATACTACAAAGTAATTATTGTGGCAAAAGTCAGAGAAAAAATCTGATCGTGATTAAACCTGAAGACAATGAAATACACAACCAAAACCAATTCATAAAGTTCGGCCTACTTAATATTAGATCACTAAATTCAAAGGCAGTTATTATAAATGAAATGATCACAGACAAAAGTTTTGCTATACTCTGTCTTACCGAGACCTGGCTTAAACCAAATGATTACTTAGGTCTAGATTTAATCATACACTAGACCTGATTATATCTATAACCAATATAGATATTATGCCTCGAAGCGACGATGTCACCGATATCTTATAACAGGTACATTGCGCACAGCAGGAATCAGCCGTTTAACTCGCTATCGACAGGGTAGAACAATTACCTCCACTACTAAAGATATAATCGCAAAGATCTTGCCAGATCTGACTCCTTTAATAACCATACCATTAAATTAAGAATCGCTCGATGACATGACCACCAAATTGGGCACTATTTTCTCTCATACATTAGAAGCTGTTGCACCTTTGAAGTAAAAAAAGATTAATGAGAAAAATATTGCACCATGGTACAATAGCATCACTCGCGTACCCTTAAAAGAGAAACACGTAAACTAGAGTGCAAATGGAACAAATCCCAATTAGAGGTCTTTAAAATTGCGTGGAAAGAGAGTGAAAACTGTTATAGAAAGGCTTAAAAGACTAAAAGCAGCAAAGGCTGAGCACCTCCTTAACCAACAAAAACAATCCAAGGTTTTTATTTAGCACAGTTGCTAAATTAACAAATAAACAGACATCAACCGATCTGGCTATTCCGCCACACCTCAGTAGCAATGAATTCATGACATTTTTTACAGAGAAAATCGAAAATATTCGCAACAAAATAGTAAAAACTCAACCTCCAAGTCTGTCCTATGAATTAGTACCAACCACCGCTCCAAAAGAAAGGCTACAGTGTTTTTCACCTATAAAACAGGAAGATTTAATTAAACTTATTGCAACATCTTAACCTACAACTTGCTTATTAGACCCCATACCAACTAAACTATTAAAAGAGTTACTACCTGTTGCAATTGAGCCCATTTATAAAATTATCAACTCGTCAATTAATCTAGGCCATGTCCCAGGACCCTTTAAGATGGCCGTCATTAAGCCTCTTATCAAGAAACCAAACTTAGATCCAAATGAACTAGGAAAATACCGATTTCAAATCTCCCATACCTGTCTAAAACACTAGATAAAGTAGTGTGCACTCTGTGGTGCTCTTTCTTTGAAAATAATGGCATACACGAAAAATTTCAGTCAGGCTTTAGACCGCATCATAGCACTGAAACTGCGCTCGTTAAAATTACAAACGACCTGCTTATAGCATCAGATAAAGGTAACATCTCACTCCTGGTCCTGCTTGACCTTAGTGCTGCGTTCGATACCGTAGACCATAACATACTTCTAGATCGCCTACACAATTGTACTGGTATTTAGGGACAGGCACTACAATGGTTTAGATCTTACTTGTCAGACAGACATCAATTTGTCCATTTAAATGGGGAATCATCAAATCTAACGCAAGTAAACTATGGATTACCTCAGGGATCGGTACTGGGACCCATGCTGTTCTCCATATACATGCTTCCCCTCTGAAACATTATTAAAAAACATGGAATTAGCTTCCATTGCTATGCAGATGATACTCAGCTATATCTCATCAAGACCAGATGATTCCTCCCAGCTATCCAAATTGGCAGAGTGCATTGAAGATATAAAACTTTGGATGACCTGTAATTCCTTTCTTTTAAATTCTAATAAAACAGAGATATTACTTATCGGACCAAAGACACACAAACCAAATATTTCGGATTATAAACTGCAAGTTGAAGGATGTTACTCCAACAAATACAGTAAAAGATCTAGGCGTTATATTAGACAGCAACCTGTCATTTCGAAATCACATCTCAAATGTCGCAAAAACAGCCTTTTTCCACCTAAGAAATGTTGCCAAGTTACGAAATATTCTGTGTTGCTGACGCAGAGAAGCTTATTCATGCATTTATGACCTCAAGACTTGACTACTGTAATGCGCTACTTAGTGTTACTTCTGCCACAACAACCAGCATATGTGTTTACCTCCGTGTTTATTCCAAAACAATTGAATTGTCCATCACCCTCATATCTGTCACAGAACATATCAAACTGTCAATGGACAGATAGAGTTCCTCGCCACAAGCTTCTTAAAACTACAGATGTGTTCCACACCAACTTTGAAACTGTCAACAAGGGGGTTTTATTGAATTAGAGACCAGAATGCATCTTGCCGACAGTCATTTCTGTTCTTTCTTCACCATTTAAAGAAATACAAATAAACAGTGTGCATGAGCACTGAATTTAATCTTGGATTAAGAATGTCTGTGAGCAGTGAGAAACTGTAGCTCTAGTAATGCGTCTTGCATACATGGGTCACTTCTGCAGCTGGTTTATAAAGCCTGACACTCCAGCGTTTAGCCACAGCTCATCAAAAGAGGAAAGAAAGTGTTTCACTCAATGAACTACCTCAAGAGACACGAGATTCACAAGAGATCTGCATGCTCTAATGATGTTGAAAAAAACTAAGAAACAGAAGGCCAGTGTGTTTGAGGGCCTGAGGGGTTATCTGTCAAAGCTATCGTGTGTAATTTCTGTTCCACGACTAACAGCGGACAAACTGCTGTGTTTTCAATCCCTCTCAAGTTCATCTCTATTGTTTGTACACAGAAAGATTTCGCACAGCAATGTTGTGAGGAATTTTTCATACGTTGCCACCGTCACCTTTACTCAACTGGTGCTTACAGATAAATATATTATGGCATAGTTTTCTTAGTGCTTCAAATAAGTACTCATATTAAAGGCCTCTAATGAAATGAAAGGATTTCTTTGTAAAGAAGCTTTAAAAAGATGTGCATTGGGAAATTGAGCTAATGGTTTGGCTCACATATGTGATTATCATTTCCAAATTTGTAAGGACGGCAAAACAAAATAATGATATTTCACGGGGTACTTTAGAGTCATTTGCACCATTAGTATCCATGGCAACATGCTGATTTTACTATGTTGTGAGAGGTACAACCCATCTTGAACAGGTTAGTGGTGTGTATCCAAGATGATAGTGTGAATTTGCATTAAAATTTATACAGCCCTGTTGAAGTTGAAACTCCATAAATGTACAGTATATGATATAAAATACCTAATCATGTGACGAAATGTTTAAATCGCTAAAATATTCAAATAAAAGTCATTTTATTTTAGAAACTGTGAAAACGAATTTGCAGATCTTTTGACATTTGGTTCTTTTACAAAGTTTTACTCGATCACATGAAAAGACTGATTCTCTTGGAAGATCATTGAGGCATGAACATGAGGTTTGTGAAATTAATTTCTTCTGGGTTCTTCATTCATGTGGATCAGTGGACCCTCCGGCTATATTCTGTCATGTGAAATCAGATCGATGATGTCATAAGATGCATAGAAGCATAGGACTGTGACCGTATCATTGAGAAATAATAACTTTATTGTATCACATTAATGCTTATGTAATGACAATAATCTCTTAAACTGCAGTTCATTTAAAAAAGATTTTGAATTCTGTCATTATTTACTCGACCTCTTGTCGTTTTAAACCTAAATGACCCTTTTCTACCTCAGAACCCAAAAGAAGATATTTTGAAAAATGTTGTTAAGTGGACCCCATTCACTTGCATTAGTTTTGTGTCCATGCAATAGAAATGAATGGGGGCCAGTGGTGTTCAACTACCAACTTTCTTCAAAATATCTTCTTTTGTGTTCTGCGAAAGAAAGATATGACAAGAGAGTAAATGATGACAGAATTTTCATTTTTGGGTGAACTGTGGAACAAATGGCTGCTCTTTCAATTGTGTCATACATGTATTGAAAGCTTTTTAGGTTGAATTACACCATTTTTGCATGGTCGTTTATCAAAAATAGGATTTTGTTTGTGAAAATGAAAATCATATCCAGCCTTCGCCAATGCTCATAACGCAAAGCCCCTCCTTGAAACACGTCCCCCAAGAAAGAGCGTCAATACCTGCCCATGTCGTTGTCTTCGTCGTTTTTCATTACATTCAAGGGCGCAGGTTTGATCTCTCGGTCTGTTGGTGAGGTTTGAGCATTGCGTTCTTCATTTCTTCTGGACAGCATTAAGTCCTCTAAGGGCATTTCTCGGTGCCATTTCACGTCGCGTTTATTTACGGGAACTTTTCCCGAACGCACAACAATCAATGTTCAACGACTCTCCTTCTGCGCATTGAAAGGAAAATTAATGAATTGGAAATTAATAAATCTTTAATTCAGTTGTCATAATGGATATTTATTCATCGAAATTATCACCTGCTGTGGATTATGGAGTGGGCGCGTTTCTGCTGCTCATTGGTAAGACTTTTAACTTTTTTGCGTTTGGATTTTTGGTGCGTAATGCCGAGTCATTTCGTTCCAAACGATATTTCTGAACTGTTTCTTCACAGATCAATGTTTGTAATATTTAACTCTAAACGTAAACAACGTTATACAGAAAACGATGTGAGAAGGAATCCGTGTTTGGCATCTTCTACTGTTGTATTCTTTAACTTGCGCAGTAGGCTACAAGTGCGTAATGTTGACATCGTTTGTCACCAACATGAGTGAATTCGTTTCGTTCAGTTATTCAGCATTTGTATAGTGTCTCTTGTTGACTTTCTCCTCATTAAACGATTTGCAAAAGAATCAATACAGTGTACGCAAAGAATAAAGCTTGCCATCTGAGAGCCAGCAGGCAGCCAGCTCACCCAGACCTATACACTTATAGGTTATTACACTTATTATTAGTTTCCATGAATAAATTGAGTATCAGCAGGCTTCGAAAAACATGCTTTAAAGTAATGAAAATACATCCACATAATAAGGGAACAAAAAAAGGAGTAAGAAACCAAATCAAGGAGTGTTTAAACACTGTGGCTTCTCATCCTGTTGTGTTGAGAAATGCATGTAAAAAGAAGTTTTGTCCCACTTTGCAATTCAGAAAATGTTATATCTTCAAAGGCATAGAAATGAAAATCGAAATATTTAATTATTACTTAAATAATAATCATTAATTACTTATTGTTTTTCCAAACCCGTTGGACTTTCTTCCGGAACACACACCAATAAGCAGACTGCGACTGAAATCCTCAGTTCTTATTTACACTAAATCGAGAAAACGCAGCATCAACGCTTCAAAAATGAACTCGAACGTTCAACGGTGAAAGAAATCATCAATGAAATGATACACCATCGTTGTGCATGCTTCAGTTACCCATAATGCTCTGCAGAAAGCAGGTCTCCTGTTACCTGGACAACTACTTTGTGGCTTGTGACGGAGGTAATTGATGGAGGAATAAAGGTAAATTCTTCTGTTGATGCAGGTTTATCCATGAATGTGCCCAAGGACTCTCTTGCATCTCTTATATCAATGTCCTATCTACTAATTACATTATATATGAAGGTTGGACTAAAAAAGGAAGACAGAGAGAGAGACTTGTTTAATAATTATATTGAATTTGATAATAATATTGAATTTTGGCATTATAAGCTTTCATTGGTCACAGTAGGCACTTTTAAAGACATGTTTTCTCCACTGCACTAAAAAGATTGACATGGAATCATGTAGATTGAACTCAAAGCATTTCTAGAAGCTTACATTCTATGTTTTGATTAAACATCATGTTTCTATTAAGTAATCTCATGATTTCTGTGTTTTTCCCTTTGTTTCACACAGCCATTCTTTCCTTCGTGGGGAATTTGCTTGTTCTTGTGATGACATACAAGCGGTCGACACAAATGAAACCCCCAGAGCTGTTGAGCGTGAACCTGGCTGTGACTGATCTGGGAGCAGCTATTACCATGTACCCCCTGGCCATAGCCTCGGCGTGGAACCATCACTGGATCGGGGGAGACGTCACATGTGTGTACTATGGCCTGGTGGGATTTTTCTTTGGGGCGGCTAGCATGATGACACTGACAATCATGGCCATCGTTCGCTTTGTCGTGTCTTCTACACTCCAATCGGCCAGTGAGTTTCTCAAGTGGTTTTCTCCTCATAGGGCACCTTCATCGATCATCGATGAGATCTCTTTAATCTCCGTTAAATCACCAGACATAACTAGGAGCAAATGGTGATTTTTGCTTAAGTCTCCTTTGTTGCAAATATTTCTCTTGAGAGAGTTTCAGAAGAGATGTCAACAATGTCTCGAAATTAGCTCAGATTTGTCCCGTCTGCAATCAAAAGTTAATATTATTGAAGATCTCAATATGAACTAAAATATTTCTCATAAAATGTACTCAAATCCAGATTATTTTAGCTCTACAATCTACATAAATTTTGCACCTCAATACTCTTCATGGATCTAAACCATTGTCTCATTTTTTATTTCAATTTCTTGTATGCAGTTTTAGGAGAAACGTCTAAGAGTTGATATGTAAACAAAAAACATATTAGAACTCAAACGTCAAATTTTACCCGCTTTCCTCATGCTCGTCTGTCTATCCACAGAAGAAAAAATCAGCAAAAGAAATGCCAGGATGCTGGTGGCAGGTTCCTGGCTCTACGCGCTGATGTGGGCTTTGTTTCCTCTCATTGGCTGGGGCAAATACGGTCCAGAACCCTTCGGTCTGTCTTGCACGTTGGCCTGGAGAGACATGAAGGACCACAGCCAGTCCTTTGTCATCACCATGTTCCTCATGAACCTGGTCATCCCGGCCGTCATCATCATCTCGTGTTATTCTGGGATCGCGCTGAAACTGTACGTGACGTACAAATCTATGCACGACATCAACCGCATGCCCAACATGATAAAGATGCAACGTCGTCTCATGCTGGTAAGACCCACATAAAAAAGCTTATTGCTATAGACGGTTTTAAAGCAACAACATAAACAAACGTTACTGCTCATGTGCATGTTCGTGGACTGCCCTTTACTGCCGGTACACATTCACAACAGAGTGCCTATAATATCTCTGATAACAATATAACAAAGAAACCGAGAAGAACCGTTATTTGGCTAAACTTGCCGCTCCAATATTTAGAAATTAGACTGCAAGTCTAAGCTCAACTGCTAGATGTCAATGTGCCATACGGTTTCTTAAAATGCTTCACACATAATTCATACAGGAAGTCCAGAGACGTGCCTCTGATGAAACGGACTATAGACGGTTTCAAAGCAACAACACAAACAATCTTTACCGCACATGCGTTTGTGGCCCGAACTTCACTTCCGGTAAACATCCCCGTAGAATAGAGTCTCTGTAGATTATTTCTGATAACAAATAAACGAAATAACACATACATTAGCAAGTTCAGTATATATAAACATGAACGTTAATATATCCAGAAATTGTTTATGAACAAATGCCCACGTTTGAATACTATACAACGTTTTCTCTGCGTCTCAATGACCACGTTTACATGGACAACAATAAACCAATATTAACACGATTAAGACAATACTCTGATTAAGAATGGACCACTAAACAGAGCTTTTTGATTAGATTAATCCATCTAAACGCATAATCATAGTGAACCGAAATCGAATTAAGACGGGTGGAGTAATCCTATTTTAGTCGCATTATCAAAGTGCGGTATGTTCACACCTTAAATCGCACTTTTCCCGGCGAGTAGGAACTGTCGCTGCACTCTACGACAGTTTACAACCACGGCAGTGCACAGCCGTTTCGCTTTACGGCAAACAACATGGCTTCAAGCAAGAAAGCACATTTTTGGTGCGAACGGGAAACAAGAAAGATGCCAACAATTCTAGAAAATAAATGAAAAACCAAAATCTATATGTGGTACCATGGCGAAGAGGAACTGTTTGTTGATACATGAAATTATGGTGGGAATGTCGAACGGCGTCGCTTAGGGACGTAATGATGTATGCCATTAATCCAACTCTGTAGTGTAACATGTACAACGGGAACATGAAAGGTATATTCTAAAAGCAACTCACGTAAACACCTTAATCGTAATATTAGCTTAGTCAGAATAAGGCAAATACTTAATGATGTCCATGTAAACGGGGTCATAGTGACATCACGTAACATGTAAATGTAAGCCGTGGTTAACTGGAATGGAATGAGGTCTGAAGTCGGATGTTTTACTTCATAATATCCGAAACCCCAGTTGTCTTAAATTCTCTATGCAATGATGATCTCGACATGAACATTTTATTTTTCTATGTAATTAATGTGAGGCTTCACTGTATTGTGAATTGCTATTTCATAAGAGGTGAACTTCATTCAGAAGCTAATGTGGTGCTCTGTAAATGATTTAAGGCCCATCCCATGTTCTCTAGAGACTGTTTGCAGTGGGTTGTTTCATCTAAAGGCATTGATCTTTCCCTTCGTGAGGTTATTATTTTTAATTAATGCTCTTGCCACTGGAGCGTTGAAGAACAAAGTGTGTTTTTCTGTAGGATAATTGATGTTGTTTACTCCACTGACATCTACAACACATATGCACGTTTCAAACACTTGGACAATGAAACACCACACATTTTTGTCTGTTTGTTTTCACAGATCGCCGTGTTGATCAGCGTCGGCTTTATCGCCTCCTGGACACCCTATGGCATCGTCAGCCTCTGGTCCATCTACCGACCCGGTGACTCCATCCCTCCCGAGGTCAGCATGCTGCCATGTCTGTTCGCCAAGACCTCCACTGTATACAACCCCTTCATCTACTACACCTTCAGCAAGACCTTTAAACAAGAGGTCAACCAGCTGGGCCGTCTGTGCGGCATATCCAAAATGCACCACGCGTCACCTTCCAAAAACTTTCCAGAGAATACCATCTACCTGGTGTGTGTGGAAAACAAGGAGAAACAAGAAGCGATCAAAAATAGAAAGGCCGAGACTCAAATAATGTCATTTTGAACTAAATGGCGACGCCCTTAGCTGTTATAAAATGCACTTGTAACCCACTGCTATGCTTTTATAAAACGGTTATTTCATATGCGTTGCAAGGTTTCATGAAATAAAGTAAATTTAGTGATATTTAGTCTATGTAATTCGGTCAGCAGATGTAAATTGGGGTCAACCAATCAGAAGCATGCTGCATTTGAAAACATGGATCATAACAGCACACGCGATTCAGATGCGGTTAAAACTCATTATAGGAGATTTCACCTCATGGTCATTTACTCGCTGCATGATTTTTCATGTCAGTCTGTACAATTTCTTCTCTGGAATATTGAAGAAAATATCAAAGCAGGAAACGTGAATGAGACAGATTTTTTAAGCACAACGTGTCATGAACAATCACATCACACATCTAAAACTTGTACGCCAGCGTGAAGTTTGAAAGGTCCAGCAGAAGGAAAAGGTTGTATGTGAAGAATGGACTTAATAACTGGAATAATAGTTGAATGGCTTCAGACAAGTCTTTTCTTCCTGTCTGCATTTGGCCTAATAAACCATCATCCACTTTTGTTATGTGGGGAGAAAGTTCTAACATTTGGCTTTCTCATTACGTGCCTTTCAAACGAAAGTCACATTGGGTTTGAATTAGTGCTGTCAAATCGATTAATCGCGATGAATCGATTCCAAAATAAATGTCTGTGCTTATATACTAAATATGTGTGTTGTGTATATTTACATGTATATATATGCACACACACACACACAAACATACTGTGTTTAAATAAATATTTAAATATAAACCTTTATTCTGAAATCGATTAATCGATTTGACAGCACCGGTATTTATTAACATGAGGATAAGTAATGCCAGAATATATTTTTTTTCTCACAGTTTCATAAATCTAGGCTGTTGATGATGATCCATATTGTTCCACAGTATGTCTAACTTTCTCAAGCTAAACGAAAAGATGCTGAATTGTTATTTTTACCTCTTTGATGACTTTGTAGGCAAACAGGAGGAGTTCTCGTACGTACACTCCCTTTACCACAGTTTGTAGTTATTTATGAGTTTACACGCCCCAGTGTGACACATGTAAATCACAGTCATTTATGAATGTAAATTGCTTTCTGTGAAGAAAATGCCCTTTATTATGTTGTGCAGGTTGTTTTTCCTCATCGATGGCCACTGGGTAACACCACGGTCTCACACTCCCTGAAAACCAAAGTACCATCGTCTGTTAGAAAAAGGCATTTATATTCTTTTTCATATCAACCGCAGAGGCTAAACTTGACAATTCAATTGGTTATGTAAAACACATGATGCCAACACATGTTTTTAAACATAAACAATAAAAGTGAAATATATAGACCACTTCACAAGATGTAAACAGTGGTCAAGATGAACTTCCTGTTTAAATTTTGTTTCCGCTCACATATACCATTACATTTTTTATTCTGTTCAAATGTTTGTGTAGTGTTAAAATACAAAAACAGGAAGTTCTTCAGGACCGGCATTGTTTATGTCTTCTTAAGTGGTCTATACAGTCTGAAAAAAAGGTGATTTTATGATGTCACAGTAGGATGTGTTTGGTATGGTTCTATAGACCGTTCCATCGGACGCGTGCACACCTGACCCCCAGTTAACTTCCGGTTTGTGTTTGGCTAGTGGCTTATAATAACTACTTATATTACATTTTATTTATGTTAATATTAATTTATAATATTTTATTGTATAATAATTGTATTAAATACACGATTTGTTGAATTTAGTTGTATGTTCATTTTATTAAATAAACTATTTGTTAAATGGGTCTTGTAGTTATGTCGCATTAAAAAAAAACATTGTGGACTTGGGAGTCTAAATTAAAAATATTGGAGAGACAAGTTTAGCCAAGTTACGGTTCTTCTCGGTTTCTTTTGATTGTTTGTGAATGTGTACCGGACGTTCAGTTGGTGTCACAAAAGTAAAGTTTGTTTATGCTGTTAAGATGAAACCGTGTATAAAAATCTTTTGCGTTTTACAATATGACTTCTCAAATGTTAAAAAGCAATTTTTTTAGAAGCTTCTACTATTACATCACCATGAAGAACCCTATAAAATCGAATCTTATAAAAAAACTAAGCTACAAACTTCTCACGATTCAATGTTTAGTCCGGCTCAACTTTAGAAATGGTAAGAAACAGCACAAGCGACATGCTCTGTAAAACTATATTAAAGTCAATAATATACTGTATATTTGGATTTGAACATCTTATAGCCATGAACATGGGTTTTCTTACGAAAAAAGGAAACAGGGAGGTCCATGCAGATGTATTTTGATCTGATTTCATGATGAAGAACGATGGGTCTGATGTTTTTAGTGAAATTGTGTGAAGTACTTGAAGCTTCAACTTTTTTGGACTACCTCAAAAATAAACAAGATGAAGAAGAAGAAACAATGTATTCTTTTTTTAATGTGTTATCTAAACAAATGACTGATGATATACAATTTAGAGATCGATGTTTAAACTGTGCGCTGTAATATTGACTGAAGAAAAATAACAAATGTCTGTTAATAAACCAAAAGCGACATCATTGATTTGGTTTGTTTGGATGCGTGTCAACACACACAGGTCATATTATCTGACCTATTGTAGTTATATGTTGAAATTCTTTGGTTACGTGCTAATATTTGTTTAGGGTTCTGAAAATGCCGTCAAAATGTGAATGTACATTTGAAACGTAAAATGTGTCTTGACAGATTCTTGCATTAAAATCTATTTTAACGCATTCAGGTTTTCATGCCTCACATCTGTCATCCAGTCATTTTATCATTCAATGAGATTGGTTTGCCATATAATGATTGTTTACCATGTCGAATTATACTGTCAGAGCTTAAGCGAATGAAAAAACGCACACACCTTGAGAAATATTTGCCCTGCAGATGACAGATTTAGCATCTTGGGAATCCATCAAGAAGGTGTGTGAGTGGTCAGGAGTGACAATGTCGAACATCTCCTTGAAAGCTTTTCAAAGGCTTAATGCAACCAATTAACTCTTGGAAGTACTGGCGAGTAACAAGAGATACGGACAAATGTGAAAGCTCGAGTCGATAAAAAGGCAAGCCAATGCTTTCAAATCAACAAGGGTTTTTAGTCGAAGTGGATTTTTCATCCACATTTTTATTTCTACCAACAGCAGAAACAAACATAAAAATGATAATTATCATGTACAAACAGTCCATAACGCTGTGCTTTGTATTATGTGACGTCGCTGCATGAGTGTGCTATTGCATTCCCTACCGAATATGAAAAATCAACTGATAAACTCTTATCAGAATCTATAAAGCGACAGATCCAAACCCCAAAGTGCATTTCAAACATCGTCTTGTCACACAAGAAGAATGAACGACAGAAAATAACAGGGCTTGTGATGAAACCATAAAGACGTTTTAATGCACTGTCAAACTACACAAATCTGCTGTCACACAGCTTTGACAAGCAATCATTTCACACTGATAACGGTTAGAAAACAATCGTTCGGGGCCGACATCGCCGTTACATGGCCTGCCGGATCTTCTCCAGGTTTTTCTCGATGTTGTCGAGTACGTCCACCGCTGCTTGAGGAATTCTGGTCCCCGGGCCGAAGATACAGCTGACGCCGCTCTTGTACAGAAAGTCATAGTCCTGAAAAGAGTTTTGAGAACTTATTCCACAAGAAAATCAAACTAGTAAATCATTATTTTTTAAAACCCTTTTTTTTTTTTAATTCTGTCATGATTTATTCACCCTCAGATAAATGTCTTTGTTCTGGTGAACGCAAAGGAAGATATTTGAAAGAATGTCAGAAACCAAACAGATCTCATCACCTATTGACTCCCATAGCAGGGAAAATACATACTATGGAAGTCAGTGGTAGAGTTATTATAGTTTTGATTTTAGTTTTATACATTTTTTGAATTGGCTTTTATTTTTTTATTTTATTTTTGATGGTCATTTTACTTAAGGTTTTAGCAATTTTGGTATTTTGTCATTGTATAATTTATTTTTATTTTTATGTTGATATATACGATGATTTTTTATTATGATCGTTTTAGTGCTTTAAACTTATTTCAGTTTACTTTGTGGCAACATTTAAACTTTCCTTTCATTATGTTTTTCCAAACATTTTTAGGTAAATATTTAATTTAATTTCAATGAAGTATTATTATTTTTTAGATTGTAGTGAACTAAAATAACCTTGGTCAATGGGAGATGAGACCGGTTTGATTTTGATCTTCCTTTGTGTTCAGCAAAACAAAGAAATTTGGAACAATGGAGTAAATGATGACAGAATTGTCCTTTTTGGGTGAACTATCCCTTTAAGAGACATTTGAGAATTCATGGATGCCTTAAATTAAAATGTATATTGGACGTCAACTGAACACGTTGATTTGTTTATAAAAAATATTCTTCACAAGCGATCCTATACAAAATAAAAGTGCTTCACAATGTCAAAGAATATCAAAGAATATCTAAGATCTTCTGTGGCATCGTCTATATTTTAAAGACTGTTGAACTCAATGCAAACGCAACAGGAGCGGATGAAACCACCGGATTAAAGCACATAGGAGAAATCTTCCGTGTGCATTCTGACCGCCTTTGTAGTTTCTGTGTAGTACGCGGCGAGAGCTCAGACTCCCTGAGGGCTCTTATATAAACAAACAGATTTCTTATGTGTCTTCCAATTACCGCAGCTTTTATCCCCGCTCGCGACAGGCCGCCCGATAATCCCACCAAGCACTTAATACTGGCGTAACAGCACTTGGGGGATGAGGTGTGTGAAATGTCAAGCAAGAAGAAAAGCACCAGCGCTTAAAGGCAATCCGAGATCATCAACACAACTAAACATACCGTAGAGATGATCTGCTTTATCAATTTATCCACGCAGAAGCCCAAACCGAGCCATCGAGAGCAGGAGGTTGAAACTAGTTACAGCACATTTTATAGCAGCATTGCTCTTTCTTCATCTGTGCTTTGTGTACATTTGTGGCACAGATCACAGTTACACATTAAAAACATTTATCTTCCAACTTCCAAAGCAGAATAATGTCTTTGTTCTGATAAACTTTGGAAGAACGCTTGTAACCGTTGTAAACAGTTCTCGGCCAACATTGTCTCCCATAGTAGGAAAAATGACAATGGTAGTCAGAAGTACGGTAGCCGGATAGTGCAGTGCAAAACAAAACAACAAATCGCAAAACTAAAATCAATCTAAAAGCTAAATAAAAACCCCAAAATCTAAATGTCACATCTGAAATCGCAATATAAAATCTAATCTAAAATAGCAAATCATAAAACACGACAACAATTCGGGAAACAAAATAACAAGTCAGAAACCACAACGACAAATCAGTCAAACGGGAAAAGGTGGGTGTTTTGTTGGAATGGAATAGCTACTGCTGTTTGACTGATTTGTCGTTGTGTTTTCTGACTTGTCGATGTGGTTTGTGACTCATTTTGTTTTCCGAATTGTTGTTGAGTTTAAGATTTGCTATTCTGTTTTTAGATTTCATATCGCATTTTCAGATGTGTCATTTTGATTTTTGATTTAGCTTTTTTGACTTCTTGGCCACGGTACAGAAGTGCCCCAGAACGGTTTGCTTTCCTACGTTCTTCTTTAGTGTTCAACAAGACCGGACCATTTCTAAAGCAAATTTTCCTACTATGTAACTCAAGAACTGTTTGGTTACAAGCCTTCTTTTCAGATCTCCTCATCGGTGTTCAAGTTACAGTTCACTGATCTGAATGAGCACAAATCCATGATTGACCACTGGATTAGATCAGATGTTTGCATGTTTGTTTATGTAGGCTGAATTCAGGTCCATTTTTTATCGCAAAGTGTCCAAATCTACCTGAATTTCCCCTATATAATACATAAGTAAGATTGTATAGATGTGCTATGAATTGAAGAGTTCATTACAACCTCAAATATAATAAATGTATTGTTACAGTAACACCCTGTCTTCACCGGACGCGATGTGACCCGTCAAATCCGAAAATATTGCGACATGACAAATGCCTTGTTCTGAATGGGGTTGTTGCTCGTGTCTGGTGTAGACAGGGTGTTAGTAATGGTTCATATTTACAATTATAATCTATCTTAGTTTTTCTGCTTTTATATGAAATTCTGTTTCCTATAAAAAGAACACAGTGGTTCTGAAATATGTCACCTTTGGCCGCGTGTCACTCAAAGGCCACATGAACAAAGAAAGAGTCATTAAAACGATTTCTATGGAAGTGAAAAGCTTGTCATGTTCCTGGCCGTAGAAATGTGCCACTTTACAGATAGTGAAGGGTGAACTTTTCAAGAAAAGCAGCGATAGACGTCGCTTGGTCAAAATAGGTCACATTCATCTGCCATTAGCAGTGCGAAGATAATCCGATTGACTCCCAAGGAACAAACCATACTACTGATGGCTTTAAATCAAAGTGTATGCTTCTTTCATCAATGTAAATATTTGACTGAGGGCAGGTGATACCTGGGGTGGAATGACGCCTCCGCAGATGACCATGATATCTGGCCGGTTGAGGTTCCGTAGTTCTTTGATGAGCTCGGGTACGAGGGTCTTGTGTCCGGCGGCCAGCGTGCTGATCCCCACGCAGTGCACGTCTGCATCGACAGCCTGCTGAGCGACCTCAGCTGGGGTCTGTCGTCATAGAAACACCTCCATCAGACACAATGTGACAGAAACACAAGGAAATGACATTATACCTGATTGCACATCCACACAGGGACGTCTGACCCCAATAGTAACCTTTATGTGAAATTTGGAAGAAATATTGTCACTAGATCACAGAATGAAGCAAAAAACGACCATTTTATCTAAACAAACACCTATAAATAGTAAATTCAGATAAAGTTAATATCATTTTGACATGGTCTCTTGTTTTTTTCCGTGGCTTTATAAATATAATTATGATTTTCTTAAAAAAGCAAAAGCAACGGTGTCTTGAGTTCAGAGAAATCTAACAGAATTCTTTTTTGCTGAATATAGGTAAAAGAAAAAAGATGTTTGCCAGCGGGGTAAGAAAAATGATCGTAAAAAGTCCCTTAAGGGAAACATCACAAAATGGATCAAACTCTCTTCCTTCCTACATGGTCTGATTCACTGTCCAAAAACACACTTCTAAACATTAAACATTATTTACTTCTTAAGAAAAGATTTGATAGATATCATTTTTGTAAATGACTGTGTGTAGTAAAAACCATATGGCATGAGCGTGGATAATAAATAACTGGAAGTTAAATAACTTCAAAATGGACTAAATCAATCTTTAAACTTCAAAGCCTGTAAGACCTACTACACAGGATTCTCGAAGAGTACATGATCGGACAGGATTATTTTTAATGCCTTAGGCAGACGCTTTTATATTATTGCACTGTAATGTATGTGCAATCCTAGGGATGAAACCCTTGGCGTTGTTACCGTCATGGTCTAACCAATGAGCTATTTTATATTGAAAACCAGAAGAAAATGGAAGTGTAGCTCAGAGGTATGCATTTGATCTCTTGAGCCGTGCCTTCAATATTATGACGTATTCTGCCTCATTTCAATAGATCGGATAGATCGAAATGTCACTCCAGTGGGATAAATATAGGATTAAGAAACGTTAAGCTCTGGAACCATGTGTCAACTGGTTTATCATCTTGACACATGATGACTTTACGACATCTGTTACACATACAAACAAAAGCGCAACAAACGAAACTAGAGATGCATCGATATGGCATTTCCGTGCCAATAGAACAACCAATAATAACGCTAATATGTGGACAGTTTAAATGAAAATTCAGTCATAAACTTCCATTGTAGGAAAAATGGAAGTCAAAGGTGCCCTTGAACTGTTCGCTTTCCCTTTGTGGTCAACAGAATTTAGACAATTATACAATAATTGGTAGTCAATGGTGCCCCAGAACTGAGTTGCTAACATTCTTCCAAGCATCTCGTATTGTAAATACAAAGAAATGAACACAAATTTGGAACAACTTGAGGGTCATTAAATCATGACAGAATTTACTTTGAGCTTCTTTAATACATTCTCAACAAACCTGGAAAAGTGGCCCGACGTCCACATCGAACCCGAGATCTGCAAATCCAGTGGCGATGACTTTCGCTCCTCTGTCATGACCGTCCTGTCCCATTTTGGCCACGAGCAGACGTGGGTTTCTGCCTTCATGCGTTTTAAACCGCACGACCCTGTGGGACAAACAAGAATATCCTCTCAAAGACCGTCGAAGGCACACCACACGCAAAAGTGGCAAGACCTTTACAAACTCGGGTTAGGCTCTGACTGCCACAGCACAACTTCTAGACGTTCAAGTGCAGCAGACTACCGAAAAATGTCTTGTTGACAAGTTCCCAGAGTGTTCAAATATGCACGTCAGAGAGCTTTATAAATCTATTATAAGATTTGTCAGACCAGTAATATCACCTGTCATGTGCCAGAGAGATCTCCTCGTGCTCTCCGAATTCGTTGCGGTACGCACCGCTCACCATGCGCGTGCTGGCCTTGTGCTCCCCGAAAACAGATTTCATGGCATCTGTGATCTCCCCCACCGAACACCTTCAGAATGCAAGAAAATCCTGTTATCTGTAATTACATTATATTCTGTAACACGTTGTTGTTCGGTGTGTATATCTCAGAACTGATGTTTGCAGTTGCAGTAAAGATGCAGAAGGGCAATTCCAGGGTTACGAATGTGACAATATCAGTCAAAACTTGATATACAGATTCTCAGAGAATGAATTTTTTACTAATATACGTATTGATTGAACCATTCGTTTAGATTTCACTTAAGCCCTGATGATAGAGTCCAGACATCTGAGAAACACGTTTTAATTTGAAACAATTTACACAAAAATAAATTTTTAAAGCTGTGAAATTGAGTTAATGCAAGTAAAAAAAAGAAGTGAATCTGAGTAACTAAAATATTTCTATTAGAATTCACTAAAATGTGTATATTAAAGATATTACTGGCTCCTTAAATACTTATTTTTTTCATTAAATAAACTTAAATAATCATGTCAATTTAAGAGGAATTAACCAAAATTTGACAGCAAAGACCGGATGCTCTCACTGAGTGCCACATGTTTTTTCCTTAATGTAAAACTAGTTTTTTTTACAGCAAAGAAGGAATTTTCGTATGCGTTTCTTCGTACTTTGCACTCGTTTGTACGGTGTCTCTGAATTCTCGAAATGCCTCTCGAAATGCTCGCTACGGATGCGAAAGACGCAGAAAATCGGACCCAGTTCGGAGACAGTGTGTTAATGTGATTGACACAACGTCAGGTCCTATTTATTTTTTAACGCGCGGATTGAAAATTCCGACTCAATGTGCAATGGCCTTTATAGTTATCGTCCACAGTGTGAACGGCTCTTTACGCAGGAATCATTCTTGGTGAAATATATTTTTTGAAAATCTAAAAAGTTTTCAATGACAGTTAGGTTTAGAGGATAAAATATGCAGTTTGTACAGTATACAATTCATTAAGCCTACAGACTTTTCCCACGGAGGTAATAAACCAGTGTGGGTGTGTGTGTGTGTCTTCATCATATTCTTGTTTTTCAAATGGAAAGCAGACACACCGGGCTCTGGCAGCCTCCACGGCGAGCTCCAGCAGGTTGCCGTCTCCGGTGCGTGCACAGCGTTCGATCGCAGCCAGGCATCTCTTCACAGCGCCTGCGTCTCTGCTCTCTCTGACCTGCCACGGAAACACAGCCTCATTATGCACTGCAAACGCTGACCTGAGATCAGCCACAGCACATGTCTGGAACAGCGATGTTTCTCAACGTTTTCTTGTTTTGTGCACCCCATGAGCACTTCATCAACACCAGTACTCGTGACTCATCCCAGCTAACAAATGACCTACAAGTTACGTAATGTATTGGTACCTACCAGCTGTCAAGGTCACTGGTACGTCTCAGGCATGTCATTTCAGTACCATTAAATGACTACTTCATAACGTTGCCATTCCGGTCTCCCAACTTTGCAAGATAACCAAGAGTGGTCCAGTTACGTAATATATTGGTAATATTTTGATTTAACATGACCTGTTGGTAACGTAACTAACACGCTGCAAGCACATCATTTCACAACAATTGAAATAATGCTTAACATTGACAATTTACATGTCAATTACTATGCTCCTTTAAAATGTTTTTAGTTGGAACATCGTAAATCTGTCACTTAAATAAGCCAAATGAGATTTAACACGCTATGCAGGCTGCGCTGTGTTGTATGGGAATATTACCAGCTCAAGTTCAGAGCAGCGCGCGCACAGCTGTATGTATTAAAGGGGTCATATGACACGGCTAAAACAAATATGCATTATATTGCTTTAGATGTAATGCAATGTGTAAACGCAATTTATGGTTCAAAAACGCTTTATTTTCCACAAACCGTGCATGTTTGTATTTCCCCTTTGCCCCGCCTCTCTGACACGAGCTCATCGCTCTGAAAAGCGAGGTGTGCAATGATTGGCTAGTTAACCAGTGCGTAGTGATTGGTCGAATACTGCAAGCGTGTGACGGAAATGTAACCCCTCTTACCATATTTGAAACATCAGGTTCCAAAGCAATCGTACTGACATGTACGCCCACCTTACTTGCGTTTACATTTGGGCGGTCTTAGTCAAATCATACCACGAACTGATGTAGATTTGTGGGGGTGTGGTTACACGAGGCGTTTCAGGCAGGTCTGGGTGAGCATTCGCGTTTTGATAGAATGCATCTTTTGTTTCCGACACTTTAATTTTTGCAAGTTTACGTGTCTAAAACATGCATGAGCAACTTATAACACACCAAAGGCACAGATAAACACGTATTCTCGCCTTTAAATTCACAACAGTTGATTAAAATGCAAGTTTTACAATTTATTAGTAGGCAATTCAATTTATTTATAAAGCGCTTTTCACAATGTGCATTGTTCCAAAGTAGCTTTACAGGACAAAAAACTAAACTATAACTAACTATTAGATGGATATTGTGCATTTAAAAAGCTGTTATACAAATTACTGTTAATTGTTGTAAACCTGTTTCAAGTTTGTTAAAGCTTTAATTCTTTGTTGAAGCAAAATAATAAAATGTGATTGTGCACTGTTTTACAATAAATGAACTAAATTTTGAGTTTGCATTCCTTATTTATATATAAATATATAAACTGAAATCTTTCAAAGACATTATTTCAGCTTCATTGTCCAGACACTCAACCTCTCCGTGCAGGTCACATGGCAACATGACTTTCTCATCACGAGGCTTTTGTGTCTCTTCAGAGCGAATCTAAGACAAGCCTGCTGCTTCGAAACTACATCCCATGAGTGGCCATTCAGGGGGAATGATTTGAGAAATCACATAATGCCATTTCAGGCAGTAACACGGCTCTCCTCCGTACCGACAGCCAGACAGTACAGGTAAACAGCTAGGGGAAATGAATTCATTGAAAATGTATATTCTTTGCAGTATTCGAAGTCCGAAACCATCGCATCTTTCTTATATTTTTGTTCATTTTTCCATTTCTTTATACAAAGCATGCCAAATATATCGTGGACAACCATGAAGAGATTATGAGTGAACAAACGTTTTCACACCAAACAATCCACCGTCACAGCGGGCATTTCATACGCGTCAGACGCATTTTCAACATCAATAAACGGACTGTAGTGCCATCAGAATCCAGCCGACCGTCCTCTTTTATCATCATAGAGGTTTATTATGAGTCTTCAGTCGGGGGAAAGAGAAATCAACCTCAAAGTCCCAGAATCCCAGCTTGCTTTGAAAACATAAAGCAAACATTTTTCCTTAACCTCAGGGGCTTCGGGGGTAATATGATGTGAAACTGTTCCGCCATGAGCGTCACGCTGCCGGGAACGATCGGTGAAATGGCATCGCAAAGGGTCAGGCGTCATTGAAAACGCATGCAATTCTTTCATGAAAACTCGTACTGCCGAAAAAGGAACAACAAAGAGCGTGATTTGAGAGAATCGACAATCTTTCGTCTCTTTGAGGGGCAAAAAGTTCAACAATGAAGATTGATACAGACCAGGTTGTGCAGATGGATGACAAACAAAAAATAAATGATAAATGTGTTTAAGATACTGGAGATAAGCAAAGTTTTAGCCGTGTTCGCCCGTCTCAATAAGATGTCTTATGACACATTTCACCTTGATAATGTCAAACATAACCAATCTCTACTTGTTCAACACTTAAACTGTGTTTAAAGCATACGCTCGCTGTTATTTACCTAAAGATTAAACTCACGCTGGGTTGAATAAAAGCCCTTGACTGTGATTAGGTAACATTATGAAATGCATTGATGAGTCAGTAAAAGAGATTTGCGACGCTGCTTCCACATCGATGAAGTGAACTGACCTTCCTCAGCTTCTCGATCTGCTTGTTTCGCACGGCTGTGTTGTCGATCGCCAGCACATCCACTGATTCCTCCTTCTCCAGACGGTACTTGTTGACCCCTACAATGACCTCCGAGCCTACAGAGACAGAGAGAGAGAAGGCGTCAATACATAGACCTGAAAAACTAAACGGATGAATGTGAATTGAATGAGACAGACAACCTTGAGTTTAAATGACCAATCAAAACCTTTCAGCGAACTTAAAGTGAAGTGAAAAAAAATGATAATGTCTATTTTCATGATATAAATAAGACGTTTATTGATGTCAATTGTTAATTTAAGATTACTTTTTGGCATGACAACTGTGCACGTGTAGTGCCAAAGCATTTGCTCGTGGATGTTGTCTCTGAAGGTGTATCTTATCTTCTTCATTGATTCAATTTCACATCTCCTGGCCTCTCTGGATTCAAACAGACTTATTAAAGAAGTCTTTAATGTTTACCACAGGGTGATCCATCCCAAATCAATGCATCTGTGCTGCAGGCCTTCAAATATGCAGATGAGCAGTCTCTTTAACACGTGAACAGTAAATAATGCATGTTTTGCAAGTCCAGCGAAACGAACCTAAGCTGAACATTTGAAGACCAAAATCAAATGTGAACTTTAGACTCCAGGACTGGGAATATAAGCATGCATGCATGCGGAATCCTAATGCATTTTAAATGCATGCATTTGGCATAATTACTCTCGCATGAAAGCTGTCTGACATCTAGTGGTGATGTGTTAACATTTATCAGTAGTGCCCAGATGAGCACACGTCTTTAACCAGTGCATCACTTTTCACAGAGGACACGAACAAGTTCACCCGAAAATAAAAATGCAGTCGTTCACTTTCATGTCAGTTTGTAAAGAACATCATCTTGCATATGAACTCTTCCTGTGGCTTAAATGATAGGGCATTGTGTCAGCAGCGCACAGGTCATGTGTTCGATTCCCAGGAAACACAAATACTGATAAACCCCCCCTGAATAAACTGTCCGTTGCTTTGGATACACCTGCTAAACGCATGCATATTAATCTTGAGATATAATCACGTGTCTAGGCCTATCGTTGTGAATTTATTCACATGTAAAAGGTGCATCCAGTAATATTGTACTTTGGCACCTGAATCGATGCGAGCTTGTCTGCGGGCGGCACACTCCTCGATGCGCAATTTGGGAATGCCTTCGGCCACGGCTCGAGCCATCCCACCCATGTCTTCGATCTCTGTGATGAACTGCAATCAAACATATGGAAATAACATAGTTATTAAAACATCATTTCTTAAATTCATCCTATGCCAGCACATCCCGTGCCATAGGAAGAGAAAAAGCATTTATTTTAAGCACTTTTTTATCCATGGATAGCTCCGGCAACTACCCAGAACACCAAGCAACCGCCTAGCAACACCATAGCTTCCACATAGATTTTAAACTTCAAATCTCTCCACGGACTCCACATAAAGCCTGAACTCTCATTCAGATTCAAGACTTTTCTAGATATGTCAAGTGTATAAATACTACAAGGCGAATTATATTACACAATGTTAAATAAATGTCATATTATGTAGACATTCCATGGGGGCAAACTCGATTATTGAACAGTGAATATGGCACACAAACACAGAAAGCGTTCAATGTGAAAAAGGAAATAAAGGTTAGAATCGGTCCAAACCTTCAGCGCCGAGTTGTGCACGTCATTGGTAAGGGCCTCCATCATGTATGATCCACCCCAGGGGTCAGCCACCTTCGGGATGCCCGACTCCTCCTGAATTATAATCTGGGTGTTTCGGGCGATACGGGCGCTTTTGACGGTGGGGAGACCCAGAGCTTCGTCAAAAGAGTTAGTGTGCAAAGACTGTGTGCCTCCGAACACGGCCGCCATCCCCTCGATCACCGTCCGGATCACATTATTGTAGGGGTCCTGAAAGGCAGATGTGATAAATTCATTTGATGACTTGACATCGATATACAGGCAACTGTATCCAACTTTTTGCATAATAGTTTTATAAAAAGTGTAAAATATCAAGTGTGACTCAACATTAGTTATTAGAACTGCAAAAATACAGCTGGAGCTTTGACAAATTAAACGTCATACCCCCCATGAGTTTACACAAAAAGAAACAATTGTCTTGTCACACATTGTTTAACGTGTTAAAGTTGAAGTCAAAGCTGTTGTTTATCTTCAAAGGGATCAGATGTGGTTTTGCAGACGCTACGGGTGATGATGGTACCTGCTCAGTCAGAGACCATCCGGATGTCTGGCAGTGAGTCCTGAGCAGAAGAGATTTGGAGTTCTTGGGCTGGAACTTCTCTTTGAGCAGTGTAGCCCACAGTCGACGCGCTGCCCTCAGCTTGGCGATCTCCATGTAAAAGTTCATGCCGATCCCCCAGAAGAAAGACAATCTAGGGGAAAAGATTAGTATTGCATACATATGAAAAATGAAGTGTGCTCGTTGACTAGAATCCAGTAGCAAAACATGGCACTTTGATCAGGAGTTCCATTGGATAAAAGCATCATTCAAATGCAAATATATTTCTTGAGGTTTGATCGACTAAATATACTTCGTCTTGGCCAGACAGTCATTTATCATATGAACCTGGGTGCAAATTCGTCGATGGTGAGTCCAGCCTTCAGACCCGTCCTGCAGTATTCCAGTCCATTGGCGATGGTGTAGGCCAACTCCAAGATAGCATCAGCACCGGCTTCTTGTAAGTGATATCCACTGATGGAAATGGAATTAAACTTGGGCATATTCTGTAGGAGGACAATTCAACATGTTACAAACTGGAGAGATACAGCAACAATACTCAAACCCAGAGAGAATATGTACTTAGTTCTTAGTTGTGTATTATTAAATATCAACTTAAGATCAAACTGCTTTTAAAACTAGATATATGCAGGAGTAAAGTGAATGTAGATTGTAAAGGTAATTCATTTTGGTTTGGGTAAATACTAGTTCATATTATTATCTTCAATAATATTCACTTTTGATTGCAGACTTGACAAATCTGAGCTCAATTTGTCACATTCTTCTGATACTCTAATGACAAGAGTCCTTGTGAGATTTCAGACTCCTTTTTCTAAGGAGAAAGAGACGCAGGGGAGATTCTTCATTTAATCTCACTGTCTATCGTCTAGGACATATAATATGTAGATATGAAAGAGATACGATTCGTTTTTTAGACGCATCTAGATGTGCATTTGCAAAGGCAAGCAATAACAGCTAAGCGGACCAGTTCATTAAGATATTCTGGTGCTTTCTGTGGCACTAAGCCTTGAATTGAAAACAATGTAGTAAACTTATGCAAAAAACGTCTACCAAAAAATGATGTCAATTTGTCAAACAAAGTCTTTATTAAGTTATTGGAACTGAATTAATTCCAGAAAATGGGTGTAGAAGAACAAAAAAGGTGTAAACCTTTGTGTACCTTTGAGGTGTAGGCGAAGATATCTGCGATGACGTGCATCGAGGGCTCTGGAGGGAAAATATACGTGTTTCGCACCATGAACTCTTTGAGTATGTCATTTTGGATGGTGCCGGTCAGTTTCTCCTTGGGCACGCCTTGCTCTTCTCCCGTCACGATGAACATAGCTAAGACGGGAAGGACGGCACCATTCATCGTCATGGAAACAGACATCTTTTCCAGTGGGATCCCGTCGAATAGCAGTTTGGTGTCCTCCACTGTGTCGATGGCTACACCCGCCATTCCTACATCTCCGTAAACTCTGGGATTGTCCGAGTCGTACCCTCTGTGTGTCGGAAGGTCAAACGCTACGGAAAGGCCTTGCTGACCCGCTGTAAAGACAGAACGTTTTAAACAACTCTACGGCAAAAAAACAAGAAGAACCTGTTATGATGACATACCTTTAATGTTATCCCTGTAAAACTTATTGCTTTCCTCTACAGTGCTGAAGCCGGCATACTGTCTGATGGTCCACGGTCTGTAGGTGTACATGGTGGGGTACGGCCCCCGTGTGAAGGGGTAAACTCCAGGCAGATCATCTTTGACCGCGGCAGTGTCCGTCTGAGTATACACGGGTTTAATAGAGATGCCCTCGGGGGTCCTCCAAATCAGATCTTCTGGATTTTTTCCCTTCAACTGTTTCTTGGCCAAGTCGGCCCAACCTTCGTGGATCTTCACTCCATCCCGATGCGGGGCGGCGGTACGGAACCGTCTAGGATGGTGCTGGGTGTCAAGGGCCGAGGAGACTCCCAGCAACCGGCAGCCGGTGAAAGATGTCCATGCTTTCCGTGCAGTCAGCATGTTGTGTGTGTTAGCAGGTGAAAGTTTAGTTACTCATGAGGAGCTTAAAGACATAAACAGTTTTGCACGACATAAACATATTTGATTGTATGTAGCGAAAAACAGACAACAACACTTCTGAAAAATACAACAGATATTCTAATGGTTATAATAGAATTGTAAGTTTAATGGGAAACTATAGTGGTCTCCACTGGTAATGTTTGGGGGTCTACCGGTGGGAATCATTATATAAGAACCAAAAAACATGACATACGCCACAAGATAAACTGTTGATGGTTCATTACGGTACTTGTTATGGTAACCATTAGACCATCTTTAGTTTTCAGCATTGCATGACTGCATACGATTGAATAAAATAACAATACTGTCACATTATTGAACGACTTCATTACTCTAAAGGCTTAGATTACATTATATAACTGTTATTACACATCACTGATCGCCGATCACTTCCACTTTTTACCCAGTGTGCAGTTTAGATCAAACTGCTCAAAGCCTTTGCATAATGCCAATAAATAGACAATTCATGAGAACTTATATACGAGATTTGTATACATCTCACGTGTTCAAAACCTTTAATAAAACGAAATTATAACCGTTTCTGACCTTGCGTGCGTCTGTTTTGCCAGCGCCACTGACAGGCGTGTTGCACTCCGACCAATCAGGGTTAACAACAAACGAGAATAAACCAATGAGCGTCAAGCTACGCTCTGACCCGGATGTGCAGTAAATAAACGGCCCGGGTGATTTTAAAGCGTTCAATATTGCGTTCCGACGTTTCAGAATATTGAAATACACGTTCTGCGTGTATTTGTACTTCATTCATGTATTTTAATTAATTTGTTACGAGAAAGTCACGCGAAATCTATTTTAAATGACATAGTTTGGCTACAGAAATAGTTATTAGTAATCGAGCTATTATGTAAGAATACTTCCGGTGGGTGGCGACATATCCCACTTCTGTAGTCCTGATGAAACAAAATGCACATTTTTTATTTTATTTATTTATTTAAAATATCAAGATTTACAAAGAAACATGGCCGCATAACAATCCTTTTCTTCAGATTAGGATACAGAAAACATATAGCCTAAGGGAGCAGCTCTTCATACAAACAAGAAATGTAGTCTTAGTAAATAAATAAAGATTATTTAAATAGTAGTGTTACTGCACTGCTTTTCAATGTCACTTGTTCATTCTTTATTAATATTGTTTTATATTATACATTTATTCATATATATATATATATTTTAATACATTGTTGAAAAGTCAACAAACCTATGAATGACACACATCATGGGAATAATGTTGTAATATATGTTATATTTCAGCATCTTTATAGTTGTCGCCCTATGGATGAACTCAATTGATATTGCTCAAAATGCTCATGTTTTCATGTGTACCAAATCAGAACATTACACTGCACAAAACAAATCCTTCTATAATAGTATGTTTATCTAAGACTCTCATTGTAGAAAGGAGATAATAACATTATTCTGGCTTGATTTTCCACAATTATCATTATTACCAAACACAAGGCAACACAGGATTCAAAGAGTTCAAATATGTTTATTAGGAGCAAGCTGATAAAATGTTTATAGAAGCCAAAGCACTCTAAGGTACATATTTGATTTTTGTAAACTGCAATGAGACTTGCAGAAAATGTTAATAAGGGATATATAATATAAAATATATAGTAAATACAGTAACATTATTATTTATCATATGCATTCAGCACGATATACGTTTATCAAAAGTGGCAATGCTGACAGTAGTTGTTAATGCCCCTCAAGAGTACAGGACTGTAAAATACTAACCCTACTCACATTCAATAAAGCAATGGATTCAGTACGGTATAAATTTACTTCAAATACTAACTTAATCATGATGCTTTATGCATGAACACTCAATAAACTGTGACCTAGAATAAAAAGAGTTTATAACTGAAAGAAATCAAAAAGCCAAAACAACGAGGTGTGTAGAGGTTTGAAAGTGTCTGCACGTTGCATTTGTTGGAAAAGAACAGAAAAGACGATGCTGATAAAGAAGATGAAGGTATTCGTGGGGCTAGTGTTTCTCCTTCAGCATCTGAGCACTTCTGTCCTGTAAAAGCCAGTGATTCATTCCAGTTTGAGCAGCTCCACATCGAATAAAAGGGTGGCGTTGGGAGGAATGACCCCTGGGTGACCTGTTGCCCCGTAAGCCATATCTGGGGTGCAGGTGATCTTCGCCCTCTGACCCAAACTCATCTGAATTAAGACAAAATTTGAATCGGTTACTTATTGGAAATAAAAAAAAGAAATAAAACCAAACAAAGAACAACCCTCGTGTTCAAAGACCTGCTGGTTGTGATGAGTGTTTAGTTTCTGTACAAATCCAGTGATTTGAGCCACGCAGTTACCTGTGCTACTCCTTCCTCCCAGCCCTTGATAACTTCCTGTCGGCCGATCTTGAATTTAAAAGGCTTGTTTCTGTCTCGCGACGAGTCAAACTTTTTGCCGTTCTGCAGCATTCCTGCAATTAAACAAGAAATGTATAATACGCATTACCATTTAATCAAGTCAATGTTATTTTTATAGGCTTTTTTACAATACGCCTTTTTTGTCAAAAGGAAATCTCTTAGATCAGACAAAACACATTGACTTCCATTTCATGAACACAAAACCACTGTGACATTTCTCCAAATATCTCCTTTTGTGTCCCACAGAAAAAAGGCCAAAAACATGTTTTGAAGGCTGAATAAATGATGATAGAATTTGTATTTTTATGTAAATTATCGCTTTAACTTATATGAACAAGAACAACTAGAGTTGTGGTTCATCATGCAGGGAGTTGTGGGTAATTACCAAACACTCAGTAGCAGATCCCATCACGAGAACATCCTGAGACATCAGTTTGACAGTAGACAGAGGTCATACAACCCAATAAAGAAACACAGAACACACAGCTGCTCTGAAAACAGGAGGTGCCCGTATCTACATCAACCATCATGTTTAAAAAAGACAGTAAGCCCTTTCTTTTCTTTCTGCTCTAAGCTGAAATGAAGCGGTCAACGCTAAAGATATTTGTGTTCTGTCACTTTTAATAGCAAGACTAGTGAAACTGAAGACACCACTAGTACATTCTACATTTGACTCCTTCAATTCAGCTTGGCACCCATCCCATCCAACAGATTTAAAACTCCAGGAGTGGTTTACAGTCACACAGTTCTCTCCAAATCTCATGAGGTATCTAAACTCAGATGAGAATGAAATATGAAACATTGGCCTAATTCGCCGGATTATTCCGATGGTTTAAGCAGGTCACCTTTTGCCTCTGTCTATAAGACCGGCGGAAGAAAGAGAGTAAGATTTGCACAAAAACACTCCAGTCAGCCATGAAGTAAAGTGACGATATTATTTTAATGTAGGCCTACCTAAAAAGCCTCTTAAAATAAAGGTGTTTCGAAAATATTCACATTTTACTACATTTTAGACTTGCTGTTGCCTTGGACAGGTTATAAATTTACAAAAATGAAAACTTTGAAAACTTCATTTATTGATATCAAATAAAATGCTGGCCTAAAGATGGAGCTTAAATAAATTTAAGGCACTATAATTATAATGATTAAAGAAAACTAAAATAAGAAATAAATGAATAATTAATGAATTAGGCTTATATAGCAAAATGAACAAAAAATAAAATGACAAAAGCATAACAAAATTTGCAAAAATATTTCTAAAAATAAAAGCAGACTTAAAATTTGCATAATAATTAATACAGAGTATGTAAAGTAACAGTAACATGTTATTATAACGTTTCATTTGATAACATTAGTTGACGCATTAGTTAAACTGAAACAGAGTTATTATAGATTTGTTTAGTTTTATTCATATTTTATATGAGCTTTTATTTATATGTCAATTTTAGTCACATTTTTAGCAAAATTGTTTTAGGCTTTGGTCCGTTTACTATGTATATTGTATGATGCTGTATAATATGAATTATTTTTATTGTAGTTTTTGTTTATTTTTTATAATTTTGGTGTGTATTTCAGTTTATTTCTGAGGCAACATTTCAGTTTTTTGTTAAGTAAAATTTTTCCAATCATTTTCAAGGAACAGAACACGTTTTAATTTAACAATTAACAATAAATGACCATTAAACCATACTATATTTATTATGTTCTTAGTTCATGTTATTATGAAATCTTATTTTGGTGTTCCCAAAATAACTCACAACCCAAAAGCAGTACACTGTTCTGCAATAATATTGAACCCCATTAAACAGCGTAAACCATGTGAAGGAGATATTTCGGCGACACTCCAAAAATATCACGAGTCAATCCGATATAAGTTCCATTACGTGTACAGATCACCGTTAAGTTGTTTCAGTAAGAACCAAGTCTTTCATCTCTTTGTTTATACAGAATCAGACACACCATTAGAAGCATTTACTCCTCACGGTCTGATTCATGGCGAGGGAGATATGAAGATCACTTCAGTACAGTTCGGTATTAACTTTCACTCCTCCCTGGATTTAAAAGGAGCAGGGACTTCCAGGAAGCCCCCCGCGTGGGCCAAGATATCTGCATGGTAGGATCTGTTCCAAAAGGACGATTTATGATAACAGCAGACTGTTTGACTACAAAAGCTTATTTGAAAATTATAGCCTGCTTAGCAGCTGCAATAAAAACCAGCATTGCCAATTCCAAAAGAAACAGCCAGGTTTTGGGAAGGAAACGCTCCAGGATGCTTCTAGTAAAGACACTTTAAGGCCCGTATCTGCAGCGTCTCCCCCGCGACTCATTCTGTGATTAACATCAGCGCCCGGCTGGGCGGAGGCTTTATTCTGGCTGAAGGATGTGGTTGGGGCCGGTCTGATCCAGTGACCGTCTTCACTGGAACATCTCTGAGGTCATTCTCGGTTCCAGCGCCCTAGCGTGAGGGATCAGTGTGAAAGAGTTTGGATCAGGAGAGCAGGAGGAGGCCGGGAGGCTATTTATACACCTCTGCATACAGTATCCATCTGAGAGCCGGCAGCCGGTTTGTCCAAGTCAGCGACAAATGTAATCAGACTCACATGGTGCCTGCACGCATCTGACATTTCAGTTAAAAACATGCCAGAGCTCAGCATCGGCTCATGTGTCGACATGCAAAGAAAAAAAACAAGGAACAGCGTTTTAACAGCATACCTGATGTCCATCTGTTGCAAAAACATGATGTCATTAAATAATAATACATGTTCTATAGAGCTACAATGCCATGTGCACTTTTCTGGTTCGCTCAAATCATTTTGCGGACCTCTTTATGTTTAATGGAGAATTAAAAATAATGAAATCTGTCCAGACATGATCATGGCGCTTGTTTCATTGACCTGTGGTTCTCACACTGAAACATACTCTGAAACAAAACGTAATGAACACACCCAAGATTACAGATTAAATCCCCGCTTCAACGCCTCGGCTTCACGAAACTAGACACCGACGACAACGAGTTTCCCTTCATGGCCATTAGAGCATCCTAATCCTGCAGCTCCACGGGGGGCTCAAGTCCACAAATCTCTCAATTATACATAGAGTTGCCTTTGTTATTAATAGAGATGCCAGTCACATGAGGTCCGATGTCTTCCTGTGCCCTAATAATAAACCCCAGGGGATCCAGCGGGACTTGCCTAATTGATTTGTTCTGCCCGACTGGATCAGAGAAAGGTGTGTGGGGGTGCTCACTGCTAATTCAGGCGTTAGGTCTCATGAGTGATAACATCCATCCTGTTTGGTTTGGCTCGCGACCACCAGCCATCCGCCGATAACACACAACACGAATGTTCCTGTCATGAACGCATGCTTTCTGCCCACTCAATTCGAAGATAATGTCATTATAGTCTATGAACATGGTATTTATCGTAACACAAATGCTTTGAGTAATCGTAATCCTCTGAACAAGAATATTTTATGATGAAGATACAAAAAACCCAACAATCCAAAAGAAACGTTTCTTTATGATCTTCTCAACAGATATCTGTATTAGCGCACAAGTAAACAACTCCAGGCAGAATTCTGATTTCGATCAGATGCTAGAGACACTCAGCAGGCGGCACCGCATGCGCAGACGGACTATAAGATGCGCTTCTGGCAGTCATTAGCACTCAGAGCAGCTAACAGGGTCAGTCCCATCGCATACGTCAATACGGTCCTTCTGCAGCACTTAATATAGCACTGCAGAGCCTGAGCGGAAACTGAAGCACACACGGCACCACAGACGGCCAGATACTCAGTATTATTCAGTCACAGACAGTTTTGGGCTAAAATGGACGGGGGAAAGATTTGGAACAGAAGTAGAGTTCGGCAGATAAATCTAGGATTATGGTAATCTTGGTTTTATTTTAAATGCCGTCTCTGGTGACTTGTATTTGCAGCCTAGATGAAGAAAGGCATGAACGGGACGGTTCACTAAAAAAAAGAAAATGTTATGATCATTCATTCACCCTCATGTCATTATCTGTATCTGACTCTTAGGTTAGCACAAAAGAAGATATTTTGAGACACGTCTCAGTTGTTTTCATACGATGGAAGTCAATGGGGTTCAATGTGGTTTGGTTAACAGCGATCTTCAAAATATCTTTTGTGATGTGCAGAAGAAAGAAAGTCAAACGGGTTTGGAATGACATGATGGAGAGTAAATGAACTTTCCCTTTAAACAGGTGGGTCCAAAAGTCTGAGATCGCATGCAAAAAGGCAACAAAGAGAAGCAAAATACATCAAATACTTGCTTTTACTTTACTTCTGGAAATAATACAAATGTGCAATTCATTTTGTATATTCTAAGCTTCTGTATGTCTTTATATTGATGGTAGAGAGGATGACCTGAATCTTTGTAAGAGAGATATGGGGAGTTGGAAAATCTCACGCACGGATGTGCCACAGTACCGTATACGTATGTTTGGAAACAGGCCACGAGACTATTGGCCCAAACAATATTTAGCGATATTTGTTTTATAAACAAAAATGACTTTTATCTTGGGGTATCAGACTCAGATTTAGTCATTTGGCAGACGCTTTTATACAAAGAGTTCAGGGATATGTCATACAAGAGCAACAGTACGATAGGTGCTAATACAAAGTTACTAGTTTCAACAATGTTGAATATGATATGAACATAATGAGAGGAAGAAGGAAACATCTTGTCTAGCTGGAAACATCCTGTGTGTCATGTCATATAGGAAAAGACCAGACTTTGAGAAACAATCACGAGCAGGACTTATACACAATAAACCACACTGCTGAGGACCCTACAACACTTATACTTCTCTACCCCAATCAAAGAGAAACATTGAGAAGAAGGAAACATCAAACAAAATTGGACGGAATGTGGTTATCGACATCCTGTTTCCTGTCTGATTCTGGAGTCTGCGGAGTGCACCGACTGGCTCAATGAAACCTTCAAAAACACATTTACAACAGCAGACGTGACAGATTGTTTACCTATGTAATGTACAACGCATGTCTGTCCTTTCTTCGGAAAGGTTCTTCCTGTAAAGAGATAAAGAACGAGACAGTTACACAGATGATTCATGGCATGTGAATACCTTCATATCCAAAAATGAAAGGTGATGAGAGAGGCATTGCAGCCAATGACTTAATTCAATAGCTGATTGTCTCTGCTGACCTTTCGCTGACCGTCTACAACGACTGGGGAAGGAGATGTTGGATTTGAGGTTTGTGACATTAAAAGACCTTGAAAACGCCCTGCAGTCTTTCGTTTGTCTTAAAGCCCGAAAGCACCACTGCATGTCCGGTCATGAGATTTGGGTTTGGTCTCTGGCCTGACCTGCAGGGTCCTGAAGGGCTCATCTGGAGAAAGCGTATGCGTGTGTGTATGTGTGCTGTATTCAGGAATTCTTGACATGATGGCAGGCTGACGGGGGTCAGATTGGGTGTCCGTCAAGAAGGGTCCACAGACACAAGAGAGTATGGAAAAGGAAAGTGCCATTACATTGCTTCCTGACACCAGTGACCTCAGCGGGCAGTTCCTCAGATTGTTTCCTTGTGCCAACTGTTCTACGTCTGAAAGGCGTCTGTGCTCATTCACGGCGACTCCTGCATTTATTTAAGGCTTCTAGGAATCAGGTATTTATGTTCGTATGACTCACTGACCTGCGTCTGAAGAACGATCAGACCCAAATACAGCACACTCATAACCTTAAAAAGCACCATGTTTAACCTATCAGCTTTGAATTACTACCAGGCCAGATCTTTTCTAGATCTTCATAAAATAAATGCCACTAGGATATAATGTAAAAATGTATAATAACCTAATTTTGGTTTATCTGTCATTTATTTTACACATCATATACGAATCTATATATATATATATATATATTTGTGTGCATGTGTCACCAAACAGGCAAAGCTGCAGTCGGTATACATAACACACATCTTACTGTGCCATGAGAATAAGATCAGGTCTCGGATACACAGTGACTGCCAACTGTGCCGAATGATCCTGCCAAACCCCCAGGGATTACTATCAAAAGACTTGTCTAGCCAGGGCAAGAACCCTGCCATCTGATACACACACACCACCAACATCCAACCCAATGTCCGATACAAAATCAGACAACTGCGTTATGCAGACTGAGTCCAGCATATGTGTTTCAGAGTCTTTATTATGTCAAACAGCAATTCAATGAGATTCTGGACACGAAAATGCGACTGACTTTATCATGCGTCTGCCGTACGACGATAAAGTATCGCGAGAGCTTAGCGGGTCTTTCGAGTCGCTCTCGCGGTACTTAGTCGTCATACGCAGACCGGTCTGCGCAGCGCCGATCACACTTATACCCTTAAATGTTGGTCTGGTGTCAGCTCCTTTTTATTTGCCCATAAAAAGATTGTTTATTGGTTATCTCTTAAAGATGTTATACGTTCATACACTAATGATTGTAAAATGTTTGATTATGTGGTGAATTTCTATATTTTACATGGCAAATATTATATTCACAAACAAAAGTTTGTAAAATGAGTTATTTTTGTTAGAACTTTATAAACAACCAAAAAAAGTCAAGTTGTTAAAATGTTTGCAGACGTTATTTTCAACTTAATATACGCGGCCTGTTTTGTACCATATAGTGTTTGTATGGATGCTCTATTTGTGTTTTGTTTTATTTTATTGTATCCATAGGAAAGAGGAGAAATACTTTCTTCTTTTCTCTCTCTTCTTTCTCTTCCTCTTTGTGTGGTCTATTGTCTGATCTGTATGATATTGTTACTTTCAAAGATTTATATGCATACAAAATTAAAATAAACACTTAAGTGACGTATAATTACATGTCTGTTTGTTTATTTTTCTTTCTTTCTATGTCTATGTTCCAGGCTGAACATGCTATTTATTGAACACCCTGTATGCACATGAACACCTAAGTTATACTGCGACGTGTCATCTCTATGGTTAAGTTCTATAAATAAATCAAGAAGTCGATCACAGATCTATTCAATCGCGGACTAGACGGACTCGAAACGTCACAGCGATGTTACATTTTGTTACAAACCTGGCCACGGCTTTAAATGAACAGCAGGCGTTAAAAATGCATTGCATAACGTTACACATACATACCATGCAACAGAATCTCGTGTTTAGAGCGTGTTTAAGTGTTAAAGTAATGAAGCGCTTGTAACGTTATGGCGTCTTACCGTCTCCCGGTGATATTATTTCAACTTCAACACCCATGATACCGGAGCGAGTGAATCCTCCAGCAGAAAGTGACCGACTGCGGTGAGGGAGAGAAGGAGACTCTCAGAGAGACACGGCGCTGATGTCACTCCGCCCACCGACATGAATGCGACGGTCCACGCGCTTGGCACAAAATACATATACACGCTATTTTATTTAAATAATCCCTTGGTTCATTTTGCATCCATGTGATGTGGTATACTTCCGTGTTTTTTATTGCCAGTTGCAAGAAATTGTAGTCTAGACTGTAGTGTATTATAGTAAAAATACATTTGGTAATGTATACTGCAGTAGGTCTATTCTGTTGTATTAACTGTATTGAATTGACAAACTATAGTGAACCTTTTCGACGATTAACCGCGGTTTTATTATAGTAAAATGTTTGTGGTGGATTCGTTACGTGCATTTGTGGTTTAACTGTATAATCATTTTTTATTTTATTTAATTTTTTATTGATGCTTAGAACAGGAACATAACAAAGGAGAAAGTATACGTCATATCAACCAAAACAATGATACTTTTAACAGGGTTATCAAGTTTGATCAAGTTTGGCGCGAGATCACATGCGATTAGGGGAGGAGCCCTAATGGAGCCCCACCCCCTGCATTTTATCCATTGTTCATAATTAACCAGCACAAATAACACGTAGCATTATTAATGTAACTAGAAAGACTATTAATACAGTATATAATTTTAAATAAAATGAAGAAACACATCTTCATTCCTTCCCATATCCTTTAACATTTCCCTTAGTTTTCAGATAATGTTTTGACTGCATCAATATGTATACGATGGGCTATATATTAAATGTTAGACGAGCTTTCTTCCAACTTACCTTCTCCATCGCGAAGTGTGTTCGCGCGATATTGTTGGTTACCTAGTAACGACGTACGGTGGCCGAGAATGTTCCGTCGACTTCCGTGTGTTCGCGCATCTATGTTGCCTAGTAACGAACGCAAACTGGCCGACATACGTGCTGGCGGCAGGAAACTTCACTTTGTGTGACTGCGCCTCGTATACAAGTACTGTATACTGGAGTATTATACTATGGTTCAAAAACACCACATTTTCTTAATATTAATAATAATCATGACATTTATAAAGCGCTTTACATTGAAGGGGGATCTCCTCAGACACCGCCAATGTTTAGCATCCACCTGGATGACGCGACGGCAGCCATATTGCGCCGGAACGCCCACCACACACCAGCTTAATGGGGGAGAGAAAACTTAGTTACTAAGCCAATTGGTACATGTGGAGGTGAAATGGCCAGGATGCCGGGGTTTACAACTCTTATTCGAAGGACATATATCCTGGGCTGTTTTTTTATAAACATTGTATCCACATTTTCGATGTACATTTTTCTTTTTGTATTGTTGTTTCACACATAATACACATAATATATGCAAATACAGCAATATAGTAGCCTACAAATAATAATATCTCTTAGTATATTACATTACATTCACGACATAACTGTCCAGCGTAAACTTCAATTATCATCGAGACATTTCCATACAATATAACATAAAACCCAAATAAAAAATAATAATAACAAAACAAGAAGAAAACAAAAACATCCTGGGACTTTTGATGACCACGGAGAGACAGGAGGACCTCGGATTAACGTCTCGTCCGAAGGACGGATTCCTATCTTAATTTGATCACTGTTTACTATAGTAAAGTATAGTCAGGTACAACATTATGACATTTCTACATATAATAAGTACATTTTATTTAACACTTATTTATTTGCCTATTATTATTATTATTATTATTATTATCATCATGTTTATTATTATTTGTTCTGATAAAGTGTTTAAGGAACATTATAATTTAATATACATATATTTTAATTCCATTTCGTAAAAATCGCGCACGCACGTCCCCATTAGAACTACAACTCCCCAGAATGCCCCGGTCTCACATCTACTTCCGGTTGTCCATGACTTCAAACATCTCCGCGGGGAAACACACACACGTTATGTCATGTTAGGAAGATTTCACAAAGTGTGGCGATGTCTTTGGTTTCTTCTATGTTGTGAGTTGCATAATGGTATGTATGTAACGTTATTTATATATATATATATATATATTTATATATATATTTCCACAGTTGTTATGACTTTTGTCCGTTAGTTTGCCTGTTACTACAGACTA